>NC_056672.1:55708571-56010714 GCF_018350195.1 Panthera tigris
TAGATTGTATTTTAGAATCAAATTTAGAATATTTTAGATGCACTCATTTTGTAAATAGCTTGCTAAAAGTGTAATAGGTCTATCCGATGAATCTTTTTATAAAGAGAAGAACCTGTTAATTTATAACACTGGACTGTCAACTGCAGAGCTAGTATGTTACTGCTAATTAGAAATCATAAGAATGACAGTAGTAGTCCCTTACACTGGGTGTGGCAGGTCCCCCTGCCCTGCACTGCTAACTAAGCTCGGATGCTGGCTAGGCTGCTTCAGGCACATCTGTAACTGAACCACCTAGTTCAAATGTACTTCTTTATCCTGGCCTCTCTCCTGTCACTCTGACTTCGTGCGTACATAGACTAATGCAAGGATGATGTGTAATGTTCTTTTTATCAAACTTTTCTTTTTTCTCTATTAGAAAAGAAAGACATGCTTACTGTGGAAAACTTGGAAAATGTAGGAAAACTATCAAGAAGAAAATATATACCTCACATAAATCCAGAGTTAACAAGATTCTGGTGTATTTCCTTCTAGTTTTAGGGTTCTCACACCTCTTTTTGTTTTTTGCCTGTTGGTTTTGGTCTTTTACAAGCCCCGCGAAGAGACAGGGGAGATCCTTTAAATCTCTACATCTGTATAAACAATATGCTTGATAAGGGAAGAAACAGAGAAGTTAGTGACTTACCCGAGGTCACATAGGTCAAATATCGTCAGGCTAGGGATAGAAGCCAGGTGGCCTCTGCCACGTGAGAGTAATGATGCTAGGGACACACAGCTGAGAAAGGCCTCAAGGCCACACTAGCTAGGCACAGCGGATACAGACAGACGCTTAGAGGATGGTTTGTGGTTCACCCCCAGGGAAGTCAAGAAAGGTTGGCTTCTGGGGTTCTGTTATAAAGTTTTACACTTGGTTTTTCATGCACCTTGTCCACCTTATCCATCATGATGCATTAGGTACCTGTGAGTACATCCCAGAAAACCTAATGTGTTGAGGATACCTTTCCTGACTAATGACTTTTAGGGAAGGCATGAAGGATTTCTGGTTCTGGTTCAGTTTCCTCAGCTTCAGAAACAGGCTACAATCACCATGCCTTTCAGAAAGTGAAATAAAGCACCTGGGCTCTGATGAGTAAAAATGACTCAGTTTATAAAGGTCATCAGATAGATCAACTTTTTTTAATATTTATTTTTATTTAAAAATTTTTTTTAAGTTTTTTTTTTTTTTTTTTTTTTTGAGAAAGACAGAGACAGCACAAGCAGGGGAGGGGCAGAGAGGTAGAGAGAGAATCCCAAGCAGGCTCTATGCTGCCAGCACATATAGCCCGACACAGGGCTTGAACCCACAAAAAACTGTAAGATCATGACCTGAGCTGAAACCAAGAATCAGACACTTAACCGACTGAGCCATCCATGTGTCCCAATGTTTATTTATTTTTGAGAGAGAACAGGAGTGAGGGAGGTGCATAGAGATGGGGACAGAGAAGTGGGCTTCATGCTGGTAGCAGAGAGCCTGATGTGGGTCTCGAATGCACAGCCCTGAGATCAAGAGTTGCATGCTCCACTGACTGAGCCAGCCAGGTGCCCCAAGAACAAACATTTTTGTGTAAACTTCCAAAACTTTATTTCTTTTCAGAAATGTAAAACAATGAGAGTTTCCTGGGGAAATAGAGCTTTGCAGATCAACATGAGACTCCATGGGCTCCCCAGTACAAGTGAACCAAAAAGAAAAAAGAAGAAGAAAAGGGAAAAACAAAATATTTGGGGGAAAATGCAAGCCTAGGAGCCAAGCAAAAATAGTGCAATCAACTGAAAAATCAGTAGGCTTCCTTTTCCTCTACCACTTCCTCCTTCTTGAATTCTTCCTTCTGTAACTAAAGTCTATTGGGCAAATTTCTAAATCTAGGTCCTTTAGACAAAACATGTTATGTGAGTAGTGAAATGGGGACCTGCCACCAAAGAAACTAAAGACAACTGCTCAATTCTGTTGCCTGGGTAACATTCAAGGACATTATTAATAAAGACTATTAATAAGAACAGATGTGGCAAATTGAACTAGTGTCACACCAACCATTTTCTATATGTTATCTCATTTCCTCCTCTATCATCCAACCCAATCATCTACTATCATCCACATGTTTCAGGCTCAGAAAGGGAAAGGACATGCTGAAGGATACATGTCACCAGGACCCACCTCTGTATGGTTGTAAGGCTTTAATCACTAAGGTTTCTGTGCATATACCGAAGGAGGGCTAGGAGCATGTCAGTAGCATAGGCACTGTGTGCATAGTAAGTCTCTACCACTGGCATACAACCGAGGCTCATCTAGGGGAAGCTTTTGCCATGTGGGCCTCTGTTACCAATTGCGGTTAGGGCAATGATAAAATATGAAACAGGTTTATGAGAAGTTTGAGAATGGATGCCCGTAAGTACATAAAGTGGCTATTGAAATGACTTAAAAATCTGTAAATCTCTACAACTGAAAAAATACTCATCAATTCCCTGACAGAAGAAATCTTGATTCCACAACTGAGAAATGTGAGGAGTCAGTGCGTCCTTGGTAAAGGCAGGGAAGACCTGGTGTCTGCATTGTTAAGACCAGGTAATAAAATACACTTGAAGGAGAGAGTTCCTGGAAGAAGGACAATCCTGTGGGAAAAATACGGCTGCTAGTTGTGCAGGCATGCAAGTGGCCATGCCTGAGTGAACCTGAGGGTGATCTGTGAGGGTGACACTTGAGCAAACACATGGGTGATACTTGAGCAAGCATGTACAGTAACACCTGAGAAAGTGCAACACCTGAGTTAGCAAGTGCTGTTGTTTCGAGTCAGTAAATGTTCATGAGGACATCCATAATTTATATCAACTTTCCATCTTGATCTCAGCTGACTTCTTGTAGACTGAGAGTATCGATGGTGATGATATAGAACACTAACAAGAAACTTCTTTCTGCTTTTTTTTTTTTAAATTTTTTGAGAGAGAGAGAGAGAGAGAGAGAGAGAAAACAGGGGAGGGGCAGAGAGAGAGGGAGAGAGAGAATCCCAAGCAGGCTCTGTAGTCAGCACACAGCCCAATACAGGGCTCAAACTCACAAACCATAAGATCGTGACCTGAGCCGAAATCAAGAGTCGGATGCTCAACCAACTGAGCCACCCAGGTGGCTTTTCTTAGGAAAGATATCTTAAGATAGAGCAGTACCATAAACTCTTCCAAAGGTAGTGGGAGTGATATGACACCAGACTGCCCATTAACACAATTATGGCCATAGCTAAGGGAAAGGGACCTCCTCCTAAACATCTCTTCCTTTCCCATTCAGTTGGTTAAATCTTCAGGGATAAAGGCATCATGGGCAGTAACTCTCCTGTCAAATGAAGGAATGGCTGGGGGAGGTGGGGGCAAGAGAACCACAGGGAACAGGAATATAAGAAACAATTTTCTTAGGACTCCACAATGGAGGGCACTCTGGACAGGTTAAGAATGGTCACAATCTTGGGGCACCTGGGTGGCTTAGTCGGTTGGGCAACCAACTTCACTCAGGTCATGATATCACAGATTGTGAGCTCGAGCCCCGCATCAGGCTCTGTGCTGACAGCTCAGAGCCTGGAGCCTGCTTCGGATTCTGTGTCTCCCTTTCTCTCTGCCCCTCCCCCACTCACACTCTCCTTCAAGAGTAAAAAAACATTAACAAAAAAAAAAAAAAAAGAATGGTCACAATTTCAGGGCACCTGGGTGGCTCAGCTGGTTAAGTGTCTGACTTTGGCTCAGGTTGTGATCTCATGGTTCATGAGTTCGAGCCCCGCTCAGGCTTTCTGCTGTCAGTGAAGAGTCTGCTTCAGATCCTCTGTCCCCCTCTCTTTACCCCTCCCCTGCTCTCTCTCAAAAATAAATAAACATTGGGAAAAAAAAAAAAAAAGAGGGGCACCTGGGTGGCTCAGTCAGGTAAGTGTCTGACTTCGGTCTGGGTCATGATCTTGCGGTTTGTGAGTTCCAGCCCCATACTGGGCTCTGTGCTGACAGCTCAGAGCCTGGAGCCTGCTTCAGATTCGGTCTCCCTCTCTCTGCCCCTCCCCCGCTCATGCTCTGTCTCTCCCTGTCTCTCAATAATAAATAAAAGTTTAAAAAAAAAAAAAAAAAAAAAAGAATGGTCACAATCTCAGGGAAGCCCCTTCAACACATCCCACAAACTTTTGTTGTGCACTTGATTTTACAATTCCTAGAAAGGGGCCCTTGGCTCTTAAGTAACTCTAAAATAGCCACACTCGTGTGCTATCCTCAGATGTTTTATCCCAGGACTTAAGAATATAATAGTCACACAAATATGAGGTCTCAGCCCTTAAGCAAAATTTACTTATTTGTCCTAGGAAAAAGAAACTGTTAGAAAAAGACATCAGTGGGGCGCCTGTGTGGCTCAGTCGGTTAAGTGGCCGACTTCGGCTCAGGTCATGATCTCACGGTCCGTGGGTTTGAGCCCCGCGTCGGGCTCTGTGCTGACAGCTCAGAGCCTG
Source organism: Panthera tigris (assembly GCF_018350195.1). Lineage (NCBI taxonomy): Eukaryota > Metazoa > Chordata > Mammalia > Carnivora > Felidae > Panthera > Panthera tigris. The sequence continues at coordinate 55,713,071 of NC_056672.1, forward strand.
GAGCCTGCTTCAGATTCTGTGTCTCCCTCTCTCTCTGACCCTCCCCCGTTCATGCTCTGTCTCTCTGTCTCAAAAATAAATAAACATTAAAAAAAAAAATTTTTTTTTAAAAAAAAGAAAAAGACATCAGTGGTGGGTCACCCTGCCATTTCATACACCCAAATCCCTGGAAAGGTGTATTGTGAAGCTGTTCTAAAGGAACGTCTGGTCAAGTACCTGGCCTGTCCTTCTAGCCTTCTTTCTTTGACTCTAGCCAGGCTTGCTACTAAAAGAATACTGTAAGAATGATTATAATGGCTGCAGGCTGCATGTCAGAATCACGTGGAGAGCATTTAAAATGACATATACCTTCATACATTGCTGCTGGGAATGTAAAATGGTACAGCCACTTTGGAGAACAGTTTGGCAGTTCCTCAAAAAGTATGACCCAGCAATTCCATTCCTAGGCATAGACTCAAGAGAACTGAAGACATACGTCCACACAAAAACTTATACATGAATGTTTATAGCAGTATTATTCATAACAGTGCTTCTATAAAAGTAAAAACAACCTCTGTGTCTATTAACTAATGAATGGATGAATAAAATATGAATAATATGGGGCACCTAGGTGGTTCAGTCGATTGAATGTCTGACTCTTGATTTCAGCTCAGGTCATGATCCCAGGGTCGTGGGATCAAGCCCTATGCTGGGGTCTGAGCTAAGTGTGGAGACTGTTTGAGATTCTCTCTCCCATTGCCCCTCTCCCCCTCTCCCCCACTCACAAGCTTGCTCTCTCTTTCCCTCTCTAAAATATATATATATATATATATATATATATATATATATATGTATATATATATATATATATATATATATATATATGAATAATGTATCCATAATAGAATATTATTCAGCCACAAGAAGGAATGAAAGTACTTTCATATGCTACAACATGGGTGAGCTTTGAAAATCTGTTAAGTGAAAGAAACTAGAGACAAAAGGTTGCATATTGTAGGATTCCATATATGCTATGGCCAAAATGGGCAAATTCAAAGAGACAGAAATTAGTGGCTGCAAGGCCTGGACGCGAAGGAAATACGGAGCAACTGCTACTGGTACAGGGTTTCATTCTGAAGTGATGAAAATGTTCTGGAATTAGATAGAGGAGATGGCTGCACAACTTTCTGAATATACTTTAAAAATCATTTAACTGCATATTTTAAAAGGGTGATTATTTTATGTGGATTATATTTTAATAAGAAAATTATATTTAAAAACACTGAAGCATACACTTTAAAAAGGTGAATTTTATGGTATGTGACCAATATTTCAGTTCAGGATAACACTAATATCTACATCTAGGCCTGACTGATTTAAAAGATTCTGATTTCATTGACCTCAGAGTCAAGTAAGCATTTAAAGACACTGCAGTGAAACTAGAAAGGCAAGCCACAGAATGACACATGTTTATGACACAAAAAACTAACAAATGACTCACATCTGTATATACACATCAGTAAGAAAAAGACAGACAACCCAAAATGAGGAAAAGACCCTAACTGGCATTCCCCAAAGAGGAAACCCATAAGATAAATTAAAAATATGAAAAGCTATTCAATTTATTTCTCAATCAGCAAAATGGAAAATAAAACTACAATGAGATATAATTAAACAATTCCAGACTGGCAAAAATTTGAAAATCAACAGGAAGTGTTGGCGAGGATGAAGAACAATGGGATTGCTCATACACCACTTGTGGTAGCATACAGAGCTTTGGAAAGCTAATGAAGTGGAAGATCTGCATGTCCTCACAACTAGAACTGTACTGGAATACAGGTATAAGGACATTTCACAGTTACAATGTTCAGAAGAGCCCCCCAAATAGAAACAACCCCAGCTGTCCATTAACAGAATGGTTAAAAGGTGGTATATTCATATGATTGAACACTATATAGCAAATAAGAACAAAACTACAGCCATGTGCAAAAACATAGACTGAACTCAAAAGTATAATGATGAGCAAAAGAAGACAAATAATATGGTGTGATTCTATTCATAAAAGTTAAAAAACAGGTGCACAGTAAGTTATATAGTTAATGGATGAATACATAAGTGGTAAAACTATAAGAAAGAACAAGAAAGTGATTTAGCATAAATGTCAGGAGTACAGGGGACTGTGACTGGCAAGTTGTATAGGGGTTTATGGGGTGCTGAAATGTTCTATTTCTTAATCTGGGTAACTGATTATGAAAGTGGTTGTTTCTTTATTCTATACTATACTACACTATACTATACACATTTAGGCTTTAAGCATATTTCTGTATAGGCTATTTTTCACAATAAAGTGATCTAAGTGGTTGAGGAGCACTGCATTAAAGGACAATTCAACAAAAATATATTTGTACATAAATTAATAAATTCCCAGAAAAGGAAAAAAAAATGATTTTAAACCGTTAACAGTGGATATCTCAGTGGAGAGTAGGGAGTTGTATACAGTAAGTTGGAAGTGGCCTTTATTCTTCTATCTTCTTACATATTTTTGCAAGGTTTGTATCTAATAATGAGCAAGTGTTAAAAGATAACTTTTTAGAAGTTTTTTCAAATTTATTTGAGAGACAGACAGACAGTGCCCCTAAAAGAACTTTTCATGAAAGATTTGGAAATGTCTTTGGAAGGATATACAAAAAAACTTGCCTCAGTTTGAAAAGGGAATAGAAGGGATATTTTTATTGTACCTCTTGAATTCCGAACCCATATGAAAATTACTATTAAAAAAAATTTTTTTTAAGTAATTTCTGCACCCAATGTGGGGCTCAAACTCATGACCCAGAGATCAAGAGTCACATGCTCTACTGAGTCAGTCAAGTGCCCCTTACCCATTAAAATTTTTACTTAAAAGTAAGGATATTTCGGGGCACCTGGGTGGCTCAGTCAGTTAAGTGTCCAACTCTTGACTCCAACTCATGGTCTCACGGTTTGTGAGTTCAAGCCCCACATTAGGTTTCTGTGCTGACAGTGTGGAGCCTGCTTGGGATTCTCTCCCTCTCCCTCTATCTGCCCCTCCCCTGCTGACTCTCTCTCTCTCTCAATATAAGTAAATAAACTTAAAAAAAGAATATTTCTCTCCAGTAGCTTTTCCCACTACCATTAGCAGTCTGTCAAACTAGCACAAGAGTAGCCTCTCATGCACAAGGTTCTCCCACACACTCGATGGCACTTAGACAACAACCCTGTACAGAAAGGAGCTATCCTCTTAGAGGACTCACATTTTACAAATGTTAGGTAGCATGCTTGTCATGGCCCTCTGGCTAAATTCCATTATTCTTGCTAGATAGCAAAATGAATTCTTTCCCTGTACTTAGATTACTATCATGGGGTAGTAAGGAAGAGTTACCTCTAAGAGGAGCTCCACACTCTCCACCTGAAGCTCTTGCAGTCCCACTATCTGTACCACGTGGTTGCTATCTTCTCTTGCAAAGAGCCTGCAGACACAAGAACATGGTTGGTACAACAGACCTGCTATAATGGACTTTGTTCTTGCCTCCCCAGAAACCTTCCACCATTTCCCTATTAGGTAGCAGTTCTGTTATTTGAGTGAGATTGATGTGTATCCTCCCCGCCCCACTCGCACACCTCCTGATCACAGCCCTGGGCTTCAGAGATGGTCCTTGACTATTGTAAACAAATCAACATCTTTGGCTACAATTAAAAGAATGAACATATAATGCAGACATATGCCAATCAACAGATGGTATATTCGTGGCTTTAGTGATTGGTTCAGGAGTGGATATGGGATCTCTGCTGGTTCAATCAGAATAGTTCTTGTTTCTGGTCGTTAGGTGCCTGGGGGTGAGGTGCTGGTGCTCTTTCTGGAAGTGAAAGTATGTGGCCCTGGGAGCAGTGGCAGCCATTCCGTATCTGCTAGCAGGCCAATTTTGAAAGCTAACATCATAGAAGGTAGAGCAGAGAGATGTACAGAAACTGGGTTCTACTCTATTTCCAACATAAGGAGTCTTCATATATCTTCCAAGGGAGGAAGGAAGAGCTGGTGCTATAACTGAATTTCTCAGGCCTATGTATAAGGCTATGGTCTATCATCATCATTAAACCAGATATATCAAGGGGCATATATTGAATCTATCAAAGACTCGAAGATTATTTTTCTCCCTTAATAAGATACTGATTAAGGTTAAGAATGGAATTCCACTTTATACCCAAAAAAGGAAATGATTTTCTCAAAAATTTTTTTAGTTTGTTTCACCCCAAATTTCCAAATTTTTACAGAACTGGAGAAAAACTGCTTCACCAATCCCCATGACCTATCAGAAACTAGTTCTATTAGAACAGTCAGGCTTCTGGAATAAAAGAGGGATCAAGCTTTCAGAGCCCTCAGGTCATTCCTAAACATACAGGCCCTATGCCCTGAGCTCACCCCAGAACAGTTCCTAATGGACAGCCCAAAATGTACTTCTAGCTTTTTAAATTCTATAAGCCAGAAATGTATTTCTATCACTTTTTATGCAAGCCTATAAAAACAATTTATCCTCTACTTTAAGAGTTAATTTGTTGGGGGTTGGGGGTTGCTGGGGGGCTCAGTCAGTTGGTTTGGCTTCTGACTCTTGATTTCAACTCAGGCCATGATCTCACCATTTGTGAGTTTGAGCCCCGAGTTGGGCTCTGTGCTGACAGTGCAGAGCTTGCTTGGGATTCTCTCTCTCCCTCTCTCTCTGTCCCTCCCCCACCTCTCAAAATAAATAAACTGAAAAGAATGCAAATATACAGGGCAATATATCTGAGTCATTCATTAAAGAACCGCACTCACAAATAACTAGATATCCTGACTGTCCCTTCACCCAAAGAAACCAACCAACAAACCAGACACAGACACAGACACACACACACACACACACACACACACACACACACACCACAACAGCTTTTATCCCCTTGCCAACTGTTCTTTAAACAAAGAGGACTTAAACTTCCTGCATTTTGACCTCAAACTTTCTAAATGATTAAGTTCATTCCAGCGTATCATACTCTTAACTCTGGGAAAAGACCATGCAGGCAAAGCATCCCCAGAAAGGAACACAAACTACCCCCTCAAGCAATAAAGGACTGTCCCAAGCCAGCAAGACTCTATCCATGATTGGCCCTAAGACAATGATCAACTTGACTTCACTGCCCACCTGCACAAACCCATTGACCTTTGTCCCACTTTCTCCTTATATAAACCTAGAAATATTTTCGGCACTTTGGAGGCAATCTTTGAAATGTTAGTCCGTTGTCTTCCTGGTGGTAGCCCCACTGAACTAAATTCCTTTCTTGTTTCACCACTACTTGTTTCTCTGCCTTTGGATTTTGTTGGTGGCTAGTGGTTGAACCTGGTCTGTTTGAGACCTCCAGAGCCAGATGCTCTTGCCAGTGTCCAGCTACATTCTGACTGGAAAGATCTCCTAAGTAATAGTGTTGGGGCCTTGGAAGAGAAGCTGTGATTGAGCTAACTTGAGGCTTCAAAAACCAACAGAGGATAATAAAGAAAAGCAACTCTTCTCCAAACCAAACCTAGAGCAGAACCCTCCCTTTATTTGGCAGTTGCTGTGTCAGGACTAAACCCTGAACACCTGTACATCCTCTGAATTGTGGCATACCTAAAGGTCCCCTTCTCTTGGAATAGTCCACAGATGGTGGTCTGCCTAAGCCCAGTTGATGGCTTCTCCAGTTTCACTACTCAATACTCTTATAGGTAACAAAGGCAAGCTGAGAGCATAGTACAAGCGAACACCCCCACCACCCATCCCCCAGGTGGGATTTGTAAAACATTCTTCAGGCACTCCTGGCTGCCCAAGAACAAAGGAAAGGGAAAAACAAATGGTTAACTGATAGAGATCATCATGCAGGACAAGAGTTTGCATCAGTTTGCAACTGTCTTAATAATTTACAAGTAAAAAGGCAATCTCCAGAAACCTATGGACTCAATTTCCTAGAGCCCTAACCTCATTCTCCCCTCCACAGGATAGAAAATCTTTTATAATCAGCCACTCTTCCCAACCCCAGTGCAGCTCTTTCTGCCACGGGTCCTGTCCTCGTGCTTTAATAAAACCACCTTTTTGCACCAAAGACATCTCAAGAGTTCATTCTTGGCCATCTTGGCTCTGGACCCCAACCCTTCAAACGTCAGCACCTTTGGCATGGGGGCCTGCCCTATCACACTCTACTGAACTCAGATGCTCTTCTAGCCCAACCCCCATTCCAGTGTTTGCCTGGAATTTGCACATCCTTTTGGACAGCTCTGTAGGGGCTTGGATACCTTTGCTGGGGGCTAGTTTCTGTCACTGATTTAGTTTCCCCAGCCTACCACCATGCTCTGCCCCAATTCCCTTCTCTCCATTTGTGACTGCTCCCAACATGTCACAGTTCTGGTTAATTCGGTTATGACACTCTTTTATCTTTCCACCCCCCTTATTCCATCTCTCCTCCTTATCCTCCCAGTCAGTCAGTACCTTCACAACTTTGTTGTTTCCTGCTCAGTTAAAGTCAGCTCTTTCAACCTAAACAAAACTTGAGGCCAGAAAAATACAATAGGATTTAAATCCATTTCTAAGTTACTGTATTATGTTTCAAGGGCAACAGTTTAAGACTTAGAAGAGTTAAAAGTCTAACGTGAAGAAGAGAGATGTATTTAAAAAAAAATTTTTTTTTTAACGTTTATTTATTTTTGAGACAGAGAGAGACAGAGCATGAATGGGGAGGGTCAGAGAGAGAGGGAGGGAGACACAGAATCTGAAACAGGCTCCAGGCTCTGAGCGGTCAGCACAGAGCCCGACGCGGGGCTCGAACTCACGGATCGCGAGATCATGATCTGAGCCAAAGTCAGACACTTAACCGACTGAGCCACCCAGGCGCCCCGAGATGTATTTTTTTTAACTGATCTCAGAAAATTATCATTAAGTTTACCCTAAGATTATTGAGAAAAAAAAATAAGAGAAAGCAAGAAACATTATTTATAGTTCTTCCAATGTAATAATAGGCAAAAGAATAGGAAGGTATTTAAGTACATGTTGATATCCTGATTTCCTGAAATCATCACCCTTTCGCAGATCAAAGTAAAAGGGATAGTCTTTTGATAAACATACGGATATAGATCACTTAAAAAATACTAATGGAAGGCTAATTTGCATTCTTTTCTAGCTGAACTGATTTAAAAAATATTCATCTAATTCAGGACACTCATCTCAGAAAAGGGCACTAATATAACAAGACCTTGCATTAAATCCCATGATCATTAATTCTGTGGACCCTCGCTTAAAACAATGAACAGATTTGTAGTTTCCCATTCATAACCAGTACCTTTTTCTTCTATTTAAGAGGTCATAAAGCTGTCCACAGTAGATTTCATAGAAGCTGATCCACACAAAGAGGTGCCTTTTTGGCTGGGACACTTCTAGTTGCCTGAAGATCTCTTTGGCAGCCAGAGCATAGAGTCCTGGGTTCTGATGAGTTCCTATCATGGTGTAGGTCTTCCCAGCACCTGTCTGTCCATATGCGAAGCAAGTGGCATTCCCTCTAGGGGAAAAAAATCATTCATATAACATATACACTAAGAGAAATGTTAATCTACGTACAGATTTTTCATGACCAAAGTCAGGTAGAAACAGAATGCTGTTTATAGCTGACAAAATTCAGCTATGAGCATACAATCCTTTAGGGAGAGGAGGGTTTTACATGATAAAAACACAGGAAGAGGAAAAAACATTCTTAAAGCAGCACATGAGTTTTTTAATAGGAATTTTTCATGGAACTGGTTATATGATAAGTCTGGAAGCAAATAAGAATTCCATGCTAGATGTCCTAGAGAATCTAAGAGATGATTTTGTCTTAATCCGAAAAAGTAAGCTTGATGAAAGAATAGAGAATTAAAATAAATACAAAAATAACAGAAGACCATATGATTAACAGGGTGGTAATGACCACTCATATAAATATTAATGAAGTTTAGATGTGAATAAGCAAGATATTTGAGGAAGGACTCACAGAAGGGTTTTTCTAAGAGCCTCAGTTTTCACTTTCATTAATAAATTAATTAGTTACTTGATTTCTAAGATCCCTTCTAGCTCTGACACCATGTGGTTCTAAGTAAGAATCACTATTCTTGCATGTAGGGTGGGTATGTGCATGGGTATGAGTGTGAAGAACTGCAGAATAAAAGGTGCAGAGGAGAGCTGGGAAACTATCCTGCCAATCACCGCATGTTTTTGGAGGAGCTAGAGGCCAAGATTACCTGAGTATTGGAGGCTCAACTATGTAGTACAGAGTAGAAAATGAACATAATGTTAAGTAATAAGCAGCTATTGCAGACTCTTGAACAGGAAATTGCATGGAGATTAATGATAAAAGTAGCTACTTGCAGTAAGAAAAAAAGTCTGTGAATACACAGAAGTAAGGGAACACTGGAGGTGGGCAGAGAGAAGAACATGAAGAAAGAGGCCTGAAGCCAGAAAGAAACCCAAGAACCAGTAATAGGACAACAGCAAAGGAACCATATAAGTGTGAGAATAAAGAGATGGTAGCTAATCAGATTTAAGCTGTTTGAGCAGAGACCAGGTACTCCTTGTCTTTTGAATCCAGGCTCCCAGTAGTATGGGCATTTGAATACACTAGGAGAGGCACAGATAGGAAAGGATTAATGGAGGAAAATGTAAACACATTGCAGAGGATTTAGTAGAATGAGGGGCACCTGGGTGGCTCAGTGGATTGAGTGGCTGACTCTTGATTTCTGTTGAAGTCATGATCCCAGGATCCTGGGATCAAGCCCTGTGCTGGGGTCCACACTAAGTGTGGAACCTGCTTAAGATATATTTTCTCTTTCTCTTTCTCTCTCCCTCTCTCTCTCTCTCTCTCTCTCTCCCCCCCCCCCCACTCCCCCTCTCCCCCTGCTCATGCTCTCTCTCTCTAAAATAAAAAAAAAAGACTTAGCAGAATGAGAGTAAAGAATAACATCTACCTTATCTTCTGAACATTTTAGTGATGATCTTTTTGAAAAACAACAATATGGGCATGAAAAATCTCTTATTACACTTTGCATAATGGATGCACTTAACTTGTAGCTCTCTTATTTTTTAACTGGTACTGTCCTAACATTCAAATTCTAACTTTACAAACTTGCTCTCTTAAAAAGTACTCCCTAAATTTGATATATAAGAAATCAAACCTGAAAGGCATTTCACCTTTTCAGCCTACTTAGAATTAAAAAAATTTTAATGACTGCTATTAAACAACAATAAAAAGAAAACAGACAAACAAAAAAGGGGCAAATGAAGGTATCTGAATGGCAATAAGCACATGAAAAGATTCTCAGTATCATTAGGCATTTTGAGATTCAAATTCAAAGCACAATGAGATAAAGTTACATACCTATTAGATTGGCTAAAATAAGACTGACAATACCAAATATGGTGAGGATGTAGAAATGCAATTCACACACATTGCTGTTGGGAATACAAAATGGTGTGAGAAAAACTGTTTGACACTTTCTTATAAACACACACATATCCTAAGACCCAGAAATTCCATGTCTAGATTTCACCCAAGATGAATGAAAACATGTCCAAGAATCAAAGACTTGTACAAGAATGTTCATACAGCTTTATTCATAATAGTCCAAAACTGGAAACAACCCAAATATCCATCAACAGGAGAATGGACAAATTATGGTATATTCATAGAAAGGAATATTAGTAATAAAAACTACAGATACATGTACTAATATCAAAAAAACATTATGCTAAGCCAAAGAAGCCAAGCATAAAAGAACATATATGGGAATGATTCTATTTCTGTGACATTCTAGAACAGGCAAAATATATAGTGACAGAAAGCAGGTCAGTGGTTATATAAGACCTGAGGGTAGAGGTGGAGGTTAACTAAAAAGGGACACAAGAGAACTTTCTGGGGTAACGGAAATGTTCTGTATCTTGTTCAAGGTATTGGTTACTTGGATATATACAACTACTAAAACTCATGAAACTTGAATACTTCTTAAGATCTGTACATCTAACTATATGTGAATTATATCTCAATATTTTTAAAGTTATAAAAATTATTTTTAAAAAAGTCAGGGGCACCTGGGTGGCTCAGTTGGTTAAGCATCCAACTTCGGCTCAGGTCATGATCTCACCGTTCGTGGGTTCGAGCCCCACACCAGGCTCTGTGCTGACAGCTTGGAGCCTGTAGTCCGCTTTGTATCCTGTGTCTCCCTCTCTCTCTGCCCCTCCCCTGCTTGAGGTCTGTCTCTCAAAAATGAATAATTGTTTAGGGGCACCTGGGTGGCTCAGTCAGTTAAGTGTTTGACTCTTGATTTTAGTTCAGGTCATGATCTCACTGTTTATGAGTTGAAGTCCCACATTGGGCTCCATGCTGGCAGTGTGGAGCCTACTTAAAGTTATCTCTCTCCCACTCTCTCTGCCCCTCCCCAGCTTGTGTGCACTTTCTCTCTCAAAAAAAAAAAAAAAAAAAAAAAAAAAGTCAACTCATTTAAAAAATAAATAAATAGGGGTGCCTGGGTGGCTCAGTCAGGCGTCCAACTTCAGCTCAGGTCATGATCTCACAGTTGGTGGGTTTGAGCCCTGCATGGGGCTCTGTGCTGACAGCTCAGAGCCTGGAGCCTGCTTCAGGTTCTGTGCCTCCCCCTCTCTCTACCCTTCCCCCACTCGCACTCTGTCTCTTGAAAATAAATAAACGTTAAAAAAAATTTTTTAAATAAATAAACAAAATTAAAAAGTCAAAATACTCTGGTATCAGTGATTATAGCAGACCATTTGGCATTTTCTATCAATACATGCCTATATTTTGAATATACAACAGGGCTCCCTAAGGCCTTTTCTATCCCATTTATATGTTTATTTAAAGTGTGATTATTTCAAAATTAAAAAAAATACATCTATAAAGAACAGATGACAGTCACTTACCTATCCCACTCCAATGAAAAAGGTAACTGAACTATATAGCCAGAATACATAATTCCTGTTATCAAAAGTTCAAACTATAACCACTTAAACCTTTTTATTCTGAGGACTTTGATGAAATTATATTGCTAACAACATTTTTGCTGAAAATTTCTAAATGCTTGGTAACTCCTACAGAGATAACGCACTCTTTAACAGAGTCTAAATTCATCAGATTAAGACACAAATTCATGTTTAATTAAAAAACTGAAAAATTTAAGTGATGTTTATAAAGAAATATGATTATGGAGAAGAGAAAATATGAAGCAAGAGAAGCAAATAATTACTATCATACCCATTGAAAATATGCTGAATGAGTGGGTGAGTAGTCTTCATGTATACATCCCGGTTGGTGCATGCTTCACCAAAGACTTCATCAAAATAAAAAACATGCTGAAAAAGAAATGTGATTTTTATAGAGACATTTCCTGGATTTTCTTCACCACTATTCTACTTAACACATAAGAAAGGTGCGAATATGTTTTTAACTACTGACTATGACAAATTTAGAGATAAATAAGCAGTCAATTAACTGTCAAATGACAGGGCCTTCTTTTACTTGAGCTCTCTGTAGACATATAATGTAAAAACTAAGGCACATAATTTTTGTTCTCTCTTAAGTGAAGTAAACTGATGAGTACAAGAGTAAGCCAATCCTCCTTAGGTCCAGGAGAACTCAATTCTATGGGGAGTATCCTCACAGCCCAGCTAGGGCCAGCATATTTGAAATTTAGGGAAATTCTAGAGGAAGGTTTCCATTTCATAGGTTACACAGCTGAGCTTTTAATTCCATAAACATGTATTGCTCAGCTGGTAACATGTGTACCTGTAGTAGGCACTTCAAAGGGCCCAAAGATATTGACATTACCCTACCATTACCCGACTCGACCACCTAAAGGTGTGAATCCAGACAGTATACACATGACTCTAAGCTAGAAAAAATGTGAGAGATAAAGTACATGTAGAATTCAAAAGAAAAACATATTCCTTCTAATTAGAAAAGAGATTATGAAAAATACTGTATAGATAAAGGGCCATGGGGAAAGAAGAGGAATTTGAGAGGTATAGATGGAGGCAGGGAAGAGAGTCCAGGCACAAAGAAAACATGAGCAAATAGTCAAAGCAGGAAAACACATGGAACATTTTAGGGAACAGGGAAGATTCAATGTTGAAATACAGGATTTTGTAGGTTGAAAGGTGAAATAGGCGGCTAGAATAATGAGTTAGGACTACGGTGTATGAGTATTGGGACACTAGCCTTAAGGTCAGAATGTTCATATATAATTTAGCAAATAGTGGGAAGACAAAAACCTTTGCAAAGGGAAGGGATGATCCAAGCCATTTTACTGGAAGACTAATCTTACTGCACACTGTGAATGGACTAAGAACAGGGGCACTGCTAATCCAGTGGTGAGGTAAGAAGGGTCTAAATTAGATGATGACAATGAAAATAAAGAGGAGATGGACGCATGAGAAATTTGGCAACTAATGGCCTGGATTGGTGGGAAGAAAAAGTAGTCCAAGATGATTCCCAAATGAAAAACCATGATAATTTGGAAAAGGATAGATAACTCTACTAAAAGGGGTCTGGAAAGCATTAATTCAGCAGCCATAATCACTTGCAAAATTTAGAGGCTTATTATGTTGGTAGCCCAACTATCTCTGAGTAAAAGTCCTAATTTCAAGCTTGACTGTAGTGTAATAATGGCAGTCCATACACAACAAGGGGGACATGAGGCCCTATCTTCTGCTACCTCTTGGGCCTGCTCTAAATATCCAGTTAAGGAAAAATTGCATGGGAAAACCCAGCAAAGTAAATTGGGGCAATTTATTATAGGTCACTCTACCCCCATTTGATTCTGTTTCGTGTGCCATTACATTAGAATGGAAATTTGTTAGGGCACCTGAGCAGAAATTGGGGCCACTAAGATGAATTTATCAGTTAGAAAATATCTCCAAAAGTTAGGAGGTGAGAAAATAAGGAATCTGTGCAGCATGATAAAGAAATCTGTGAACTTTTAGTGGCATAAAATGTGATTAAAAAAAATTTTTTTTTGTTTTATTTATTTTTGAGAGAAAGAGAGAGAGAAAGAGCAAGTGAGCATGGGAGGGACAGAGAGAGAGGGACACACAGAATCCGAAGGCAGGCTCCAGGCTCTGAGCTGTCAGCACAGAGCCCGACGCAGGGCTGAAACCTACGAACTGCGAGATCATGACCCAAGCCGAAGTCAGACGTTTAACCGACTGAGCCACCCAGGTGCCCCAAAATATGTGATGTTTTTAAGAATAAAATGTTTCTAACTGTTGAATCTGGGTGATAGGTACATAGGGGTTCTTTATATTTTTTAATAAACTTGAAAATGGCGATAATAAAAAGTAAAATATATTTCTAAAATATATTTTTTGGTGTTTCTCAGGAAAATAAGAAAAAAGTGAAAACAAGTAAACGTGGGAGTTTTAAAAAATGTTCTTTTACTTCATTGAATATATGGCTATTCTTCATCTCCTTCTATGAGTGCTTGTGAATAACTTCAGCTCCTGAGTAAACACCTTAGAAAACACTTATTGATTAAAGGGATTAGTATCTTTCCTTCCAAGAGGATTTAGGTATTGATTTTTCCAGTACTTCTGTAAGTATCCTTAATGAAAGATATATGAACATGCAAGATTATTCTAATTAACATGTTACATATGTTATATATGTTAATTATAATAATGCTATTATATAAATATAATAAATGCTAGCACAATATATAAATATATATATAATCCATAATATCCTTTGCATCACAGATACTTTCATTTGATCACACTTTATCAGTTAGGTTGGATTAATACTCACTTTAGCCTTGGTATGATCAGAGTTCCATAATTTATTTTTTAAATAAAATTTTTTCAGATTATAAAAGTAACATGTATATTTATAGAATTTCTCTGGAAAGATAGAACAGGTAATAGTGGTTGCCTTCAAGGAGGAAATGGGATTAGCAGGATACTTCACTGCATACCTTTTTGTATGTTTTGATTTTGAAATAGGTGACTCTATCTTACTCAAAAGTTTTTACTTTTTATATAAAAGTAACATGCTGATTATAGAAAATTTTAAAAACATGGAAAACAACAGAGAAGAAAATCAAATTGCCTATACATCTTACTACACAGAGAGAGCCACTATTGACTTTTTGATATATTTCAGTACCATCTTTTTTCTATATACGTTTCTTTATTTAAGAAATTGGAATGAAACATATACACATTTGTTTCCTTGTCCTTTCACACATTATGTTGATATAAAATTTAATGGTAAGACAGCACACTACATGTATATGATCATATATACTAAGTAACAAAAGAAGATTTGAAAGGATAGGACATTTAATTAAATGGATACATAAACCTATTGTCTGAATTCCTAAGTAAGCTTAAAAATAAAACCCAAAGAATCTAGGATCAATATTTATTTGCCATGTTTGCTACAAACCTCCCTTTACTTCTTTCCACTGAAGAAAAGAAAAGGGGGTAAAAGCCCTCCCAACACTTGTATTATAGCATTGATAGGTAAGGATTTTGACCTATGAGAGCAAAGGTCCAAAGTTCAAACTGCAGAGTAAGTGCTATGAAAACTATGGGTATTCAATAAGTATTGACTAATGGTAATGACAAAGAAGGAAGGTTATTGTGTTTGGGGATAATGGAAAAATACAAAAGATAAGCTGATGCTTCTTTGAGGGAATTACCGTGACAAAAGCATCATTAACGATGTCTTGGGTAGATGGTGACTGGACAGGGCTATTACTACAGTTACAAGTAGGTATGGAACTAGATAACCTTATAACTAATTGGCATTTAGACCGTCTTCAAAATAAATATCTCCCATCTAGACCTAATAGATTGTGCATTGATCAGCAGTCAATAAGGCTGTTAAAGTGATTGGGTTGGTCATACAGTGACCTACTAATTTAGTGCCCAGACAAAGAGTCAGTGGATTACTTTGAACGTTGCTGTGAAACTCAATTTTGATAGCCAAAGAAAAAGATGAACAATGCATGTGTAAAAGAGGGGGAAAGTGTTAATTTGACTTCAGCGTTAACGTATTTATTCCAGGAGGGTAAAATCTCAGCTGACTAAAGTGAAATGCTAGCACAACAGATTACTCACCACTTTTTTCTCTCTACCAGTCACTGGGTTTTGAGGCAAGAGAAAGAGAGAGAGAAGAATGAATATAACGTGCATGTTTAGGGAGGCAGATTCAGAGAAAGACCCAAATTCTCAAATCTTAACATCCAGTAGATTATCCTCTGTTTTATTTACAATTGCTTCATCATTTTAAGAGTACCTAAATTATGGTGTCTCCCATCTATGGACTTGCTGCTTCCATAGGAGACTGGAGAATTACTACAAGGGTATCTATCTACTTTAAGTAAGTTCCCTTCAATACCAAGCCTCTGTCCTTGGATTCTGTGATCTTTCTGGCAGGGAGTGAATATTTTTTGTGTCTAAGTTACCAGTGTTTTATGTAAATCCTTGTAAGTTATATGTAAAAATCATATCCCTGGATTACATTTACTCACACTATAATCTAACCTTCACCAAGTGGCCTGCTCAAGAGTCCAGTTTCCACCAAATTAAATCTAAGTCCAAAGACAGTTGAGAATTGAAATAAGCAGCTGAGTGGCAATCTGGAACCTTGTTGCTCAAAAACATATCCTCCATCATTAAACTCCAGACACACTCAGCAGAATAAATTCACACTGTGAGACACAGGCAAGACTTGAGACTAACTATGCAATCATCTCAGAGTCACCCTGGGGCACACCTCAGTGACCTGTCCTATCTACCACCAATTCATTACATTCTTTTTATCCCCTTGGGCCCCACTTTTTGCTGAATAGGTATAATTACATTCACGTAAAATGTGTCAAGCGAATGTATGATGCAACTCTATTGCCCTAGTATTAATGATTTACATCAAGAATGAATGTGGGGTGCCTGTATGGCTCAGTTAAGCGTCCGACTCTTGACTTCGGCTCAGGTCATGGTCTCGCGGTTTGTGAGTTTGAACCCCGCATCAGGCTCTGCGTGGAAAATGCGGAGCCTGCTTGGGATTCTCTCTCTCTTCCTCTCTCTGCCCCTTCCCCGCTCCCTTTCTCAAAATAAATAAATAAATTTAAAAAATTAAAAAAAAAAAAAAAAAAAGAATGCCAATACCCAAAGCTAAAACAGGATTTTAGAATTTGTGTGTTGCTATTCAAAGAAAAGCAACAAACTGACACACTTGATAACATTAGTTCCAAACACAAAAGGAAAGCATCATACCTGCAGAATATATTGTGTGAGGTCAACTGCTTCTTTCTTCTCATGAACAAGTAGAGTTTCTTTGTCTTCTACAGTAATAATATTAATTTCTCCACGACGTACCTCCCTCATGCCCAAAGGGCGTTTTCGAACACAAACTCTGATTTTCTCCATCTCAGTCCAAGGATTCTCTTTCTCTGAGGTGTTCTGTCTGATATATATTTGTAAGTGGGCTTTAAGTTTTAGTAATAGGATGACTACTTAAGAGGTCAAAGTATGAGCACATTTTGTTATTTTGTATATACATTATGCCTAATATATATACACACACCTTATACATATATATTATATATAAAAAAACTTCCTCAGTGTCAACACTATTTTTTTAATTTTTTGTGTTTATTTATTTTTGAGAGAGAGACAAAGCGTGAGCGGGAGAGGGCCAGAGAGAGAGGGAGGCACAGAATCCGAAGTAGGCTCCAGGCTCTGTGAGCTGTCAGCACAGAGCCTGACGTGGGGATCAAACTCACAGACGGCAAGAACATGACCTGAGCCCAAGTAGGACGTTTAACCTACTGAGCCCCCCAGGCGCCCTGTCACTCTAATATGTAACATTACATGGGGTGCCTGGGTGGCTTAGTGGGTTAAGCAGCCAACTCTTGGTTTCAGTTCAGGTCATGATATCATGATTTGTGACTTGGAGCCCGCATCGGTCTGCACTCACAGCATGGAGCCTGCTTCAGATCCTCTGTCTCCCTCTCTCTGGTCCTCCCCCCACCCCGCCAAATAAATAAATGTTAAAAATACATGTAATTTTATACATACTATGTGTACAGAAAGTTCTTTTAATAACTAAATCCTCCTGATTATTTCTATCTCTATCCCTACTCCACCCCATCCTTTATCCTGCCGAAAACAACCAACCAACCCCCAAACCTTAAGAACTGCTTTAGCTTTAAGACTGTGTGTCTGACTTCCAGATGTGGTCTTCCAAAAACTTCTAATGATTTTTTTTCTTTTTCTTTTTTTTTTTTTAATCATACCTGGGTTTACTAAATACCTTGAATTAGGTGGTAGGTTTCAATGTACTTTTCCTCTGTTCTTCCCAGGTATATTCTGTACCTCCCTTTGTCTTGCTCTTCCTCTTTTTGTCACCTGATGTGTGTTTGTTAGAACACAATCCTCTATTTTTTTCTTCCCAGGACAATTTTATGACTGGTGCTGCCCACCACTATCACCCTTCTATTCAGACACATTTCTTTTCTGGCTCTGGCTTCAGTGAACTTATCAACCTTAACAGCTAGAATATTTGATGAAATACTCCTTGAGCTAGGGATACAAAATTCATCATTTTACTTGCTGAGCCTAATGGGGGTATATATGCATATCTCTAAGAACTGACCATTTACCTGTATAGAAATTCCTCTTAACCTAAGTAACAAGAAAATAAAATTCTTGAAAGCAGTTTACAGGATCAATGCCTTTGGTCTATATACTTTAGAATGTCTTGGCAAGACAAATTATTCCCTTCCTTTACACTTTAGAATTTAATTAATAGCTCCTAAAAACCCTTTTATAATTGATTTTCCACAGGATATTTCACTATATAACTGTTTCATATCAATTTCAATTTTCTGAGCCCTCCAACTGGCTGGAAAATTATTTTTTGTCAGGATCTAAAACTAATAAAAAGGAGCAAATAAAATTTCTAATATTGTGCATAAAAGATAACTCCAAGCTTTTAAAGCATGCTTTGTTTTTTAACCAACATAGAGCAAATTTTTTTAAATGTACCATTTTGGGGCACCTGGGTGGCTCAGTCGATTGAGCAGCTGACTCTTGGTTTCTGCTCAGGTCATGATCTCACAGTTCATGGGTTTGAGCCTTGCATCAGGCTCTGAGCTGACAGCACTGAGCTTGCTTGGGATTCTCTCTCTCCCTCTCTCTGCCCCTCTGCTGCTTGTGCTCTCTCAAAATAAAGAAATAAACTTAAAGTAAAATAAAATAGAATAAAACAAAAATGTACCATTTTGAGGTTAAGTGTGGCAAAATCCTGACAATTAAAAGTGGATGATGGGCATATGGGGGATTCACTGTTCTATTCTCCCTTCTGCATATGCTCAATTTTTTTTAACAAGAAAAACAAAATTGTAATGCATTATTTTTTAACAAGGGCCTGTGTCAAAATCTCTAGTTGTTGGGGGATATTAATAACTTAATCATATAAAGTTAATCAAGGGGAACAGAAAATGCCTTTTTAAAAATTGACTAGGGACTGACAGTGCCTGGGTGGCTGTCGGTTGCGCACCTGACTTTGGCTCAGGTCGTGATCTCGCCGTTCATGAGTTTGAGCCCTGCGTCGGGCTCTGAGCTGTCAGAGCCTGGAGCCTGTTTCAGGTTCTGTGTCTCCCTCCCTCTCTGCCCCTGCCCTGCTCATTCTTTGTCTCTGTCTCTCTATCAAAAATAAATAAAACATTTAAAAATTTTTTAAAAATTGACTAGGGACTCTAGATGGGTCACGTGGTCAAAAACTAGTTTTCAAGTTAAAGGGGCAAAAAGGAATGACTGCTCTTCTCCTAAAATGCTCTGTTTGTTTTTAAAATTTTTTTTAATGTTTATTTTTGAGAGAGAGACAGAGCATGAGTGGGGGAGGAGCAGAGAGGGAGACACAGAATCCAAAGCAGGCTCCAGGCTCTGAGCTGTCAGCACAGAGCTCGACGCGGGGCTCAAACTCACAGACCGCTAGATCATGACCTGGGCCAAAGTTGGCCACTTAACCGACTGAGCCACCCAGGCGCCCCAAATGTTTATTCTTTTTTAAGGGAGAGAGACAGAGCTCAAGCAGGGAGGGGCAGAGAGAGAGGGAGACAAAGAATTCGAAGCAGACTCCAGGCTCTGAGCTGTCAGCACGAAGCCCAATGCTGGGCTCAAACTCATGAACTATGAGATCATGACCTGAGCCAAAGATGGATGCTCAACCAATTGAGCCACCCAGGTGCCCCTAAAAGGCTCTGGTTTTTTAATGCCCAGTGTTCCCTAGAAGAAATAAGCTGTATCTATCTGACATGAAAAGAGTTCAGACAGTTGGAGTTAGGTCTATTTAAAATCTTAAATAAGTCAGGGCAACTAGTTTTCTAAATGCATTAAACTTTTATTAAAATTCTGAGACCAGGGGGCCTGGATGGCTCAGCTGGTTTAGCATCTGACTCTTGATCTTGGCTCAGATCATGATCTCATGGTTCGTGAGTTTGACCCCTGCATCAGGCTCTGTGCCAACAGCACAGGGCCTGCTTAGGATTCTCTCTCTCCCTCTTTCTCTCTGTCCCTCCTCTGAGTGCACACACATATACTCTCTCTCAAAATAAATAAATAAGCTTAAAAAAAAAAAAAAAAAAAACAACCTAAGACCAGTAATGTATTCTGAGCTTACTTGATTTGAGGCACCTGAAGAGAATGCTCTTTGGACAAGATGACATCCTAACAGCAAGCCTTAAGTTCATGAGGGAGTTTCTCAGAGTTCTGAAACCCTGACCCCTACTTAGAAACATTTGGGTGAAAAGACAGTATGAGGATTACTGGGTAAAATGTACTTTTTAAAATCTCTACTTCTCTAATAAAGAGTAGGAAGAGTGATAAAATATAAAATAATGATATGTAAAAAGTAAGAAAGCTCAATGGAATAGCTTTTGCTCTGGGTCTGTCATGTATAAACCTCTATAAGAGCACTTATCGCACCGTATGGTTGTTTATACTCCTACTCACCCTGCACCCTAAGAAACTAAGAGCCTCCATATATCCTAATTATCTTTATATCGAGAATCAGGCCTGGAAGAGATGTACTTAATATGCACCAACTAAATGAAAGAGCCTATTTAAACTAAAATATTCATTTTATCCAAATAAATAATGCAAAGCAGTGTCTTTATTTATAAATAATTCCAACTTAGATCTTTATGTATTGTTCAAAAAAAGACTAACATTCAAGAAAATATCTGTTCTTTCACCTCAGAGCTAACCAATAGGACAGTAATAATCCTGGCTTTGATAGTCATGAACAGTCTAGTTCTCTAACAATTAAAAGAAAAGAGGGACACCTGGGTGGCTCAGTTGGTTAAGTGTGGACTCTTGATTTCAGCTCAGGTCATGATCTCATGGTTTGTGAAATCGAGCCCCACACTGGGCTCCATGATGAGTGTGGAGCCTGCTTGGGATTCTCTCTCTCTCCCTCACTCTCTGCCCCACCCCTGCTTGCACGTGCACACATGTGCACAAGCTCTGTCTCTCAAACCTTAAAAAAAGTTAAAGAAAAGAGTGCTATATGTTACTCTGTGCTCTGCTAAACCAAATAAAGTTTTCAGAAACACTATAAAATTCATTATGTACTTCAAATTACTAAAAGTACTTTTACCTGTAAAATTGGGTCTTCTATTTTCCTTTGGAATAAAAGAACTGGTTGCTTATGAGATTCTCTGAAAGCTTAGCCAATATAAGGCCAGATCTAAATGTATACCTTCTTTTAAGGTATGAATAATAGCTTGAAGGAAGGAAGAGAAAAAAGAGAGAGAGAGAGAGAGAGAGAGAGAAAGAAAGAAAGAAAGAAAGAAAGAAAGAAAGAAAGAAAGAAAATGTGGCTTAAGAATGTATTTTGTTGGGGGCACCTGGGTGGCTCAGTCAGTTGGGCGTCCAATTTTGGCTCAGGTCATGATGTCACCGTTTCATGGGTTTGAGCCCCATGTTGGGATCTGTGCTGACAGCTCAGAGCCTGGAGCCTGCTTCAGATTCTGTGGTTCCCTGTCTCTCTGCTCCTCCACCACTCTCACTGTGACTCTCTCCAAAATAAATAAACATTAAAAAAAAAAAAAAAAAGAATGTATTTTGTTTCTCTATAACTCCCCATGTGCAACTTTTACAATAACAAAACAACCAAGACATGTTATTTTTAAAAGAATATGTTTTCTATCATACCAATGCTGGTATTAGGGATTAGTCAATATTTTAGCTCTTAGGGACATTTCAACATTTAACTTAAAGCACTAGGTGAAAATAACTTATTGTCACCTTGACTCTCAAAGTCACAAGTGCATCAAAAGTGTCTTACTCTTTTGTAATTACCAAAATCATGTTCTTCCAGGGCTGGAACTGAAGAAAGCACTCAAAATCAGGACCCTATTTCAACATGTGTAGGTAAGCTAACTGCACCCGAGATCTACTTAATCCAACTACATGCTCTTTGTTTTTAACTAAGCTTTATGTCTCCTGGTTGAAGTGAATTTGATAGCCTTAAAAAAAAAAATCCTGTGGAATACACAGACACACACACACACACATACACACACACACTTTTTCCATTACAGAATGCCAGTTAACTATTTTACCTTCAAAGATGCACTAGATGTATCATGTTACAGTATAATAAACAATAGAAATAGGTTTGCTACGGAATAGCAGATCCTGGCAAGTAGCAGCTTGAACATACATGAACAATATCATTTTTCTCCCATCTGGAAAGTCCCAATTCCTCATGAACTTTCCCCCATCAAAGTACTTCTATTGTTGCTGCAGAAGTTGTTCACTATAACTTTCTATATCTAAGAAGCAGTTGCTCTCAGTCATGGAGAGGCTTGCTCTTGCCTCTGTCTCCCCCACGCCCCCAAAAAAGATAATAAATTATTACCTGATACAGGACTGAGGGATTCCATAGTTATACTCTGAAACACGAGGGACTCTTTGAATAACGGGAATATCATAATCCCCCAGTATTGGAGAAAAGTGATTTGATGAAAAGAGTGAAGTGTTAGTTTCTGTTTGCACATAGGAACCAGCAGCTGTGGCATTCCGAATTCTTGTTTTTGTATGGTGTTGGGAATCAGCCGGCAGCATGCGTTGGAGCACTTTTAGGTAACTAGACTTCTGTTTGTTTACAGAAGAATCTGATAACCTGCACATTTCAAGCCCATTGTTGCTGGTAGTTCTGTCTTTGTTGTCAGCAGGAGAATCAAAATGCAGTTGTCTGCGAGGGCCAGATCTGGATTCCTGAGGCTTAATGTACAGGCCGTTTGTCTGAAGAGGATGCTCTGGGCTACTGACTGCTTTATCTTCTTCCTGCATAATCTTAATGATTTTGATAAGTTGGAAGAGACGTTTGCGGTCATTCATGTCATGGACTCCCAATTTGGAATAGTCCTTCATTGTAACCTTGGCTAATTCATCTATTTTTTGAAGACCAAGGGCAGTAAAATGAGGATAATACTGTGCAAGTTCAGCTTCACAAAGGCATTCATACAACCAAGATGTCATTTTTTGTGAATGAGTTTCTGTAACTTCTGAATAGGAAAAGAAAAAAGCCATTCACTTGAAATATTCCTTTAAAAATGAAAATCACAAAACAAACATGCAGAAAATCCATTCTAACATACCAAGTTTTCAATATACATTTTCTTCTGAAATAATTAAACAGCACAGTGCACAAGCAAAGATGCTTATGATGCATTTGTAGTAACAGATGTAATTTATCAAACGGAACTTTAATTGTGTATATACATAGGTACATGCGCACACACACACAAGTCACTTACTTTTTTCTAGGGAGTTCCTTCCAATCTTGCAATGTCTACTTAACACATGTCACAAACTACTGAAACATTGTTCCCAACCACTGATTGTAGCAAGACTAATTTTAGATGTTCAAGTTAATGTCAAGGCATGTTGCACAACTGTTTCCTATGATTAATGAACAAAGGCTAAGAAGTCCTTCAGAATGGAAAGCAGAATTAAATAGCAAACCACAGAGGATTATAAACTAACATAACTCAGAGGAAATCACATTTGTATCTGCTGGGTACTGGTAAAAGCTAGTTGAATAAAGAGGTAAAAACATCAATTCAGAATCTAATTCAGGGTCTCAGATCATTCTAAA
The DNA here is from genome assembly GCF_018350195.1 of Panthera tigris. Lineage (NCBI taxonomy): Eukaryota > Metazoa > Chordata > Mammalia > Carnivora > Felidae > Panthera > Panthera tigris. Next base: position 55,736,267 of record NC_056672.1, read on the forward strand.
AGGTAAGTAAAGGTAGGTGGTTGTAGATGTCAACTTGTGCAGAATACAAATAAAGTAATTTACCTGAGATTTAAAAAATTGGTCAAGATCTTATAGGGGCATCTGGCTGGCTCAGTTGGTAGAGCATATGACTCTTCACCTTGGGGTTGTGGGCTCGAGCCCCATGCTGTGTGTAGATATTATTTTAAAAAACAGTAATTACCAAAAAAAATCAAGTGCTTTAAAAAAATGATTTTATATGGTTGCTGGGGTACCTGGCTGACTCAGTAGGAAGAATATGTGACTCATAATCTCAGGGTTGTGAGTTCATGCCCCACGTGGGTATAGCAATTACTAAAATAAACTTAAAAAAAGGTTTTATACGGTAGAACATTAAAATGCTTAAAAACTTTTAACAGTGAGGTATTTAATACTAACAAATAATGTGTTAATAACACATAATCCACATAATCCTGGTTTATTACTAAAATCAGGATCCTGAGGAATTCTCCACACCACTGTTAGAGAAACAGAGCTCAGGGCCAGGTAATAAAGGTGATTAAAGTACATTGTATAATTAACTTTGGAGGAAATGCTACTTAGGCTACAGAAAAGGCCAAAGAAGCCTAAGTAATATATCCTAAACTCATCCTGACCTTTTCCATCTGTGGTAGATTTGGGGGAGTCAGGGAGGGCCACAAATTCTTTGCAGGTCCTTTCACATCAAGAGGCAGTGTCTTTTTCCTCCCATTGCATCTAGGTTAGCCTTGTGACTTGTTTTACCTGACAGAATGTGGTGGGGGTGACACTGTGTGACTTCCATACCTAGGCCTCAAGAACCCTTGCAGCTTCTGTTCTCTTGCAACTCTCTGCTGACAGGGGAAGCCCAGCCAATAGTCATCATCAAAGTCAGACATGTGAGAGAAGCCATCTTAGACTATTCTGCCCCAGTGGCACCACGAAATGACTACAGCCACACGAGTGACTGGCCCAGTGAGACCAGAATTACCTAGCTAAGCCTAGTCCGAACAGAGGACTCAAAGAACCGTGGGCAAATAGTTGTTTCAAATCATTTAATTTTGGGGTAGTTTACTGCACAGAAGTAGATAACTGTAACAATGTTTCTATGCCTTTTTACATGTTGTATCTTTGCTTGAAATGTTCCCAACCCCCCTGCCTAAAATGAGTTATGCACATCCTTTCAAAATAGCTCAATAGCTCTCTGCCCCACCCTCCCATGATGCCTTCTTTCATTTCTCATCCTCTTCTACCATCTTACCACCAAGTACATTATGTGGTAGCCAAATCAGGCTACCAGTCCCTTTACAACTGTTTCTTCTAGCTGGAATATCTGTCTTTCCCAAGAGAAATTCTATTTATATTTTTCTTCTGTGACATATGCCCTAGGCGAGGGATAACTGGTATTTCCTCTGTACTTCAGTAATAATAATAATAATAATAATAATAATAATAGCAACTAATATTTTTGAGCATTTATTATGTACCAGGCACTGTTCTAAATACCATTTGTTAACCTTTAATCTTAGGAAGTAGATACATGTGTGACCTTCAGCAAGTTATTTATTTAACATCTATGAAACTCATTTTTCTCAACTGTTAATTTTTTTTTAAGTTTATGTATTTGAGAGAGAGAGAAGCACATGTGTGAGTGGTGGAGGGGCAGAGAGAGAGAATCCCCAGCAGACTCCACACTGTCAGTGCAGAGTCCAATGTGGGGCTTGAACTCACCACCCGTGAAATCATGACCTGAGCCGAAATCAAGAGTCCGATGCTTAACTGACTGAGCCACCCAGGTGCCCCATCTCAACTGTTAAATAGGAATGTAATAGCCCCTACAGTTCCTGTTAAATAGGAATGTAATAGCCCCTACAGTTCCTAGGATTAGGATTCAATGAGAAAATACTTGGGGCACCTGTGGCTCAGTCAGTTGAGTGACCAACTCTTGATTTCTGTTCAGGTCGTGATCCCAGGGTCAAGGGATCAAGTCCCACATCGAGCTCTGTGCTGAGTGTGGAGCCTGCTTAAGATTCTTTCTCTCTCCCCATCTCCTGCTTGCATGTGAGCATACACTTTAAAAATGAATGAATGAATGAATGAATGAATGAATGAATGAATGAATAAGAAAATACTTGTAAAACTCTCAGCATAATGCCTCGTACATACTCAGTGCCCAGTAAGTATTGGTAGTTATTACTACTGTGATTTATTTCTATACTACTAACTTCACTTAGCACAGATGCTAGAACAGAATAAGCCTTCAATGTTTTGTTGTGTTTTAAATTACTTCTAAGCAGTTACATTTCCTACTTGGCTCAGCCTAACCCAGAGCAACAGTTTAAGTGCTATGCAGTCTTCAATTTCCACAGGCTGTACAAAATCGTATATTTCACATACTCATTTCCTTGGTGACATACCAAACTCTGATAACCATGACTTCTACTGCATCCCTTAATCCGTACCTGAAATACTAACATATTCCTCTTACAATGCTTGCATATCCCATAATACCATGGGAGGGGAAGATGCTGGAGATAGTAGTAATCTGAAAATGCAGATTAAAGCAGCCACTGGCATGCTTCTGTATTAACTGGCAGCGTGCTGCCTTTCTGAGCCCCACAGTTAGCCTACATTCTTTTATTTTTTGTGTTTTCTTTTTGCAAAGGAAAAAGGTGTTTTCATTAAAGCACAGGGATGGGACCCATGAGCAGAAAGAGCTGCTCTTTTGTTTTAAAATTAGATATGCTTTTTTGTACCACATTCCATTTTACAAAGGTCTAACCTCCTCCTCCTTCTGGGGTAAACATCAGAATCACCCTAGGAACTTAAAAATATAAAGATAACTGAACCCCATCCCAGATACATAGAAAAATTAAAAAAACAAAAACAAAAACAAAAAAACAAACCTCCCAGGCATTGAGGGGGACTAACATAATAACACTGACAAGTCCCCCAGGTGGCTATGGCTTTAGTCCACTGATCTATATTTATCAAAATTACAAACGCAAATACACTGACCCAGCAATTCTACTTTTAGGAACCTATCTTACAGATATTGTGTAGAAGTACAAAGTGACATAGGTACAAAGTTATTAATCACAGCACTTTCTATAATAACAAAGAATCAGTATAGGAACTGGTTAATAACAACCCATTAAATGGGATACTGTGAAGCAATTACAGAGCGGAAAGTAAACTCTCAATTTATTGGTTACATGTTTATTTAAACATTATTTAAGCGAGAGCGAGAGAGAGAGAGAGAGAGAGAGAGCGAGAGCGAGCGAGCAAGCACTCAAGCAGGGGGTAAGGCAGTGAGAGAGGAGAGAGAGAATCCTAAGAAGGCTCTGTGCTGTCAGCTCAGAGCCCGATGCAGGGCTTGATCTCAGGAGACGAACAACTGAACTGTGAGATCATGACCTGAGCCAAATTCAAAAGCTGTTATGTAATAGTCTCCTTCTAACACTTGCCCTCTACCAACTAGTTCCCCTCCCCGAAGGAGGACTATTATATACCAATAAATGCTGGTATCTATTACCTTTCCTATTGTTATTTCTATTTCATTGCTGTCTCCATCACCCAGAGCAGGACCTCTAGAACAGCTGTTTTTAAAATTTTGAAACTATGCCACTATATCTTCTTTAAAAAATATATTTATAAATCCATCTACCTTCCTCCCTCCCAACCTTCTCAAATTGACCTGATACAACTACTTGTTACTATTTTGGTGTTTTTCTCTCTGGCCTTTTTTTTTTTTAATGCATTTTTTAAACATTGTATATAACATTGTACTCATAACTATATTATAATCCACTTTTTAAATCTATTTACATAAGCATTTTCATATGCTGTTTGTTATAGCCATTAAAAAAATTCACACAATTATAAATAATGTTTGCTGAATACATGAATTACCCCAGGGAGAGAAGATTTCTCTCTCCAAACTCCTATAGTGTTTTGACTGTAAAACTGATAGGGCACTTATTACAGACTCATATATTTTTTAAATTTATTGCCATCCTTGTTCCAGAGATGACATAAGGTGGCTCTGCCTTATACTATAATGTGAATTCTTCAAGAGAAAAGCAGTATGATCTGCTCAGTCTAGCATTTGAGCTAGAAAGGTGCGTAACCAGTATTTGTTGAACGAACACAATCTGCTTAGGACAAAGAACAAAAATGTTTCACCATTTCTATTTTTTAACCAAGGCAACTAAAGGATTACAAGATTGCCTGGGGGCACCTGGGCGGCTCAGTCAGTTAAGCATATGACTTCAGGTCCCAATCTCAGTTTGTGGGTTGGGGCCTGCTGACAGTGCGGAGCCTGGAGCCTGCTTCAGATTCTGTGTCTCCTTTCTCTCTGTCCCTCCCCCACTCAAGCTCGCTCTCTCTCTCTCTCTCTCTCTCTCTCTCAAAAATAAATAAATAAATAAAACATTAAAAAAAAAAATGTATGAAACTTACGTCGTTGGAGCCATTTTCTCTGTTTCCTAACTCTACAAGTCCCATCACCCAAAGTAATGGAGACAACCTCAGAGTCCTTAAAAACTAGAAAAGCCTGATACAATATATTTACCAACGTCACCTTTGCACTTAATATAGTTCAAAAAAAATTTTTATGTAATAAGGCTAATCACATTTTTTCAGCAGATAGTGCACAGTCATACTACTTTGATGATCTGATTAAACTAAAATTTATTGAGTTATATTTTAAAATGTATTGAGTTATATTTTATGCAAAGAATTATGCCTAAGTCCTTTACACAAACTATTCTATTCATCTAGCTAAATCTGAATTCCATTTAAAAATTTAAAAAAATTAGGGCACCTGGGTGGTTCAGTCGGTTGGGCGTCCGACTTCAGCTCAGGTCATGATCTCATGATCTGTGAGTTCGAGCCCCGCGGCGGGCTCTGTGCTGACAGCTGGGAGCCGGGAGCCTGGAGCCTGCTTCGGATTCTGTGTCTCCCTCTCTCTCTGTCCCTGCCCCCCTCTGTCTCTGTCAAAAATAAAATAAACATTTAAAAAATTTTTTAAAAATTTAATTTTTTATATTTATTTGTTTTGGGGAGAGCACAAGCAGGGAGGGGCAGACAGAGGGGGACAGAGGGTCTGAAGTGGGCTCTGCGCTGACAGGCTGACAGCAACGAGCCCAATGTGGGGCTCGAACTCACAAACTGTGAGATCATGACCTGAGCCAAGGTCAGATGCTCAACCAGCTAAGGCCACCCAGGTGCCCCAATGTTTATTTTTGAGAGAGAGACAGAGTGAGAAGGGGGGAGGGGCAGAGAGAAAGGGAGACACAGAATCTGAAATGGGCTCCAGGCTCTGAGCCGTCAGCACAGAGCTGGATATGAGGCTTGAAATCACAAACCATGAGATCATGACCTGAGCCAAGTCAGACACTTAACCAACTAAGCCACCCAGGTGCCACCAGAATTTCATTTTTAAAAACCTGTTGGAGGGGTGCCTGGGTGGCTCAGTTGGTTAAGCATATAACTCTTAATTTCAGATCAGGTCATGATCTCATAGTTCAGGAGATGGAGCCCTGTGTTTGATTCTGTGCTGACAGCACGGAGCCTGCTTGGGATCCTCTCTCTCCCTCTCTCTCTGCCCCTCCCCTGCTCGCATGCTCGCTTGCTCTCAAAATAAATAAAACATTTTTAAAAACATCTTGGAGTGAACCCCTAAAATAATGTTTATTGGTTGTCATTTTATTTAAGTTTATTTATTTTGAGAGAGAGAGAGAGAGAGCGCACGTGTGCGCTGGGGAGAGGCAAAAACAGAGGGAGAGAGAGAATCCCAAGCAGGCTCTGCACTGTCAGCACAGACCCTGATGTAGGGCTTGATCCCAAACTGTGAGATCATGACCTGAGCCAAGATCAAGAGCTGGACACTTACCCAACTGACCCACCCAGGCATCCCGGTTGTCATCTTAAATTGACAATACTAATGCAAATGTAAATTACTCTTAAAATCATGTTTTATTCAAATTGTATTATTGGGTTTATCTTTCAGTGGTTAAATAAGATGAGAGCAAAGGATCATTTTAAAAGTACGTTCCTCAGCACCTGATTAGATAATTAGGGAGAACAAAAAAGTCCAACACTGGTGGTGTGTTAACAAGATAACCTGGGTTGTAAGTTGTAATAGTTTCCCAGACAAAGGCTGTAACCTACGAGTAGCAATAGGTCTCCCTTAGAAGGGGTGGAGGGTGGAGGGAAGAAACTACACTAAACTAATTTTTCTACAAATTTATTTAAGTACGTTGGGATTCAAGCTGCCAAAACATCACTGTAATGAACTTTATTTTTCTGTAGCCCAGGATTTTTGCTCTAGATTTCTTTAGGCAGGCTTACCAGGATAATGACCCTTCTCTTTACACCTATCCATAAACGCATGTTTTTACTTTTATTTGATATTTTCTCTGTAGTTATTTTATTGTAGAACATCCCTTCATCCTTCTTAGAAATGTTAGCTATAATAAAATAGTGACATGCCCACTTTGTCAGTGGATTTAGAAGGAACTAATACTAAAGCACTGGTATAACACATCATGGACATCCCATAAACACGGATCTTAAAACTACTACTACCACCACCAAACATATTTTTATTCTGTAGGGAGAAAACTGAACAGAGAGCAAAACATTCACATTGTTTCTTCTTTTCTATTTTAAGATGTCAAATAAGACTTTTATTTTAAACGGGCCAGTAGACCATCAAAGAGTTTGTTTAGTAGTAAATAATATAGCAGAAAATAACTGGATTAGGTGTCAAAAAAATTCAGGATCCAGTCAAGCTCTGCCAAGAATCAGACGCGACATGTGATTAAATTATTTAATGTCTCTGGGCCTCAGCTTCTTCAACTAAAATAATTGGTATTGACAGGTATTGACAGTACAATTAGATATATTAAAATACTCTCTACGTGTATTGATTGTATACCAGGCAGATTCTGTAAAGCACCTACTAACTGCTTGGCAAATTTCAAGCACAGTAATCTACCCACAGCATTTTAAAATATTACGAAAAATTTCTAATATCCCAAAAGTGAATAGAATTGTACCATAAACCCTCACATTAACTACCCCTAGATTCTTCAATTATCAAAATTTGCCATACTTCTTCTATTCTTTATTTCCTTTGCTAAAATATCTTAAAAAATATATTTTAGTTTTTTTAGTGTGTATTTGTTTTTGAGAGAGAGACACAGTGTGGGTGGGGGAGGTATAGAAAGAGAGGGAGACACAGAATCTGAAGCAGGCTTCAGGCTCTGAGCTGTCAGCACAGAGCCCGAGATGGCGCTTGAATTCACAGACCGCGAGATAATGACCTGAGCTGAAGTCAGATGCTTAACCCACTGAGCCACCCAGGTGCCCCTCCCACATTTTTTTAATGTTTATTTTTGAGACAGAGAGCGAGAGAGAGAGAGAGAGAGAGAGAGAGAGAGAGAGAGAGCGAGCGAGCGCGAGAGCGCGAGCGAGCAGGGGAGGGGCAGACAGAGAGACACAGAACCCGAAGCAGGCTCCAGGCACGGAGCTGTCAGCACAGAGTCCAATGAACGGCTAGAACTCACAAACCACAAGATCATGACCTAAGCTTAACCGACTGAGCCACTCAGGTGCCCCCCACTGTGGTTTTGATTTACATTTTCCTGATGATGAGTGAGGCTAAGCATCTTTTCATGTACCTGTTGGCCATCTGTAGGTCTTTGGAAAAATGGCTATTCAGATCCTCTGCTTATTTTTGTTTTCAGATTTACTTTGCTATTGAGTTATGGGTTTTTTTTTTAATATATATTCTACGTATTAACCCTTTATCAGATATATGATTTACAAATATTTTCTCCCATTCAGTAGGCTGCCTTTTCATTTTATTGATGGTTTCTTCTGACATATAGAAGCTTTTTAGTGTGATGCAGTTCTGCTTTATTTTTGCTTTTGTTGCCTTTGCTTTTGGTGTCAAATCCAAAAAATCATTGCCAGAACTGGTGTCAGAGAGCTTACCACTTACGTTTTCTCCTAGAAGTTTTATGGTTTCAGCTCTTACTTTCAGACTTTAATCCATTTTGAGTTAATTTTTGTGTATTTGCATGTTGCTGTCCAGTTTTCCCAACAATAAAGTATTTAAACATATATTTTTAAAAATATCTTTTTACAAAAATATTTTTAACTCAGAATCCAAACAAAGTGCACACATTTGGTTGTCATGTCTCTTAAATCTTTTTTCTTACAGAGCAATACCCCTTTTCTTTTTTCCCTTTCTACTCCAATGACTTTTTGCAGAAACCAAGTATGTTCCAAGTATGTGACATCCTTATACTAAAAAATAAAAAAAAAAATAATAATAATCACTCATTATTCATCTGAAATTCAAGTTTAACTAGGTGTCCTGTTGTGTTTTGGCCTAATCTCACAACCCAATATTAGAATCAAGTTCTACATTTTGGGCAAAAATACTTCATAGGTGTTACTATGCACTTTAAAATACATCATATTAGGGGGCGCCTGGGTGGCTCAGTTGGTTGAGCGTCCGACTTTGGCTCAGGTCATGATCTCACAGTTCATGGGTTCCAGCCCTGCATCAGGCTCTGTGCTCACCGCTTGCTCAGAGCCTAGAGCCTGGAGCCTGCTTTGGATTCTGTGTCTTCTTCTCTCTCTGCCCCTCCCCCGCTCACGCTTTGTCTCACTCTGTTTCTCAAAAATAAATAAATGTAAAAAAAAAAATTAAAAAAACCCCATCATATCAGAATATATGCAAATGTCTGCTAGATTTGCAGGCTGATTCCTTCATCGTAAAGTTTTCTCATCAGCCAATCAATCCAATAGTTTCATCCAATGATTGCTACCTGCCTCAATTATTTCATTAGGGGTTGCAAAATGGTAATTTTCAGAATATATCATTGTTGGTGGAATTTTTCTTGTAAAGAAAAACTTTCAGTTAACAACTAGGGCTATTTGATCATCCAGAGTAAAGTTTGTACATGAAGGTAGCAATAAAGGTATTCTTTCCTTTTAATTTCCAATTTTCAGAGTAAGAAGTAATGTCCTATTTTGTTTTTAATGTCTATTTATTTTATTTTAAGAAAAAGAGGGATAGAGAGTGAGCAGGGGAGGGGCAGAGATAGAGGGAAAGAGAATCCTAAGCAGGCTCCGCAGTGTCAGCATGGAGCCTCATGCAGGGCTCCAACCCACGAACCATAAAATTATGACCTGAGCCTAAACCAACTGTCGGACACTTAACCATCTGAGACACCTAGGCACACCTGCCCTAGTTGTTTTGGATGGTATCTAATGAGTTCCTTTAGGATTCGGGTTTTGCCTTTTTTTTTGGGTGGGGGGTGCTTTTTAAAAATTCACTATTAACTCATGTTTTGGTTTTTTAAATATATATTCTGTGTTTCAATCAATTAATGTCTGACAGTTTCATCTTGTATTATTTTCTGACCAAAACCTAAAATCAGCTTTCCTCCAAGAAACACGTCTCAGAAGTAGCTGCCCACTGTCCCATGTCCAGCTAAAGATTATGCGTTTCCAGCAAGTCTTAAGCACAGAGGGCCTGAGCATTAGGGAAAGGAGATCAGGAATAGCTGTATACAGCCACAACTAATCCAGAATGGTCGCTACTTACTTCATGTTTGAGTTACTGAATATTTTCCCTAGGTTAATTTTCAACTTCAATGTCAACTCCTAACAATTGGTTTTGGCTTTTGGAAGTATTTATTAAGAAGGATTTTGAGCAGGGATACCTGGGGGGCTCAGTTGGTTAAGTTTCCGTTTTCAGCTCAAGTTATGATCTCACGGTTTGTGAGTCTGAGCCCTGCATGGGGCTCTCTGTCAGCACACAGCCTGTTTTAGATCTTCTGTCTCCCTCTCTCTCTGCTCCTACCCTACTCTCTCAAAAATAAACATTTAAAAACAAACAAAAACAATACAAAAAAGACAGATTTTGAGCATTTAAAACCATTAATAGAATACAGGATGAAAATTGGTGTAGGGGATGGTGTCAAGTCATTTCCATGATTTCTTTCCATGTTTCTTGTGCTCCAAATATACTGGAGTTAAGAATTTACCACTGACACCTTTGTCACACTGTGACTATAAGGATGTAAATAAAGGTGACAGGATATAATAACCATGAAGCAGCAAAACAATCAAATGGAATATAAGATCAAAATCTGGGTAAATTAAGCATTTCAATATTTTAAGAAATTTGTCTAGGGTGCCTGGGTGGCTCAGTTGGTTAAGGGTCCAGCTCTTGATTTTGGCTCAGGTCATGATCTTGTGGTTCATGAGTTCGAGCCCCATATTGGCCTCCGTGCTAATGGTGCAAAGCCTGCTTAGGATTCTGTCTCCCCCTCTCTCTGTCCCTCCCCTGCTTACTCTCTTTCAAAATAAATAAAAGTAAACTTAAAAAAAAAAAAAAAAAGAATGCAGAACATTTTTATTACTCTCAAGACTCCTCATGTCTCTTTGCATTCCTTCCTTTTCTCTGCCCCTGGCCCTAGGCAACCACTGATCTGCTGTCATTATATATTAGTTTGTATTTTCTGAAGTCTTCTATAAATGGGATTATAAAATATAGTCTTTTTTTGTATCTGGCTTTTTAAATTCAGCATAATGATGTTGAGATTTATCTGTGGTGCACAGATCACTCCCTCATTTTACTTAGAAGACTAGAATGATACAGAGAATAGCCCATAGTAATATAACTCTCAAGTAACAGTTCTAAGATTGGAACTTAGGTCTTCTCATGGCTAGTCCCATGTTCTTTCCACTATTCCATTCTGCCTCCTTCACAAGTAGTGGCAAAGACAGCCACACTGCCATCCCCCCATGACAGGCCCACTATCTACACTGCTCAGTAGACTGGCAGCTTCCTGCATCTGTGCTGCAGCACAACACAGCTCAGCTCACAGCTGCCACCACCATGAAAATGCCCTGCAAATCAGTGAAATCAATATGGGATCAGATGACAGGTTTTTGTATGTAGGGCCCACTCACATTCAATGCCACAAGTATGCAGAGTTCTCCCCTGTGACACCCAGGATCTACTGGGTCTCAGCTGTTGGGGTAACAATCAGAAATAGTCTTGGAAGAAATCCAAGAAATTCAAACTTTCTTATCCTGGTGTTAGAGAAAATCAACTGGAAGGGGAACACATGTAACTTTATATACAATTAAGGAAGTTTATTCACATTCCAGGATGTGGATAAGATCCAACTATTTAACATACCCTCTCAAACTTTCCATTCATCTACCTGAACTATGTAACTTTATCCACCTAAATTGCCTGAAACTGAACTTGGTATCATATTAACTCAGTCATCTAGCTGCGTAAACTGGACAAAGTCAGTTTCTCTGAGTTTCATTCCCCTCTCTCAAAGGATGCAGTAAGATATTTATGTAAAACTAATTTGAAAACTATGAAGTACTCCATAAGGATGGGGCCATGCTCTCTTACTCAGCACTGGTCACTATGCCTGGCATGTAGAAAGTGTTGGCCACCTGACTTAGATACAAATAGATGCACTGTATGAAGACTTTTAACATGGTTACAAGATAATTTCTATTATTTGGTCAAAACCTGAATATATAACATAGAATCAAAAGGTAAGGAATTAGAGTTACTAAAGTAGACATATTATATTTGCAAAATACTATGTGTAGGCTTCTATTCAAACTATTTCATCAATGACAATTGTACAAGTACTTTGCTCTCCACTGAAATAGTTAACATAAATGTCTGATTACATATACAACAGGGAAATATTAGATGATGCTATATATTGAAAGATCAATACTTGATACAAATAAACGTCATGTGTATGTGTGGTCTTATTTGATTTTTCTTTTAATCAACTTTCCTTATATATAATAAACTAGATCCATTTTAGGGGTATAGTTCTATGAATTATGACAAATATATATCCATGTAATCACTATATCAGTCAAAATACAATCAATACAGTCCCATCAATCACCTACTGAAAGTTCCTAAACACCCTTGGCTGTCAATCCTCTCTTCCACCCTGGGCCCAAGGTAACCATTAACCTGCTTTCTGTCTCATAGATGACTCGTATTTTCTAGAATGTCACATAAAATAAAATCATATAGTGTCATTGTTATTTTAAATCCATGTTATTTTAAATCCATTGTTATTTTAAATCCATTCAACTGTGTGATTTTTATTTCTTACGCCTTTGGAATAAAGTTAAAATACCGGTTTTCATAAGTCTTTTTTCACTGACCTAGATGACATAAAAGAAGAAATTGCTTAGTCTAATTTTTTTTAAGTTTATTTTGAGAGAGAGAGCACACATGCAAGCAGGGGAAGGGCAGAGAGGGAGGGAGAGAGGGGATCCCAGGCAGGCTCTGCAGTGCAGCAAGGAGCCCCAGAGCCCTATGTGGGGCCTGATCTAACTAACCATGAGATCATGACCTCAGCCAAAACCAAGAGTCAGACACCTAACCAACTGAGCCACACAGGCGGCCCCATCAGTCTAATTTTTTAAAGTCAACCTGAGAAAAACATATAGTATCAATGACTTGGGGAAAATATTACCTATTAGAAAATAAGCAATCCCATGGGTAAATAGAATATTTATGCTAAAAGAGTTCTGTGTTCCACCTCTAGGGGGAGACAACTGAGTAACATTAACCCAGGGGCAGGTATTATAATTTCAAAAAACTTGAAGAACATATCAGAATCCACTGTTGTCTGCTTGTAGAATTGTCAAGATTATTCAATATGTCTAATAAAAGTTTCGATCACTGGGGCGCCAGGGTGGCTCAGTCAGTTTGGTGTCCGACTTTGGCTCAGGTCATGATCTCATGGTTTGTGGTCGTGGGTTCAAGCCCCACATCGGGCTTTGTGCTGACAGCTCAGAGCCTGAGGCCTGCTTTGGATTCTGTGTCTCCCTCTTTCTGTCCCTACCCTGGTTGCGTTCTGTCTCAAAAATAAGTAAATATTAAAAATGTTTTTTAAAATTTTGATCACTATAAAAAAGTAGAAAACCTAAATGTAATATCTATGTATTCCTTGCCAATCAGAAAAACTAGGGGAAAATGGTCCAAGTTCAAAAGCATAGAAGTTATTTTTAGCTTCTCAAATTAATGTGACATCCCGAATACTTGATTATCAAAAAAGAAACAGGAAAAAAGGGTCAATAAATCCCTCTAGGACATCATTAAATTCTAACAACTTTATTAAGATATAATTCACATACCATAAAACTCACCCACTTAAAGAGTACAATTCAACAGTTTTTAGTATATTGAGAGTTGTACAACCATCATCAAAATCCAATTTTAGAACATTTTTATCACTCTAAGAAGAAACCTCATACCATTAAATTTTAGATGTTACACTAACATCTGAAAGGGAAAAGCAGGGCGCCTGAGTGGCTCAGTTGGTTAAGCATCCAATTATTGGTTTCAGTTCAGGTCATGATCTCACAACTCCTGCATTCAAGCCTCGCATCCGGCTCTGCGCTGATGGAACCGAGCTTGCTTGGGATTCTGTCTCCCTCTCTCTCTGCCCCTCCCCCTGCTCATGCTGTCTCTCAAAAATAAAAAAATATTTAAAAATAAATAAATGGGAAAAGCTCTTCCCCTAAAGCATTCATTTCTAAAGTTATCAAAACCAAAATTAACCACAGAAGAAAATGATAAAATGTATTGAAATTTTCTATAGAAATTTGAGCTGTCGGGTGTTTGGCTGGCTTAGACAGTAGGGCGTGTGACTCTTTTTTGTTGTTGTTGTTGTTGTTAATGCTTATTATTGAGAGACAGACACAGAGCATTAGCAGAGAAGGGGAGAGAGACACAGAATCTGAAGCAGGCTCCAGGCTCTGAGCTGTCAGCACAGAACCCCACATGGGGCTCAAACTCACAAACTGCGAGATCATGACCTGAGCTGAGGTCGGACACTTAACCAACTGAGCCACCCAGGCGCCCCAGAGCATGCAACTCTTGATCTTGAGGTCATGAGTTAGAGCCCCATGTTGGGTAGAGAGTTTACTTAAAAATAAAACTAAATTAAATTAAAAAAAATTTGAGCTGTGGTTAAGAGTTGCCAAGAATGCACATGCTGGGGGTGCCTGGCTGGCTCAGTTGGTACCGCATGTGACTCTCAATCTCAGGGTCCTGAGTTCAAGCCCCACAGTGGGCATAAAGCCTACTTTGAAAAAAAAAAAAAAATGCACATGCTGAACACTTTTTTAGACTCTTCAAGCAGAGAACAAAAATCTCAAGAGCTTTACTTGGATAAATGAAAAAGGCATAAGGAGGGGTGCCTGGGTGGGCTCAGTCAGTTGTGCATCCAACTGCAGCTCAGGTCATGATCTCACAGCTGGAGAATTTGAGCCCTGCATCGGGATCAGTACTCTCAGTGCAGACCCTGCTACAGGTCCTCTGTCCCCCTCTCTCTGACCCTCCCCTGCTCGCACTCTCTCAAAAATAAATAAAACATTTTTAAAAATTAAAAACAAAAAAGAAGGGCATAAGGAACACGTTCTAGGTGGGTGTGGTGGCCACAGTTTTTAAAAAGTAATTACAGCAGCGCTTGACTAGCTCAGTCAATAGAACATGTGACTCTTGAGCTCTGGGTTGTAACCTTGTAAGTTTGAGCCCCATGTGGGTGTAGAGATTATTTAAAAACAAAATATATTAAAAAAAAAAAAAAGTAACTCAATATAAGCTTAATAATGGATAAACCAAAACCTACCTCATTTTGTTAAGATGTTTAGGAACTCTATCCATATTTGTTTTAAATAAAATAAACCTGCCTGTTTAGAAAAAGAAAAAAAGCCTGACTCACTTGTACATGGACTTCATAGTATCAAATAATATTTTTATAATGATTAAATAATAATAATTAATGATTTATTTCTATTATAAAAAATATAGTGAAGGGGTGCCTGGGTGACTCAGTTGGTTAAGCATCTGACCCTTGATTTTGGCTGTCACCATCTCACAGTTAGTTGGATGAGTCCTGCGTCAGGTTCAGTGCTGACAGCGTGGAACCTGCTTAAGACTCTCTTGCTCTCCCTCCTCTCCTTCTATCCCTCTTCCCTTTTGTTCTCTCTCTCTCTCTCTCTCTCTCTCTCTCAAAATAACTAAATAAACAAACCAAAAAAATACAGTGAAGAGGAAAATAAAATGTGGCTTTGGGTAGCTTTTACAGTAGCTGAAAACATTTGTGTGTTCACAGCCTTTTTAAAAGTATTCAAATTGATTACAGAAAAATTCATGTTCCCAAATTAAAAAAAAAACTCCCCAACAATAAAATTTCAAATTATTTATGCTGAGCAACTCCTGAAACAACTAAGAGCTCATAAGTGCCAGAAATATCCAGATCATTTGTGAGGCAGTTAAAAAAACACAGCCACAGTAAACTAAACTTAAATGTAATCCTATACAGAACCTGACAAACATAATTTACAAAGTTCTTTAAATGACCATTAAATTTTTTTTAATGTTTATTTATTTCTTCTGAGGGAGACAGAGAGTGAGAAAGGCAGAGAATCCCAAGCAGGCTCCATGCTGTCAACACAGAGCCCGACACGGGTCTCGATTCCCTGAACAGTGAAACCTTGACCTGAGTGGAAACCAGGAGTCAGACACTTAACTGAGCCACCCAGGTGCCTGAATGACCATTACATTATCAGTAAGTATTTCTGTATGGAAAAACTTTTAAAAAGGCTCCTTTAGCAAGTTACACATATGAAATATGAAAAGATAATATTTTTAAATATGATTCTATTCTATTAAAGTCCTTTAAAACATTTTTTTTAATGTTTATTTATTTTTGAGAGAGAGAGACAGAGCATGAGTGAAGGAAGGGCAGAGAGAGGGAGACACAGAATCCAAAGCAGGCTCCAGGGTCTGAGCTGTCAGCACAGACCCCAACGTGGGGCTCAAACTCAAGAACCATGAGCTCATGACCTGAGCCGAAGTCAGACAACTCAACTGACTGAGCCACCCAGGCATCCCAGTCCTTTTTTATCTTTTTATTAGAGAAAAAATTCTTAATGAAGTGAAATGGCAGAGAACATATAGTTCTTGAGAAAAAGAAAATAGGGGGGCAGTGAAGCAGGTCATCTTCACCAAGAGAAAAAAAAGTGTGGAAGAAGAGAATAAATTAGAGAAGGCAAAGCTATGGAGAACTTTCAGAGTCAAGAATCATGGGGCTAAGTCAGTTATGCTGAAAAACAGTTTGACATTAACTTATGAAGTTGAGTCTTCATATATTATACAACCAAGCAACTCAGCTCCTCGGCATATACCCTACAAAACTTCTGCACATGCTTCAGGAGGCACATACAAATATGTGCATAGCAGCACTCTTCACAAGAACCAAAAGCTGAAAATAACCTGAATGTTTACTGGCTGGAGACTAAACAAATGTGGATACATTCACACAATGGAATATTATACAATAGTGATAAAAGAACAAACTATAGCTACACTCAATTTATCAAATCCCAGAAACATCATTTGAAAAGCAAATCCTAGAAAACTATGTTGTTTTTAAGGCTCGAGCAAAACCAGGCAAGTCCAATGTATTATTTAAGCATCTAATCCCAAAATGTAGAATAGTGGTTACCTCAGAGGAGTGAGCAGGGAAATGTGGAACAGGAGGAGAACAAAGGGAGATGATGTGTTAGGTCTAGGAATTTTATTCATTTTGTATTATACTTTATAACCTACATATACGTTTCACACATATTCTTTGGTATGCACCACACTGCATTTCTATAAGATTAAAAAAAAAAAGGGGGGGGGGGAGTCCTATGGCTAGCCAAGTCAAAAGAGGTCATTTAGTCAACAGCTGATGTAATCTAGAACATTTGGCCTATGAAGGATTCCTTCATCCTTCATACCTTGCAGTTTGGCTTGCATAGTGTTTAAAACTTTTTTAGGATTCGTTTCACTATTTAAAAATCAAGAGCAATTAAAAATCCAGTTTCTGTTTTTCTCGAGAATCAAAAGATAGCTACATTGAGCCTACAATAAAATAAGGCAACAACAGACTAAAACGGAGTTGTGCTGCTCTCTTTAGAAGAGCATATACAGCTCACATACTTTCTAATAAACAAACAAAAATAAACATTAGAAGAGCATATACTATCCTATACACCATAGTCTCTCTGCTTCTGGTTCCTTTATGCCAACCAAACCACTTTATTCATTTACATTAACTGGTTAGCCCTGTGGGCGTTTGAGTTTGAGAGCTAGGATGTGGTCCAACATCTTCATTTTATGTGGGAACTAAAGCTAGCTCTGAATAATTGACTTCTCCAATGATCACACAGCTTTCATAGGCTAAACCACCATGGCCTCTTTAAACATCTGTTTTCCCCTCTCTACATACTCAACTGTGTATGTTTTAAATGAATATGCTGTTTCTGAAAGTAAGGGAACTACATCAGAAGGTCAGTAGGCATTAGAGCATATTAT
Source organism: Panthera tigris (assembly GCF_018350195.1). NCBI lineage: Eukaryota > Metazoa > Chordata > Mammalia > Carnivora > Felidae > Panthera > Panthera tigris. The sequence goes on from NC_056672.1 coordinate 55,753,725, forward strand.
ATACTCTATTATTATAGAAGTAGTATGAAAATAAAAGAACTAAAATAGCTTCTGATTGCCAAGAAATATTTCTTCATCTAAGTTCCCCTAAAATTGTGACAATGACCACTTTTAAAAATATAGAAAACAGCTTTACTGAGATCTAATTCACACAGCATACAACTCATCCACTTAAAGTGAATTCAATGGCTTTGAGTATGTTCACATACTAAACCGCCAACCTATCTAGCTCTAGGACACACTAACAATGATCACTTTTTAAGGGACCGCTAACAAGGTCACTGGGTCCACCGTACCATTAAGTATACAATACAAACCCAGTATTCTCAAACAATTTTCATTAAAATGTTTCCATACTCTATGTTAGGCATAAGTTCCCTAATTAAGAACATAAGAAATTCAGTATTATCCCTGGAAGATTAAGAGGTGGATGATATAGTATACACTTTTCCCTCAACAAGGGAGTTAGTTATTTCAAACTCTAGGGATTATTCTATCTATAGACTAGTGATCTCAACAGAAGACAAGTGTTACTAAACAACTGCTCAAAACAACAGCTGCAAAGGAATGAGAATATATGACACTTAATGGAATTCTTAAGGCTAGATAGAGGTGGATTTTAGGATACGAATTATGTGAGTTATACCCAAAAGCAGTTTTTGAGAGATTCTGTTTTCACTGGAAAAAGATAAATTTCAAGTTTATGGTTAGATAGCCAATACTTTGCAATTACTGCGATTCCTTTCAAAAGCCCCACTATGAGCTTAAGTTTCTAAGTTTGGTGAAAAGCATGGGAATAATCACCTAAAAATAAACATAACAAAATTGTCGAACCCAGTTATCTTAAAACAGTAGAAGTATTATTCTAAATATAGAGGCTTAAGTTTTAGTATTTATTTATTTTTGGGAGAAGGCAAGTGGGGAAGGGGCAGAGAGATGGGGACAGAGGATCCAAAGCAGGCTCTGTGCTGACAGGCTGACAGCAATGAGCCCGATGTGGGGCTCAAACTCATAAACTGCAAGATCACGACTTGAGCTGAAGTTAGCACACTCAACCAACTGAGCCACCTAGGTGCCCCTAGAGGCTTAATTTTTAAAGAATTCCCAGCCAATGCTGGGTTTAAAATCAGGGCTTTAATTTTAAAATCCTGGTCTAATCCAATTGTAAGTTGTCATTTGCAGATTTTTGCCATTTTGCAGTTACAAAATACTTTTGACAAAATATATTTTCATGGGTTTCACTGGAAAAATAATTATTAAATCAGTTTTTTATAAATTACTAAGGTGATATAGACTCTTACCCAAGGCTACATCCTTTTGGGAACTGTTGCCACGTTGGCACCAGGAATTATTTCTAAAGGAATGATGCTGAGAAAGCAAAGAAAAAATTCAAACAATAATTCCATTCACTGGGATCTAAATTATTAATATGTAATTAATTGTGCTACCTGATTCTTCCAAGACTTTTTGTGATAAGTGGCAATTATCACCATCTTCCTTTTTTAAAATGAAGGAACCAAGGCATAGATCATTAAAAACAACTATATGGATTTATTTCATATGTTGGCTATGCAATTCCATGCCACTAGTTTCAAATCTCAACACAAGAAGGTAACTAACTTAAAAGACTCCTCCTCATTGCTGATGAAACTCCTCATTGCTGATGAGGAAACTGATGCTGAAGGATCAGAAAGGATGCTGATGAGGAAACTCCTCATTGCTGATGAAACTCCTCCTCATTGCTGATGAAACCAAGGCATAGATCATTAAAAACAACTATATGGATTTATTTCATATGTTGGCTATGCAATTCCATGCCACTAGTGTCAAATCTCAACACAAGAAGGTAACTAACTTAAAAGACTCCTCCTCATTGCTGATGAAACACCTAGAGTTTTTTTGGCCTGAATACTGTACAGCATTATTAAGTGATACTTCTAGAATTCCAGTGTAACTTTAGTTGCAGCAAAAACATTCAGGGATCATTATCAAAATGTTTCCATGATTAAGCATCTGAACTATTTGTCAATAATCAACTCATGACCTCCCCACAAAAATGCCCCTCCATCCTTCTCTTCTTTGGTGAGGGGGTGGGAGTGCGTGAGTGACAGTATCATGAACCAGTGACTCAGAGCTAAACTGGGAAGCATCCTAGATTCCTTTCCTCTCCTTTAATCCCAAATCTAATCAACAGGTCCAGCCAATTTAATAGAGTAAATTGTCAAATTTCCCCCCTCTATCCTCATTCCAACCACCACAGCCTTGGTGGTTTGGTCCTAGTATCTTTCACCTAGATAATATAAAGTATATATTGGTCTCTGCCCATGGTTCCTGGCACAGAACTCCTAAGACCCTGGTAAATTCCTAAATGATAAGAGCATTAGGAATATCTTTTGTTCTAATGATGCAACTCTGGGTGGGGTTTGGCCACCAAAAAAATCAAGCCATAAGCTTGACAAAGTTTTCATAAATATACCAAAAGTATGGAGTTCAGCAGGTTTCCAGGTTAGTGAACACATTCACACCAGGAGGGTGACATGCCCCAACTCCATAGGCACAGAAGCTCCTATGCTCAAGACCCTCACAGACATTGTCTTATGTATCTCTTCTTCTGGCTGTTCATCTACATCCTTTATCATAACCTTTAACAAACTGATAAACTTTTTTTTGAAGTTTATTTTTATTTATTTTAAGAGAGAGAGAGAGAGAGAGAGAGAGAATCCCAAGCAAGCTCTACACTGTCAGTGGAGAGCCCAGTATGAGGCTCCCAACCCAACAAACCGTGAGATCGTGACCTGAGCAGAAATCAGGAGTTGGATGCTTAACCCACTGAGCCACCCAGGCGCCCCCAACTGGTAAACTTAAGTGTTACCCTCAGTTCTGTGAGCCATTCTAGCAAATTGAGTCCATGGAGGGGGTCATGGGAACTTCTGATTTGTAGCCAAATCTGACAGAAGTTGTAGGTAACCTGGGGACCTACTACTTAACAGTTGGCATCTGAAGTGGGGTGTCAGACTGAGCTCTTAACTTGTGGGATCGGACACTATCTCCAAATAGGTAGAGTTAGATTGAGTTAAATTATAGGATACCCAGCTGGTGTCACAAAGAATTGCTTGGTGGGGAAAAGTCCCCACACATTTAGCCAGAAGTGTCAGAAGTGAAGTCTTCTATGAGTGGTAAAGGAGACAGACAGGAGGGAAAGAAATGAGGTTTTTCCTACACAGGAAAAGACACATAGGTAGAAAATGGCATTTTCTCAATACAAATGGTACCTATTTACCTATTATTAGTTTATGCCTATGGAAAAGTCTTCTTGTTCAATAAGATATGAACATCAAAATCCTTGAGACATTAACTGGGGAAGTATACAATGACCACAACACTCATAGTATAAGTGGAACTCTATTGCTCATTTAAAAAATTTGTTGAGGATTTTTTCTGTACAAATTATGAACAGGTTTGCTGAGCCAGTACAAGAAACTGGATTAATTGATGAATTAATCTGTAAGGGACTGAGAAGACTTCAACCCCTTACTTTATAAACAATAAAATAGCAGCCCAAAGAAACTATTTCTCCTAAACTGGAAGATGAGAGGATCCTGCCCTAGTTTGCTCCAAGGACATGCACTAGAACATACAATAACTAAAGATTTACATTAACAACATAAACCAAAAGCTTTTACTGAAATGCTCTGTGGGCAGTACATTGATGTACTATGCTAAGAAAAATGTAATATTTATATAAAGCCCTTGATATAGTGCTTTGCACAGGGTAAATGCTCAATAAATGGCAGCTATCAGTTTCAGCTGTATAGTCCTTGGAAGACTGAACATGTGATGTTTACCTGATATCAATAACCAATTGCTTGGAGCACCTGGGTGGCTCAGTCAGTTAAGTGTCCTACTTTGACTCAGGTCATGATCTCACAATTTGTGGGTTCAAGCCCCACATTGGGCTCTGTGCTGACAGCTCAGAGCCTGGAGCCTGCGTCAGATTCTGTGTCTCCCCCTCTGTCTCTCTCAAAAATAAATAAACATTAAAAATTTTTTCAAAAAATAACCAATTGCTTTTATACAAGAACAGACATTTCTCCAAAGAAGACATACAGATGGCCAACAGACACATGAAAAGATGCTCAACATCACTGATCATCAGGGAAATGCAAATCAAAACCACAATGAGCTATCCCCTCACATCTGTCAGAACGGTTAAAATCAAAAACACAAGAAACAAGTGTTGGCAAAGATGTGGAGTAAAAGGAATCCTTGTGCACTGTTGATAGGAATGCAAACCGGTACAACTATAGTGAAAAAGATTATGAAGCTTTTTCAAAACATTAAAAAGAATTATCATATGATCCAGTATTTCTACTACTGGGTACTTACCCAAAAAACATGAAAACACTAATTCAAAAATACATATGCACCCCTAGGTTTACTGCAACATTACTTATTGCAGCATTTTTTTATTATTGCAGCATCATTTACAGTAGTCAAGCAGCCCAAGTGTCCATTGACAGATGAACAGATAAAGAAGATGTGGCACACACATACACACATATATATAATGAAATATTAGTCATCGAAAAGAATGAAAACTTGGGGCGTTTGGGTGGCTCCATCAGTTGAGCGTCCAACTTCAGCTCGGGCCATGATCTCACGGTTTGAACCCTGTGTTGAGCCTCATATCAGGCTCTGCTGACAGCTCAGAGCCTGTAGCCTGCTTCAGATTCTGTGTCTCCCTCTCTCTCTGTCCCTTCCCTGCTCATGCTCTCTCTCGCAAAAATAAATAAACATTAAAAAAAAATTAAAAATAAAGAACTACTAGAACTGATAAAGAAAAAGAAATCTTGCCATCCAAAGCAACATGGATGGATCCCGAGGATAAAAAGCTAAGTGAAATAAGTCAATCAGAGAAAGAGAAATACCATATGACTTCACCCATATGTGGAATTTAAGAAACAAAACAAATGAACAAAGAAAAAAAAAAAAGCAACAAACCAAAAAAACAGATTCTTAACTATAGAGAACTGATGGTTACCAGAGGGGAAGTAGGTGGGGAGATGGGGGAAATAGGTGAAGGGGATTAAGAATAACTTACCACAGGGGCGCCTGGGTGGCTCACTTCATTTCAGTTTAGGTCATGATCTCACAGTCCAGGGATTGAGCCCCACATGAGGCTCTGCACTGGAGCATGGAGCCTGCTTGGGATTCTCCCCCCTCCCTCTCTCTCTGTCTCTCCCCCGTTCACGCTTGCTCTCTCTCAAAATAAACATACATTTTTAAAGAATAAACTCTTTAAAAAAAAGAGTACACTTATGATGAGCACTGAGTAATGTACAGTATTATTGAATTAATATACTGTACACCGGAAACTAATATAACAATGTTAACTATACTGGAATTAAAAAAACAAACAGCTGCTTGACTAACTTGATAGACTAGAATCCCTGTGGCTCTACTAATTCAACACTTTTTGATTTTCCAGATGGAAAAAGTGAAACCTAAAAGGGCTAACTGACTTGCAAAGCCAGCTACAGTGAGTAGAGACAGAGCCAACGCCAAACCCTGAATCCCGTTTGGTTTCCATTACATGTCACAGATCTGCAATTTAGCTATACAGTTGTGTTCAAACTTTTATAAGAGGATAATAGCACTGTTACTATACCTGACTTTTTCAATCTTTTTATTAAAACCATCACTGAGCTATGAATTTGACATGAGAATCATCAACAATCCGGATTGGCAATATTATAGTCTTAGGAGTCGACAAAACAAGTCTTTTTTTTTTTTTTTTTTAACCTTTATTTATTTTGAGAGAGACAGAGTGTAAGCAGGGGAAGGACAGAGAGAGAGGGAGAAAAGAACCCCAAATAGGCTCTGTGCTGTTGGCACAGAGCCCTGATGCGGGACTCAATCCCACAAACTCAAAGATTACAACCTGAGTCGAAACCAAGAGTCAAATGCTTAACCGACTGAGCCACCCAGGTGCCCCCAAACAACAGTCTTGGTAAAGCAATTCTATCATGGCCACCTGATGATTGGATAGCTACAAGAGCAGCTGTTATATGCACCTGAAGCATAGTCTCTCACTACATGTAGTTTACATGTAGTCTCTCACTACAAGTAAAATACAAAGGAGAAAATACTTTAAAACAGTTTCCAAAGCACTCTTAAAATGTGACAATAGCTGCAGGTCACTAAGAAACTGAGACACTCTTGGCATACAGTAATTTGTTTTAAGCAAAGACTCACAAGGAGTTTAATAAAAGCATTGGGAGAACAAGACTAAAAGCCACAGTGCCAGAGTTGTAGCAAGCATTCAAAAAAAAAAAAAAAAAGTTCCCTTTCACAAACAGTGGAAAGGCCAACGTGGACTGTGGACTTTCAGGTCCTTCTAATGTGAATTAGGGTGCACTCCCTCTACTCTCGTAAAAATAGAAAAGAACCTCCAAACGCGAGGGAAAACAGCACAGGGCACAGAGGGGAATCCAATCTATTTGTGGTGAATTAAATTCAACTCAACAAATAATTCCTGAAAACTCTACTGTGTGTAAGACATTGTGAATGAAAGATGCTTGTTCTGCCTCAAAGAACTCTAAATGGGAGGAAGGAGGAGAATGAGGTTCACCGAAGTACACAAATAACCCAACGCCTAATACAAGTGCCTTCTAAGAAAGGTTCCAGTTAGGGCTACAGGTTCAAAGGCAAGATTTCGAGACTCAGAGAAGGCTTCATGGGAGAAGTAGCGCTCGAGATAGTCACAGAAAAAAAAAGGCAGAGATTTTGGGATGAAGAAAAGAGCAGGTGAGCGTTCAAACAACCATGAGAGGCCAAATCCCAGTTTCCTTGCAACCGCCGCCTCCTCACGCGTTCAGCGGGCGTCCTGAGTGCCATCCTCCGGGGGGCAGAGGCCTACCCCTCGCCTCCCCGGTTGTCCCCCCGCCATTTCTCACCTCAGAGACTTCCAAGTTCCCCCTCGGTCAACCCTGTCTGAGGACAGAAGACAACACCGACAGGAGAGAGCCCGAAAGCTGGCGGGGTGCTGTCAACTCACCGGCTTTTGCTGCTCCGGCCAGGCCGCATCGCCATGGTAACGCCGCCAACCCCGGGTTCGAACGCCCGCGCCAGCGCCCGCGCGCCTACAGGGCCGCACCATCTACCAATGGGCATTCGCGGAACTCGTTGACGTTAGATCCCTTTTCCTCTAGAAGACCAATCAGTGAACCGAGGAAGCAGTGGGCGTAACCCTCACTTTGCGTCTTTCAACCAACCGTATAGCTTGAGTGAAGATCTCGCGACGTTCTAAGTGAAAGAAAGGCATTTTTGAGGCGGGTGGAGGAGACTTCTCCCTATACTGTTGGTCGCTCTAAGCGCAACCGAACCCTCCGGATTGGTCGACGTACTCCCCCTTTCCGTTCAAGGCCCGCCTCCTGCCTCCCTCGGCCCTGGGTGAGTAGTCTTAAGGATCGGCCTCTGTGTTGAATTCTGTGCTAAGGTACTGAGGTTTGACCGATGAGAATCTGCAGCTGAATAGCCTCCCGTCGGTGCACCGTCAAAGGTGGACGCGCTCTCCCCCAGGCTGGCAGTGAGGCGTGGGCAGGCCAGACCTCCCCCCAACCAACCCCACCCCCTCCGCCGCTCGCAGCACCTCAGTTTTCCTCTGTGCTCAGGAAGAGGGGAGGGTTCAATGGCTCTGAGCCTTGCTGGCCCGCACGCAGGTGACGATGGGGTGGGGCATCGGAATCCCAGAGTTCACATTTAGGGCCCTACGGCAAGAACGCCATACCTTTCCCTCCCTCGGCCTCAGTTTCACTTTGTTGTTGCCCTTTAAACCCTGCCTGCTTTCCGGAAGAGATTTTATATTTTCTAATATGTTTCATCTATTGAATGAATAATATCGTGGCAATTATAGCAGAAGTAAAGAAAGAAAATCACAGGAGAGTCCCACCACCTAAAACATAACTTCCTTGTTCTTTGTTGTGGTCTGATTTGGGCCCTATGTATTTGTTATTTGTTATTATATATCTTAAAAAAAAAATATATATATATATATATACATATACACACACATATACATATATGTATGCATATACACACAAGAAAACCTTGGATTGGGAGTGTTCTGTAAGGGAAGCAAAGGTTTCTAATAAATTTTAACTTGGTAAATGGACAATGTCTTGCGATGTAAGTAGTACCTGACGCCAAATGTCACATGATCACAACTGAGCCAATGGTTCTTGAAATTTGCTTTGATATACAAGTGCTTTGGATTATAGGCATGTTTCCGGAACGAATTATGCTTGCAAACTAAGGTTTTACTAAACTGACTGCAATCATATAGCCAAATGTAAAACTGTAATACAGAGTCAAGGTTAAGAACAAGGTTGTTGGGAGTCAGGCAGACCTGCCTTTGAGTCTACCCAGACATATCTTTCCTTTTTTTTCCTCTTGAAAAATTACAGTAAAGGCTCAGAGGGTTGTTGTGAAAATTAAGTGAATTGATGAAAGTAAAGCACTTGGCACAATGCCTGACAAGCAGTAACTCCCCCCCCCAAAATGGTACCTCTTACCTTCATAATAGAAACAAATAAATATACTAGTCAACAAGGCCAGTAGACTTACTGCGAGCACCCAATTTAGTTCAAAATTTGTCAGAGAAATAACACAAAAAAGGAAACCATTTTTCAAAAGAGTGAATTTCTTCCCAGTTCCTATATTGAAAGGAATTTATCTTGTGGTACTTTATACATAAGGAATATATATGGTGTAGTGAACAGTGTGGTCACCAGCAGTTTTGCTGGAAATATGAAAAGCCATTTCTTGATTCAGCTATCAATAGAAGCTAAGAGCATGCTATTAGATCATAATACAGAAGCTTTCTGATGACCTTTTATGACGACAGGGATAAAAATTACTCCTATATATTCAGTACTTCTGATATGTCTGATCTTATGTATATATTATTTTTAACCCTACTACAACCATGTAAAATAGAGGTTACCCTCATTTTACAGATGAGGAAAGTGAGGCTTAAGGAAGTATTTTGCTTAAAGTAATACAACTGTTGAATTAGGGAGTTAGGTCTTTCTCACTGCAAAGCCAGCCATGCTTTTCCATGTTGTTTCTGACTGAAAGAGGATAAAATGCTTTGAATATCAGATGCACAGGCAGACTTACCCAAGTGGAGGAGGTGGCCTGCAGAGGTACCTATAGTGGAAGCAAAATTTTTTTCCAAAGGAAATTTTCACCTTGGGCAATGAAGAGGTGGGATGAGGTGATCAGATCACTGAACACAATTCTATCTGTTCATTTACCTTGTGGGTAGTCTATAGCACTTCAAATTCATCTTGTCCCAAGCAAATCATTATTTTACATTCTACTCCCTATTCCACTGTCACCCAAACCAATCTCTCTTTCCTCCTCTCTCCCTTGAACAATGAAACATCAAATACTGTTGGTTTTCTTTTCGAGATATTTCTCAAATTCATCCCTTCCTCTCCTTTTTCAGGGTCTCTGCCTTAATTTAACTCTATCATTTGTCACCTGGCCTATTGGTGACAAGCTTGTAACTCGTTGATCTCCCTGCCTTCAATCCTAATTCATTCTCTACCTTCCTTGCTGCCAGAATGTCTTTGTAAAATGTCAATCTGACCATATCACCAACCCTGCCTAAAATCAGTCAAAGGCTTCTCATTGCCTACAGAATATAAACTAAGCTGTTTATCAATGGAATGCCATTTTGTGCTTGAGGGTCTTTGCCCACGCTCCTCTCTGCCTGGAATGCCCCTTGCCTCCACCTTTATTCTGCCTGGTGAATTCCTAGCCATCCTTCAGAATCCTTATGGGGTGCCTCTTTGACCTAAAGATAATCACTCCCTCTTCTTTGCTTCCTTTCCATTTTACACATACCCCAATGATGCACAAAACACACTGGCAACTTGTCTAAGTACCTTCCGATTTCACGAGACTGTGAACCCTTAGAAAGCTGGGGCTTTATAATATTCAGCTCTATATCCACTCTTCAGTTCTGTCATACTGCTTGTCAAGTGGGACATACTCAACAGATGTTAGATGAGTAAGTAAATCCCTTCAGGCGCTAATATTAGAATTCTCCATGTTTGCTTTCTAGAATTGTACAGCAGATGGCACTAATAGGCCACTTAACAGATCCTCTTTACTAGGAATGATTTTTGTTCCAACCTTGTCTGACTTTGGCCCCATCCTGGAAGCCAATATTCATGCCTTTACAGGTGAAATCTCCTGTTTTCGCCCTCAGCCAAATAGCAAAGATAGCAAGATGACTCAGCAGCTTGGTCTCTGTGAGAAAAGAGAGTGGCAGATGCCCAGGGAAAGGTGCAATTAAGGGAACATTTTCTTTGTCTCAATTTATTCACAGTAGTTGGGAGCTTCTTGCTTGCTTGCTTGCTTGCTTGCTTGCTTGCTTGCTTGTCACAAGAAAGAGCTTTATTCACTGATGGGCACCTCATGTCTATTCCATCCTTTGAAAGGGAGGAGGGGAGTTGAAGAATCAGAAAAGACCATTATGATATGGGAAGAGAGGGAAAGCCGAGCAGTCAGAGTTGCTTGTAAGCAGGCAGAATTGGCCTTCCTCCTCACAGCGGAGTGGCCCGGGCAACTTTCCTGGATACCAGCACCCTGCCTAAGTTAGGTGTTTTTGTGCTTGTTCAAGGCTAGCATTAAGGGTATTCCCAACGCTTGGTGCTTAGGAACCCCCAGGCTACTGGATATGGTTTTGAACATGTGGTTTTAGGTCCTTACTTCCCAGAGAAAAAGCAGAGGACTCATAGAAAGGCAAAGTAGGGGCCTAAGGCTACACTTTACCTCTCCAGGTCATCCTTGGGCACCAAGATCTTCATCTCTACTCCCTGCCCCCCAACTAAAACCTATTCTATGGAAAGGATTCCAGCTGGGCACCTTTAAAATGTATGGGGTGCCTGTGTGGCTCAGTCGGTTAAGCATCACTTCAGCTCAGGTCATGATCTCACAGTTCGTGGGTTTCAGCCCTGCATTGGGCTCTGTGCTGACAGCTCAGAGCCTGGAGTTGCTTCAAATTCTGTGTCTCCCTAAGCATTAAAAAATTAAAAAAAAAAAAATTCCCCATATGAATATAGATCAAAAACTGGGCATTTTGGAACTGGGAGTAATTTTATAAATTATTTGCATGTCCTCTCTCCAGGCCATTTGTGCCCTAAGCCCTGATCTTTCATGGTAAGCAGAGCTGTATAAGGAGGGAGATATACTTTGGAGTTAGACTTACTTGGATTCAAATCTTGCCTTTGGGCTATGCCTTTGGGCAAGTATTTTCACCTTTTTGAGTCTTAGTTTCCTCATCCAAAACTGGAGACAGTCATGCTTATCATGATGATTTGTCTTGAGCATTAGAAAAGATACACGTAAAGAACTTTGCACAGTATAGCTGGCACAGTGCAGATGCTTAATTGATAATGTGGTGGCATGAAACAGTTTCTGTTAAAGGGATTTAAGATTATAAGGAACAAGTTGAGGATTTGGGGAGCTCTTTCTGTATCTAAAGGTATATTTGTGAGGGCGTTTGGGGTTGAGCTATGCTTGCAGTAGCACTCTGATTAATTTGATGAAAACATTGGAACACAATACATCAGTACAGCCATTTATCTGTGAATTATTTTTTGGCACCTAGGTTCTGAACCTCCTGAGCTATAAGGGAAATGTATATAGAGAGAAAGGCAAGAACACTTTTCCTTAGCTTCTGGAACCTTCTGATGACATTGAGGATTTTTTTACTCAGGTTTTTTTTAACCACCTAAGGCACTTTGCCACTTTTCTGAAGTGTGAATTGCCTGCTGTCAGCTTGGAGTTCTCATCTCTGCAATCCTGGCTGCAAGCACATTTGCATATTGGATGCTGTGTTCTTTAACCCCCTGAGGTTTGAATCTACTTGGAGTCTGGTGTGTGTGTGTGTGTGTGTGTGTGTGTGTGTGTGTGTGTGTGTGTATCTTTCTCTATAAGCTGACAACTTTCAAACCCCAGAACAGTTTCCCTTCATGGTCTCCAGAAAAACAGAAAATGTACAACAATGGCTCCATTGACTTTTATGTAAATGGCACTCTTCAGGAAAACACTGGGCTGTTTCCCAAAATCCCAGAACATACCCTGAGCATTTGTTTGAGTGGGATGTGGGGAGAGTGTTCTGTTGAGTCAATGAACATCTGTTGAAAGCTGCTGTGCTGGGTCCCAAGGAAACAGAGTGCATAGTCCGGCTCTTCCCTGCCAAAGGTACAGACTGAGATTTACCAGACTAGGTATTGTGCTTGTGGTGGCTTTGTTCTGTGTCCACTTAGCTAAACTGGAACTGTGTTTCCCAGGATTCCCTTCCTACATGGTTCCAAGTTAGGGTCAACCTCAAGAAAATTTTGTGCGAGATTTGGAAAGCTTAAGTGAAGTAGCAACAGTACACTGTGAAGGACAGAGCAGGATACCAAGCATGTGGCAGTACTTACCTTTTGACACTGATCTGCCGGTTCACCTTGTTGGTGTAGGATATAGCACTCAGGCCGGCAGCTCCCCAACTCCTGCTGAATGTCCTCCTTCAGTTACTCCGACTGCTCGGCCAGATGTCCATTCAGCTCTATGACAAAGGGCTCCAGCTCCTCCTATAAGTTCATGAGCTTGGAAATGGTGAAAGAAGTCACAGGTTTCATTTGTCCTCAAGAGTTCTACTTGTCTTCATAGGATCTGGTTTGTTTTCATAAGTTCCAGTTTTCCTTGCTCTCCTCCACTTCACATCCAGCTCTCCTTCCCAACTGCTGGCCTTGCTTATATATAGAGACTTCAGGCACAACACCAGATGCAGAGGTGACAGAGTTGCTTGGATTTCTCCATCAACTTCCATAACTGCACAAGATGTAATCCCTACACTAAATCCTTAATTTCCTCATAGTGTTCTGTTTCTCTGATCAAACGCTACAGAAGTTTATTCAAGCCATGTTAAAAGCCCAGAAGATGGAATGATTAGAAGCCAGAAGGCTTCACAGAAGAAGTGACACTGAGCTGCTTCTGAAAGCATGAGTAGGAAGCATGTATGGGGAAGGAGAGAGAAATTCTAGAGAACAGCTGGCTCAAGCCAAGCAATTGAAAAGGTAAATAGGAGTTTTGCCTTTCTAGAACAACTGTCCTCTCCACAGGTCAATAGGATAAGTAGAAAGTGAACATCTGATCCTAGCTCTTGGTCCCATTAAGATGAACCATTGGTTGGTCTGGTTCTTAGATGTGGTTACCCTTACACATTGGTGTCTACTAAGATACATTTTTCTGAGGTGTGCCCTTGTCACTACCCTAAGCCACTTCCCCATGGGAAAATATTGGCCTGCCCCCCTCTTTCCAGTGTCTCCACATGGCCACACCAGGCCTGTCTTGCCCCCCCCCCCCCATGCAGGCAGTGTTGTTTTCCCCATGATGCATTGGTGATGGCAGTGATGTAGAGCAATGCTCTGGGGCTTCTGTCCAAGGCAGGGCACTGCCCTCTAGTCTTGGATCCCTAAGCTTATCTAGGGGTCCAACATTCATTCCATGGGACTCAACCCAAGACAGGAGCAAGGTGCCCTTCACCAGTAACTTGCTACTACTTTATAAGCATCTTTATAGGAGGGCATGGTATCTGGTACCTGTTTCTGCCTAAGCCTGGAACCACTAATTTGAAACCTCTGTTCACCAGTACGGTGGCAACAGGGTGCTTCTTTCTGGTTTCCAAAATGGGGAAGGTTTTTGGCATAAATAGGGAGAGCAGGGAAATAGAACATAATGTTTTAAAAAGCCTGCTACCAGTTTACATGTAAATTTTAAAACTCAAACGGGATAGCATTATACAGTCTATTCTGAATCATACATTTTTCACTTAATATGTCCGAAAATCTTTTTTTTTTTTTTTTTAGTTTATTTATTTTGAGAGAGAGAGTGAGCGAGCTCATGAGGATGAGAGTTGGGAAGGGGCAGAGAGAGAGGAGAATCCCAAGCAGGCTCCACAATATGAGTACAGAGCCCAATGCAGGGCTCGAACCCAGGAACCATGAGACCATGACCTGAGCCGAAATCAAGAGTAGGAGGCTTAACCAACTGAGCCACCCATGCGTCCCTGTCTGAAAATCCTCTTAAAAGCAGCACATTTGGCTCTACCTCGTTTTTTAAAAAGGCTCCATAATATTCCATTGTACAGATATACTATACTTTATTTAACCTTCCCATATTGATGGATATTTGTTTCTGCCTTTTTTTCCTTTTTGATATTGCAAACAAGGTTGTGATGAACATCCTTATGTGTATATCTTAAACATGTATTTGTGTATGTCAGAGTGCCTAGAATGGAATTGCTAGGTGTAAGGGAATATGCATTTTATGCTTTGATAATTATTACCAAATTGCCTTCCTAAGGGGACATGCTAATTTTCTCTCCTACCAACAGTATATGAGAGCACAGACCATTTCAGAAACCCCATTTGAGGGGCACTTAGCTGGCTCAATCGATAGAGCATGCAACTCTCGATCTCAGGATTGTAAGTTCAAGCCCCACAATGGGTATAGAAATTACTTAAAAATAAAGTCTTAAGGGGTGCCTGGGTGGCTCAGTTGGTTAAGCTCCAACTTCAGCTCAGGTCATGATCTCGTGGCTTGTGAGTTCAAGCCCCACGTCAGGCTCTGTGCTGATAGCCTGGAGCCTGCTTTGGATTCTGTGTGTGTGTGTGTGTGTGTGTGTGTGTGTGTGTCTGCCCCTCGCCCACTTATGCTTTCTTTCTCTCTCAAAAATAAACAAACATTAAAAAAAATTTTTTTAAGTCTTAAAAAAACCCACTTGAATTATTTCCAATTCTTAAAAATTCATTATAGGTTTAGAAATATTTGGAAAGATCACAGTGTTGGGTGGATTTGGTTTTTTGGTAAGCCATGTGTTGACAGTTCTGAGAATTATCCTGGAAAGAGTTTCAGTTTGGGTCTGATTTGTGTGCCTTTGACAGATGCAGGCTTATCTCGATTGAGTACCAGCAAGGGGGCTGAGGAGGCCATCACCTCCTGCTCCAGCTCTCTGCATCAGCTCTGCTGTCCAACATACCAGCTCCTTCTTTGGCTCTGGAATCTTGCAGATGAGGCCCTGCTGACTTGGGTCTTTTCCTGCCTGGGTCACTCTCCCAGGCCTTTGCTGCATTTAAGATATCTGATTTTCTTCTCGTTCTGCCATCCCACCTCAGGACCTTTATTCATGCTGTCCACTTCTCCTGGAACACACTTCTTCTCTTCATTCCCATTGCCAACTTACCTTTCACTCGTCCTTCTCTACTCAAACATCCCTTCTTCCAAGGAAGCCTTCCTTGTTCCCTCAGACAAAGTCAGGTTACTCATTACACATTTTTCCCTTGTAGCACATACCTTATTGGCAATTATTTTTTAGTTTGCTTAATTATTTGATTAAAATCTGTCTCTCTCACTAGAATATAAACTGCATGAGAGCAAAGGCCTAGCATGTACTTAGTACATGGTAGCTACTCAATATTGTTGACTGAACAAATGACAAATTTTCTTTAGAAAGGCCTTACATAAGAGATCTTCCATATATTTTGTTACCTTGATAACCTGTCCCCCTTCAGATGAGTTGTTTTTTCACTTCTGCAGATATTTCTATTCTTCTCCCTTCCTCTCTTTTGTTGTTGTTGTTCCTTGTTGTTGACATTCTTTTCTGAAATGGAAAGAAAAGTAACTGAAATGGAAAGAAAAGTAACTAAAATGGAAAAGGCTAAAAAATTGTAGTCTTCACAGAATTGCTGGTTATAAAATTAATAAATATTTTCTGTAAACTTCCAAACAATACAGAAATATAGGGACTGGAAAATTAAAGTCTCCCCATAATCTCATCCTCCAGGAAATACTATTAATGATGTGTATCCTTCCAAACATTTTCCTATGCATATTGAAATCTTTTGAATGCTTATTACATGCCTGGCACTGTTCTAAAGCACTTTACAAAAGTTAAGTCACAACAACCCTCACAGCAACCCCTTGAGGTAGAACTGTTATTAAAATTTTTTTTAACGTTTATTCAGTTTTGAAAGACAGAACATGAATGGGGGAGGGGCAGAGAGAGAGAGAGACACACACACACACAGAATCTGAAGCAGGCTCCAGGTTCTGAGCTTTCAGCATAGAGCCCAACCCAGGGCTTGAACCTACAAACCATGAGGTCATGACCTGAGCCAAAGTCTGCTGCTTAACTGACTGAGCCACCCAGGTGCCCCTGAGGTAGAACTGTTACTATCCTGTCTTAGATAGAGCTGAGGAAAATGAGACTTAGGAGCTAATCACACAGTGAATAAGTAGTAAAGTCAAAACTTGAACTCACGCTGCAGATTCACACTCTTGACCATTATACTAGCTTGCTTTTGATGGGGTAGGAAAGAGATTTTCTACTGTGTGTGCCTTTTTGTACTTAGAATTTTGAACCACATGAACGTGTAACATTCTAAAACCTGGATAAAAGACTAAAAATATCAATAACAAAAAGCTTTTTAGTACCCCAACCTACCTTCCCTGAATGGCTCCTCAAGCCATCTGAAACTACATTGCTGGGGTCTCTGCCCCACAGACTCAGGCTGGAGGCCGAAAGGAAATGGGACCATGGGTTTGATGAGAATGTTCCTCATCTCTTCCATTCATAGCATCTCTCCAGTTTCAGTGGGTTTGCTTCTGAGGACCTCCAGTCTCTTAATGCACACACACCAGCCCCAGCCCCTGTGTCTTAACAGGGAGTCCTGGAGGAGTTGGGATAGAGCTTCCCTGACAGGGTAGGGGCCAGGGTCCTACCATCACACACAAATCAGCCTCTGATTCCTGGTTTCTCCCATCTTGTCTTCGGTATGCTGCCTTTTTCTGTAGCTGATGAGGTCACTGTTAGCTGGTCTGTGCTATTCCCCAGCACCAGAGTGCTGCCCCCAGGGTAGATCTTCCTGTTTTGTGTAACTTCCCAGGGTCTCACATCTTCTTCCTTAAGTCCTCAGATAGACCATGGCCCTCAGAGCGTGTGGCTTGATCATTTTCCGAAGACGCCTCATTCCCAAGGTGGACAACCCTGCGATTGAGTTTCTACTGCTGCAGGCATCAGATGGCATTCATCACTGGACTCCTCCCAAAGGTGCAAGGCAGAGGGGCTGGCTCTCGGGAAAATGCTGAGTATTGCTCAGAAAGCCACCCTGCCAGGCCCTCCACAAAGCTTATATTTCAGGGACTGTGCAGCAGGAGGGGAGGTGGGGGCAGGAGCCCTTGATCCTTTCTACATACATAGTCTCCATGCCAGACCAGAGCAGAGCTGGAAATAGAACTTTGTGATTGAATCCCAGGGCAGAAGCAGCACCGGTTTTCTGTGTGTGACTCACATTCACTAGAGTGCCAGTCTCTGTGGTGAATGCCTGGGTAGGAGAAAAGGCACTGGGCTGGGAATTGGGGGCCTTGGGATCAAATCATTACTGGGTTACAGGTCAGGAGCCCAGAGTGAACAGCCTCCAGATAGAAGGGAGCAGGAACTTTAAAGGGGAGTGCCAGTGGGAGGGGTGAACAAGGATCCAGGTTGGAGGAAAATAAGGAAATGGGAACAGGAAATAAACTTTGCACTTTTGCATTTCACTAAGGAGAAATAAGGTGAAAGCGAGGGACAAAAGTGTCACAAACTCTATGAATAGAAATCTTCACACTTGTCTCCTGATCACCAATGTCATACTGCATAGTACCTCTCACTGAAAGATTTCAAAGGACCTCTCCAAATTTTGTCCCGCCTGGGCCTGAAGGAGAAGTCACCCTGTTAACACTCATGGGTAGAATGCAGCACAGACACTATTGGGAAGGGCGTGTTCAGAGACTCCCCACACTTCTGAGGGCAGGTGGGGATCAGGGTCACCTCTTACCACCAACATCCCTCTCACCTTCCTCCCCCAATGCAGTACCTACCTGGCTTTGTGCACATAGCTACATAAAGTGCTATAGAGAGAAGATTCCCAGAAGCCATGAGCTAGATTGGTTTTTTAAGCCCCGACTCCTGGTTGCTTTCTGTGGGAGCTGTACAGCAACGGGTGACTCAGGGCACTGCTGGGAGAGCCCCTGGGAAGGAGGAGGGCTAGGAGGTCGCCTTGTCTCTGAACGAAGAAGGGAACAGCTAACAATTCCTGTTCCCCATGAGCTCCTGAACAAGGAGGCCCCCAGCAACTTGCTGGAACCATGTGTTGACAGAGGCTGCCAGACCCCTCCCTGTCCTTCCTGGCCCCTCTGGGCAAGCTGAGAATTTGCAAGGAGGTCCTAGAGGCAAAACTGAGGGCTGCTCCCAGTCTGCAGAGCTTCAGGCTCTCCTACAGCAGTTTCTTGGCAGCTGTCTGGTTGGGTTTGAGTCTTGCCAGCAAATTTTCTTAGAACTGGCTCTCAGCTTGTCCTTAGTCTAAGTTCCCATCAGGACTTTCCCTATGAAACTGGAATCTGGCCTTGTTCAGAAAGATGAAAACAATTTAGAAAAGCCTTGATAGCTACTTGGAAACAGCTGCCAGTGCTGCAGTGCAGGGTTTGGAGCCTGTCTGTTGGCCCTGGGACTTCAGGGACCAACTAAGACAGTGTTGAGTCCTCGCTGTGGATTGTAGGCAAAGTGCTCCCTCTTCAGCCAGCTCTCACCTGCCAAGAAGTGACTGCCCTTCCTTCGGAAAATCAATTTAAGGTCTCCAAGGGAAAAGTCTCCCTGAGAACTTGAGGAGAGCTCCAAAGAATAAGAAAGCAGAGGTCTGAGGAAGGCCATCTCTCTCATCACTGAAGAGCAGTCTTCTAGATCAGACTTGTTAAACCCATGGTCTTAACTCTCTGCAGAGAAGATACGGTGGGGAGGAGGAATTGCCCAGACACTACCTGTTCTGTACCCTATTCCTAGGCATGTTAGGATGTTACCAATCTGTAGACCCCCTTTATCCTAGCAACATCTAAAAAAGTCACCGAAGGGACGCCTGGGTGGCTCAGTCGGTTAAGCATCCGACTTTGGCTCGGGTCATGATCTCACAGTTTGTGGGTTTGAGCCCCACGTCGGGCTCTGTGCTGACAGTTCAGAGCCTGGAGCCTGTTTCAGATTCTGTGTCTCCCACTCTCTCTGCCCCTCCCCTGTTCATGCTCTGTCTCAAAAATAAATAAACATTAAAAAAAAATTTTTTTTAATTTAAAAAGTCACCGAAGACCCCCTATCTTTAAATCATCTGACCTGAAAATTCCACCTTTGTTGAAGATTATCTCTTCCTCTTTTTTCCTAACCAGGCCATGTGGAATCAGGAGAAAATGACTTAGAAGCAGCCTTGCGGGAGACTCAGGAGGAAGCAGGCATAGAAGCAGACCAGCTGACCATTATTGAGGGGTTCAGGAGGGAGCTCAATTATGTGGCCAGAGAGAAGCCTAAAACAGTCATCTACTGGCTGGCGGAGGTAAAGGACTGCAATGTGGAGATCCGCCTCTCCCATGAGCACCAAGCCTACCGCTGGCTGGGGCTGGATGAGGCCTGCCAGTTGGCTCAATTCAAAGAGATGAAGGCAGCGCTCCAAGAAGGACACCAGTTTCTCTGCTCCACAGCCTCATGAGCTGACCAGAGCACAGTCACTTACCTCTGTAGGATCCCTGAGGGCCTTTCAAGATGAACCATTGTCAACTCCGGGGAAGGATTGTGTTGGTCTTTGGCTCATCATAGCAAAGAGCAGATGGGTTAGTAAAATCAGCTGAGGACTCTCAGAGGAACGCAAACAAAAATCTCAGCTGGGTGGAAAGGAAGGCAAACGAGGAGTTAAAAAGTCTAGGTGTAATAAGTACATCCTTGTAATTTACAAATAAACTTCAGGGAGCTTATCTGCCCATCTAACCTGTTGTCTTTATTTCTTGGACTCTTGCCCTGGTGGGGAGAAAGCTAAAGTGAAATGGAGCTCTGATCTTAGCCAGAGAGAATCCTGTGTCCATGCACTCATACCCCAGAGAAGCTAAGGGAGGAGTCAGGGTGACTCTCCTGCCTCTGGAACTCCACCCGACCAGCGTTCCTGAGACTTTGTGACCTGTAGTTGGACGGGAAATACAAGCGAGTCGGACCAGAGCACAGGAATTGGGTTTGTTCTACTCACTAAATGTACCCTCTCCCTGGCACCGGGCACATATGTTGTAGGTGCTCAGTAGATGCTTCCTAAAATAGAGACCCAAGGAATCTGTGACATATTCCAGGTCACAAGAGAGAGATGAGGGACAGACCACACTGGCCCACCAGTTCAGTGGCATGTGGACCCCAACCTCTCAGCCCAGTCCTGCCTCCCAGAGTCAGCATGGGCCTTGTCAGCACGACTGAAGTCACTGGCAAGAGGCAGGCTCAGGCCGGGGGGACTCTGCTAGGCTGCTCAGCAGCCCCATCACTACACCTGTGCACTCCTTGCCTGCAGCTGCCTTCTCCACCTTTAGCAAGCTAAAGGTGTATGTTTCTCTCTTCCTACCTACTCCCTTTCTCTCCAATTCAACTGTAAGACCCAGAGGTGCAAGAGTTGGGTCTCAGCCCTGTTCTCCCTAGCTACTAGGGCTCAAGGAATGCAGGACAGGTGTTAGATCCTACAGCCCTTCCAGGAGCTGTTAGCAGATGGATTCATGTGGATTTTATTAAAGGGTTGTTGCCCAATGAAGTGCAGAAGATTGGATGCAAAGGGGCATTGGCAAAGGTCAACTTGGATTACCAAGGTCAAGAACAGCCACCCCTGAAAGGAGAAAGAAGTCACCCAAGTCTTTAACAGGCTTCCAGATGTTTTTAGTCACTGGCTGTCCATGTAGACAGGGCAAAAATACTAGTGAACAGGATCTTGGAGCACCGCCAAGGATCTGAATGGTTTTGTTCTTCACCCCTCTGAGCAGTACTCTCTGAAGGAGGCCTGCTGCAGGAAGTTTTTGGAGCTTAATGTTCTCTTTCCAGGCCAGAAGGGACCACATCCCACTGATTTAATAAATGCCGGCTGGGCAGTGGTGCCAAACCACAGACTAGCTGCCTCCTAACAAGAGCTGGCCAGCCCTGTGCTCTCAGCATGGGAGGCTGTCGAAACTCAAGATGCTAAAATCTTATATGTCAGAGTTAGAAGGGACTGTAAAATGACCTAATTTTGCTGCTCATTTTTACAGCTGGGGAAATTGAGGCTTAAGAAGGTAGATGGCCCTGGCAGTTGCCTGTATGTGGGGTGTGTTGAGGATGAAGTGCCCGAGGGAAGACTCTACTTTAGAATATCTCATATGGCTTTGAAGTCATTCCTCTGGGCCTTACAGAGTTTTCCATTAAAACAGGCACTTTGGGGGCACCTGGGTGGCTCAGTTAAGCATTCGACTTCGACTCAGGTCATGCTCTTACGGTTCATGAGTTTGAGCTCTGCGTCAGGCTCTGTGCTGACATCAAAATAAATAAACTTTAAAAAACCACAGATACTTTTTTAAATGTTTATATATATATTATTTTTTTGAGAGAGAGAGAGAGCGAGAGAGCGAGCATGAGCGGGGGAGGGGCAGGGAGCTAGTGGGACAGAAGATCAGAAGCAGGCTCTGCACTGACAGCAGAGAGCCTGACTCAGGGCTCAAACTCATGTACCACAAGATCATGACCTGCGTTGAAGTCGGATGTTTGACTGAGCCACCCAGGTGCCTCCAAAACACAGGTACTTTGGTGACAGAACCCCCATAAATTATCTTCACCTACTCTCTGCAGGAAGAATTGATAGGGTGGGACCATGGCATGTTATAGGAGATGGATGAGGTGGGGGGAGAGTGGGACTGAGACTAGGACATGGTGGGTGAGCAGGCTTTGTCATCATCCCCACTTTGCTTCTGGTCAGCTTGTTCAGAGATGTGGGACTGAGACCACAATATCCCCTTCGATCTGAGGCCCTCCATGCTCCAGAGCATGTCCTCCTGGAAGCATTCCCTAATAAGCACCCATCCTAAAAATACTATCCTGTTCCCACCTCTACCTGAAGAGGCTCCTCTTGGAACTCCACCTGTTTTCCCCAGTAGAGGAGTAGAGGTGTCTACCACCCAGGGTGGAGAAGCACTTAACAGACTTACCTTCTGGGGTGTGCTCTGGAAAACTAAAATGCCCTCTTGACTCCCAAACATAATACCTTACACCCCCACAGTAGGCACTTCTTTGCTGAATTGAAGACCTAAAGGAATGAAGCTATAATGGTAGTTATTTGATAGTAGAATTTCAATTGAAATACTTGTGCTGATATGTATGAGACCTCAGGTGGGACCCCCATGTTTGGGGAACAGAGGATTACATCTCCATTGGTTCAGACTGTGGCCCAACCTGTCCCTTTTTTTCTAGAGGAAGGCTGTGCCAGCCCTGCTGCTGCCCCCTTGAGGCTGTGCTATAGATGCCCTGTGAGACCTGCTCTGTGCCTTTCTGGAATTCTACTCCTTTCCCTTCCCTTCCCCTCCCAATCCACCTCCTACTCAGGACTGTGTAATAGGAAGATCTCAACTGACAGCCTGAGGAGGGAAAAGGGTGATAGGGAGGGAGGGAAAAACACAAGGATACAGAGTACAGAGGCACAATTTCTTCCTATTCTTTAGACTGGGGACTCCTAGGGACAGGACCTCCTCTTCTGTGTTTTCCCATTCCTCATCCAACCCCAAGCCCAGCCAAGCTCAGGGTTTGCAACTTAAAGTCATGAATTCTCCCCTTCCCTAATGGGTGGAGGAGTCAAAAGGCACAAATCTCCAGTTACAAAATTACTAAGTCATGGGGATGTAATATACAGCATGGTGGCTATTAACAAAACTGTATTGCATATTTGAAAGTAGCAAGGTGGGGCACCTGGGTGGCTCAGTCAGTTAAGCGTCCTACTTCAGCTCAGGTCATGATCTCACAGTCCATGAGTTTGAGCCCCACGTCAGGGTCTGTGCTGACAGCTCAGAGCCTGGAGCCTGCTTCGGATTCTGTGTCTCTTTCTCTCTGCCCCTCCCCTGCTCATGCTCTGTCTCTCTCTGTCTCAAAAATAAATAAAAACATTAAAAAAATTTTTAATAAAAAAATTTAAAAAAGAAAGTAGCAAAGAGAGGAGATCTCGAATGTTCTCACTGCAAGAAAAATATTTGATAGTATATATGGTGTATCGATACACCATATCTGTATGGTGACAGATGTTAACTGGACTTACAGCAGTGATCATTTTGCAATATATACAAATATCCAATCATTACATTGTATACCTGAAACTAATACCTGAAAAATATAATGTTTTGTCAATTATATCTCAATATAAAAAAAGAGGTCAGCCTCCGTTTCCCCCTATATTCCATCAAAATGGTAAAGTGCATTGAATAAAAAAAAAGATTCTCCCCTCCCTTCAGACTGCTGGAAAAATCCATGGGCATGAAGTAAATGGCTAACCTTAAGATAAAAACCAGGTTGTTCCTTGGGAACAGGGGTGTGTGCCAGAGAGGGGAGGGTGTCAGCAGAAGTCCCGCTGAGTCGGACAATAGCAGGAAACGAAATTACCCAGTTGCCTCTGTGGTTTTCTTCAAGGCTGGGTGGAGGCAGGCCTCCCCTCTCAGGGATGGGCTGTGCAGCTGTTCCCAGAACAGAAGGTAATATTTCTTCAAATGCTTTTCAAAATATATTCATAAGTATGTGTGTGTGAATAAAATAGAAACAGAGATGTGAGAAATATTCAGAAAGTAGAGGCCTTGAACATCAGAGCTTGGATATTTTCCTCAGTGATTTGATTGAATTTCAAAAAGATTTCCTTAGCTGCTATGTGGATTAGATTGAAGGGTCCAAGAGTGAAAAAAGGAGGTCACTGCAGTGGTCCAGGCTAAAATTAATATGATCTGTTGTGGGCTAGTGGCCAAGGGATGGAGCATTGGCCTTGGGCTTGAGGAGGGGAGAAGCGATCAGAAACTTGGTGAGGGGAACCAGCAGAAGACTTGCTCTGGAGCCAGCCAGAGTGAGATACACCTTACCCAAATCTTGGGGAACAAGGGCAAAGACCCTCAGAAATCTCACATCTTGGGCTTGACTAGGGTTCAGCTGATTCATATGGTATTAGAAAGGAGACTAAGACTCTCGGGGTGTATGGGGTTACAGAATGGGGGCATTAGGCCCCGGTCCCAGATCTCCTACAGTGGCCACTCTGTCCCCATCCATTACCTCTGAAGGAGTTCCCCATTCCTGAATATTAGCCCCCACCAGCCAGCTCAGGGGTATAGGGAGGCCAATTAGGAATTCTGGTCATACAAGGCTGCTGGAAGTTCCATGGAGTAAGGACAGCCACCGCCACCAGATATGCAGAGAAACATAAGTTGGAAATGCACAAGAGGATGGGGAGGGATGGGGTGCAGGACAAGGCTGGAAGGGGCCAAAAGAAGGGTAGAGGTGGCTTCCAACTCAGTTCCCTCACCTTCCCCTATCTCCCAAGATCTAGCTCTTTCTCATGGCTCCTGCAATTCTGGTCTTCCACCCCCTTCTTGAACCTCTCTGTTTTGGTATCAGTGGGGAAGGGAAAACACTTCTTGACCCAGTAACAGTGGGTGGCAGCTTCAGAAATATACATTTTGGCTGGCTTCCAATCCTTGGTAGTATACAGGCCAGTGCTAGACCATGCTGATGAAAGGTGGGTAGGAGATTCTAGGCATTTGGATGCAGAACACCACATTCCAGTCTAGTCTTGGTTACTAATCTTCTGCCAATACCCTCCTCTCTCAGTGCTTCAGTTTGTTCATCTGTGCTTTTGTGATTAATGAAAATGGCAAAAGCCTGGCCAGAAACCAGATCACAAGCCAAGGGCCAGTGTGCTGGAATTTGGCCAGAAAAGGGCACTCTTCCCTTTGGCCCTGTCCCAGCACACAGTGAATGCTCAGTGAGTACGGTTTGCCCCCTCCCCCATCTAGGTTGTAAGACACTAAGACCCTGCTGCCCACCCTTACCGCCCTTCTGAAGGGTGTATGCCTCCTCCTCCATGCCAGATTACTTAGGCCTTACAGATTGTTTTATCCTTCCCCATGCCATCTTAGCACACACTGCTTCATCTTGGGCTGTCCACTGGAACTTTCTGCAACTATAATATGTCCTGTCCAATATGTTAGCCACTCACTAGTTACACATGGCTTTTGAACACTTGAAATGTGGCTAGTGTGCCTGAAGAACTGTATTTTTAATTTTATTTCATTTTTGTTGATTTTAAAATTAAATTTAAGAAGGCACATGTGGGTAGTAGCTACCACATGGACAGCATAGGTTCTAGGCAGGCTTTTTTGTTTGTTTCTTGTTTAGTGTCCCTTGTTTAAAAGAAGAGTTGATAGGAGTTACCATTTATTGAGCACTTACTCTTTGCCAATTTTTGCATAAGTGCTTTACAGGTACATCTCAATGAATCCTAGAAATTCCATTCAAAAGATGAACAAACCATGGCTTAAGAGGTTAGTTAAACTGGCTTCAGATTGCAAAGAAAGTTGGAGGGCCATTCAAGTGTGAGTCATGCTCTCCAGCCACTTAGGGAACCTTCCAGGACCCAGCCTGGGTGTTCTGCTTCTACAGACCTAAAAGAAGTAACCTAAAGATGGTTGCTGGGGCCCCAGGAGGTTCATCACTGAGTACTGATGGATGGATGCTCTTGACAAAAAGGAGAAGGAAGTTCATTCATATACTCCCCATCTCCTGGGGACACAGGAATCCTGGCTCCTGACATCCCACTTTCAGATATCTCTCCTCTTGCTTTTCTCCTGGACTACAGTGCCCTTTGGGTCACAAACTGAGAGCTCAACTGGGTGCTATGTGCAAATGTTTGGGAAACAGGCAGGCCCAGAGGAAGCCAGTTGGGTTGGGAGCTGGGGCCTAGAAAAATCCTTGTTTTTATGCAGTAAAACCCCACAGCAACAAAAACCAAGAAATAGTATAATAGCTACCTTTTATTGAGCACCTACTTGTGCCAGGCACTTTACATACATCTGTACTTATAATTCCCACAATATCCTGGGAGGTAGGCATTATCATCACCATTTTACATATGAGGAAACTGAGGTTCAATAAGTATAAGCAGCTTGCTTAAAATCACACAGCTTATAGACAAGTGGTAAAATCAGCACTCAAGATAGACATCTGTGAGTGCCCCCAAACTTTCATTAGGCATTCTTCACACTGGGGAAATAGAGGGGGTAGAGGAGTGGACAAAAGGATGCATTCTTTAGGAGTTGAGGGAAGCTGAGCCCTGCCCTGTTTCCTACCTCCCCGCTCTGGCAAGCCACTTCTTCAGACTCAGCTGCAAAGTCAGGGAGATTTACTCTGGCTGAGGTTGCTCTTCTTAGAAAGGGAAAACGGCTGAAATGAAACACCTTACCCTGTATGTGTATTTACAGGTGTCGATGTGCGAATGTAGTTCACGTGCCAAAGCACACCACATCAGAAAAAGAACACTGCTCGCTCCCTTTGACGCCACACCCCTGCCATGTATGCAGGAAGTGAGGCAGCTGAGAAATCTTGAAAGCGCTATTTATTTCCTGCTATAGTCCCAGAGACATCAACCAGGAGAGGGCCAGATCAACAATCAAAACCTCAAATTTGCTTCCTGTCCCCTCCTTCCAGGCTCATCCAGCTTCAGAAGTATTGTGTTCATTCCATAGATCCAGGAACACATGGTGCCTCTCTCTCTCTCTCTCTCTCTCTCTCTCTCTCACACACACACACACACACACACACAGGTTCTTGAGTTAAGGCACCAAGTTGGGCCTGCATGGCCTTGCAAGTCCTTGCCCATTAGGCCATGGCCCTGGTCCAGGGCTGAGCCCATGTGTTTACATAGATGGGTAAGTGCAGCATTAGGAGTCTCTTCACAAGTGAGGGACAACAATGATGGCTCAGTGCTGTGCCCAGTCCTTCTATCCTCTGGGATGGGACCTCCATCCTCCTTGTCTGTTGGCCAGACACCTCCTTCCCATCTCCTTAGCTGGGGTAGGACCAGGTCAATACACTTCAGGCAAGTGCTGGGAACTCGGGGCCTGGCTTCCAACACCAAGAATGTGCCTTTCTAAGTGTGGCAGGGAGCTATTTGGGGACATTAAAAGGATTAAGTCTCAACCTCAGAAGGACAAAGATGGCCATTCAGGCCAGGACGGACAGTAAGGTTTCTCTCTGTGCTTTTAAAACACAATCATGTGTAATAGGAAGATAGCTGGCATTTTACCTCAGAGTTCTCTCGCTCCCACCTCAGAAAGAGGTTTCTGCAGACTGCAGTGAGCATGGAGGGAAAGAGTGTCTTTAGGATTGTGCGTTGAAATGGGAAGTTGCTTCAGCGCCCCCTCACCTGGCCCTGCAGGAGCTGGCTAGAGCACATTTATGTCAGCACCCACTTAGTGGGAACTGCAGAGGTGGGACCTTCCTGGGGATGCACGGTGTGGTTGTGATGGAGGATTAAACACCTGCATGAAGACAGAGGTTAGGGCTGTGGGATTCCTGGGTCCTGGGTTGGGTCAGGATGCCCAGATGAAGTAGGCAACCTCATCCAGGTCCACGGGGTAATCAGTAAGCAGCACTGGGGTTTTGTCAAAAAGCTCGCCCTTATAGCTGCGCCACTTGCCTGCAGGCAGGTAGACATCTCGCTCCTGCTTGCCTGGCTCCAGTACTGGAGCCACCAGCAGCGTGTCTCCGATAAGGAACTGCGAGTCGATGCGGTGTGCTGTCTCATCGCCTGGCGCAATCCACCAGAGGGGGCGCACGATGGGGTCACCTGTGTCGGTGACCTCACCAGCCAGCTCAAGCAATAGCGGCGCTACGAGTGAGGCCCTAAGCGCTGCAAACTTGTGCGCGATAGCCACCACTTCGGCGTCATATTGCCAAGGTGGGACTGAGAACTGCATAGCGGGCATGAAGGCGGCCACCTCCAGCCAGCGAACATATAGCTCACGCTCCGGCACTTCGCTACCACCCACTGTGCGCTCAGACACTGCATTTCCACCCACCATATCGGGCAGGATGAATGGGTAGCCCAGCATGCTGACGGTGAGCACCGCGGGGATGAGCGAGCGCAGCCCCAGATCATAGCCCCACACCGAGTCGCGGTCCACTAGACGGAAGAAGCACGAGATGTTCTGTGACTGGTAGCCCACGCGAACCTCTGCCAGAGAGAAGAAGGGCAGTGCCATTTCAGTGTAGCGTCGGCTCCATATGCTGGGGTCGGACAGCGGCCTGTAGGTGCTAAAGTCCCGTGGCAAATAGCTGACCTCTCCTGCATCAAACTTGAAGGAAGCCACAGCATAGCGGGAGCGCAGCCGCCGCAGGTGTCCCTGGAACCAGTCACGAGCCTCTGGGCGTGTGAAGTCCAGCACCGCGCCGATGCCATTCCACCAGCGCACAAGCGCGGGCAGCCGGCCAGTGGGTTCGCGTACGAACAGCTCGCGTTCTACACCCTCACCAAAGCACGATGAGTTGTAGTTCACAAACGGGTGAACCCAGAGCGTGACGCGAAAGCCGGCGTCGCGCAGACGGCGAAACATGTCAGTGGCATTGGGGAACTTGGCCTCGTCGAAGTCGAAGTCTCCATAGGCAGGTGTGTACATGTCATCTATTTCCAGGTGGCTGCTGTTGAATCGGTGCTGGCGGATCTGCTGGGCGAAACGTTGCACTTTGTCCTGGTTCACGGCACGCCCATACAGCACCCACGTGGACCAGATGGGGTCCCTGAAGGCCTCGGGTGCTGGCACCCTTGACGGTTTGTTGAAATAGCGTCGAACCATGTATTTGTGGATTGAAGTAACATCAGAGCCGACACACACACGGTAGCTGAGCTCTGGTGCTGCGGAGCGGCCAGCAGGTGGCTTGTAGGGCGTGTCATGGTAGCGGGCCTGCAGCCGCAGCGAGCGTTCGGTGCTGTTCCAGCCCAGGTGGAAGGGCACTGAGTCGTTGACCTTGATGGCAGCCGCACGCGATGACAGCCAGTAACGTTCGAGGATGCCTCCGAATGCGGCGTCAGAGGAGTAGACATCACTGGTGACGAAGGGCTGTGGCTCCTGCTGGCCATCCAGGCGGATAGGCCAGTGCTGGGTCCTCATCTCAGCACCGCCGTACCAGTGTGCCGCTGCATCGCCCAGGAACATGGCGTGTTCCACCGCGCGCCCTGGAGCTGCCTCCTCCCAGCGCACACGGTAGCACATGACCGTGTCCTTGGGCCTTACAGTCTGGATAAAGAAGTGCAGCGGGCGCCCATCTGCTGTGCGAGAACAGCCGAGCAGGGCACCGTCGCGGCTGCAGGAGTCAAGGTCCAGCATGCCTGAGCGGAAGGCCAGTCGGAAGACTTGCTCACCCTTCTGGTTGCGGATGGAGAAGCCGCCTCGATTGAGGTCCAGCAGCTCCGCACGCAGGCGTTCTGCTTTGCGTAAAGAGGCACTGTAGTAGCACCAGGCCACCACTGCCGCCAACACCAGCAGCAGCCCCAGCACCGCAGAGCCTAGCAGTGGTTTCAGCTCTTTGGACGGCTTGGGCTTGGCAGGCGAGAAGTTATCAGGCAAGAAGGTGTACATAGCTGCGCCTGCGGTGGCCTTGGGACTCTTATGGTCTGTGTGGCTCCCAGGGCGGCGGCGGGGATAGGCTTGGCTCTTCTCCTGAGGGTTCTGGGGCATCAGCCCCCAGTTATGGAAGGAGTGGGCAGTAGGACCACCCAACAAAGCGCATCTGAACCTGGCCTGCCTGATTCTGGAAGGGGAAAGAGAGAAGTAGAACTGAGCTTTCTCATTCCATAGTATCTCCCTTTGCTGCAGCAAGAAAGAAGAGGTGTATACTTTGGAGAGGTTGTATTACTGGGATGTAAGGTCTGGGACTAAAGGCTTGACCCTTAACAGAACCATCTGTCTGTATCTTACCCACTCTTTCTCATGAGCCCAGTTTTTGACAAAATTAGTCAGGACTCTGAATGGGGAGGGGCAGATGGCATACATCCCCATTTCCCTGGTGGAAGAACAAACCCAGGCAGGGTCAGGGAGCTGTCTAGACTCACAGAATTAGTCAGGCCTCCCTGGATCACACATGGATGCAGTTCAGGCTGAAGAGAAGAGGAGGGATCTGGAGAGCGCCATGGTGGGAGAGGGAAGATAATCCAACCAGCTCCTTCAGACCTTTAACTGGGCAGTAGGCTGGCTTTCCTGTCCCCAGAGGGGGAGAGGAGAGAAGGGGGAACATCTCAGGCATGGAATTTAATCTTGAGTCAAAAGTCAGATTAAATCTAGAGATTAGAGAAGATACCCAAAGCCAGCCTCGGTCTTGGGCCTGCTTTGGAGAGAGGCAGGGTTGAGTCTGGACATTAAGGCTGGGGTAAAGAGTCTTGCCTGGGGGCCATGGTGACTTCTCAGACCACCCTTTGTTTGCTCTCTCAAATTCCACCCTGTTCTCAGTAATTGATCACCAAGTCCATTTCTCTGCCAACCTTCCTGCTCTCTCCTCCTGGCAACACATCTGTTGGCCAGCTACCTCCTGGATGTGTCTCTACCACTCACTGACTCTCCTGCTGCCCTTGCCCTAGTTTGGGCACTGTCATTTCTCCCCTGTATCATTGCAGTACTTTCCCCCTAGACCTCCCTGCTTCCAACTTCTTCTTCCCCCAATGCCTTCTGCTTACAGCAACCATGGTGATCTTCTTAAAGCACTTATGAGACTGTATCTCCTCCTAGTTTAGAGAGCTGCTCATGACCCCCAGGATTAAATTCAGAAGTGTAAACTTTGCAATCAAGAGTTAAGGCATGTCATGGTCTCATCTGCTTTCTGATTCCATTTCCAGGCAGGCCTATCCTGTGACCACCAAACTCATTCCTTTCCTAATCTAAATCCTTCAGCCATATGCCCTAGGAAGTTTTGCCTAGCCACACTGGGCCAATGTCTCTCCTTCACCTATCAGACACCCCCTACTGCACTACATACACTCTCATACAGTGTATGCTAAACACACAGATATGACTGCAAAAAAAAAAAAAAAACAAAAACAAAAAACAAAAAACCACCAAAAACCAAAAACCAAACAAACAAACAAAACCCATAGACTTGGGGGGAGGTGTGTGTCCCAATCTGCTACTCAAGGCCACTGACCCTTCCTATCTCATCCCTCAGGGCAGAGTTCAACAAAGACATAGCACCAGCTAGGTGCACACACGACATACACAGTGCCAGCCGGCTGCCCACCTGTTCCAGCTGGGAGGAAGTAGAGAGGGAGACTGGCAAATAGTAATTAGTCTCCTCCCAGATGCCAGTGTCTGTCTCAAAGTCCTCAGCTATTTCCAAGGAGATGCCAGAACTGCTCAGGGTCCTCAACTCCCCCACCTCTCCCATGAAGAAACTGTCAAGAATGACAGGTACAGACCAGAATTTGATCCCAGATGTCAATATATAGCTCCCTACAATCTCCCCTCCCCTCCAGTGAGGTGTTGTCTCAGGACCTCATTCTCTGTGCTCCCTCCCCCCAACTCCCTAAGCTGGTCAGTTCCAGCTGGTCTGGAACAGCCTCTTACTCTCTTTCTCTCATCCCACACAACTTAGCTTTCAAAACTTCCCCACACCAATATGGACTTCCCTTCCTGTAGGAACAGGTTAGAAAAGCCCTCCTGGAGAATGAACACAGTAGCCTTTAACTGATGCCCTCAAGCTAAGGAAAACCCGAAGAAGTACCTGCTGTACATTTATATTCATTCATTCATTCATTCATTCATTCAGGACAATCAAGGCCCCCTTCTGGGCACTGAGGGAATAAGGGGAAAGGGTCCATATCTGAAGAGGACAGAGAACAGGGTGAGGGCATCCTCAAAACTTTCATATTAAATCAGCCTATCTCATTATACCTGGAGGCATAGAAAGGCCACCAAGATGACCTCAAAAGCCCTTTCCAACAGGTTCTGAGAATCTTAATGTTCTAGGATTCCAAGGGTTTGTTTTGTGAAGGACAGGAACCCACAGGCCTAGGAACCCACTCCATGCAGGCCCTGTAATGGTCTCCCAAATGCCACCACAGCATCCAACTCTAACAATAATACTGAACAAGAAGTATAGCTATAGTGCCTATTCTACAGATGAAGAAACTTGCCCAAACAGAAGAAAGAACTTGTTTGAAGTCACCAGGTAGCAAGGTTGCCTAATCCAAAATCCCAGCTTAACCCTCCACAGCATAATTTTCAAGAGATGGGAGATAATGGTCCGACTGGCTGTCTGAATGCAGCAGAGGAAAGGAGCTTTGTGGGCCAGAGGGTGGGACAGGCTCCCACCCACTCAGGTGAGTGTGTGCATAGTGAAGCCTATCTTCTCAAGGACTGATGCTGCTGCTTGCTCCAGGAAGGCTACTTGGGGGTAGGAAAGGGGCAATTTTAATGGCATCTGGTATCGGGGCTGTGGAGGAGGAACTATGGTTCCTGTGTTAACAGCGTTAGAGACCCCTGTAATCTGCCGCCTCCGCCATCTGGCCAACCACAGGCTAATGCCAGCAGGTGGGGTCTGATCTAGCCAAGCCTTTCCCCACTTGACACTCAACCTCAGTCTTGGCCGCCGGCCCTTGGCCGGATCTGAGGGGGAGGGCCCGGCCTGGCCCCAAAGAAAGGAGGGCATGCCAAGTTGAGTCGTTTGCCCAACATAATTCCATGGAGGGGGGGGGGGGGGGGGGCTTGGGGGAGGAATGTCAAAGGCAACTCGATCCCGCCCATCTCCTTGCCCTCCTCAATGACAGGATCCGAAGGGATCGAGTGACTGCGCCTACAGCTTGGAATACTCCAACCCCACCCCAGCGCTACAGCTACAGTGCCCGAAGGGACAGAATGAGGTCTAGGGGCCAGCCTCCCGCTGGGAACCGCGGCTTGAGAAGGGGCCCAAGTGTCCAGACTCGCACCCCCTACTCATTAGTAGGAGCTAAAGTTCAGGAAGTGTGCTTCCTCAACACCCCCCAAAGTCCCACCGCTGGGCTCACTCACGGCAGTGACCCCAGAAGTGGGGGTGAAGGGAGGCTCCCGAAGATTCCCTCCACGCTAGCCGGAGTTGGGCTCCCACCGCACAGCGCGGGGCTCTGCTAAGCTGGGAAACAGCTGAGGCCCTCCTCGGGACCCGCCCTCTTCCTGCTCGGCCACGCCCCGGTCGTTCCGTTTCATTTCGGGCTTCGGAGTCCAGCCCCGCCCCTGGTGCTCGATCCCTCTGCCCACATTGTCACGCGGACCTAAGGCCCCACCCCTTAGCCCCCACCTTTCTTCTGCTGTTTTGTGCCCACCTCCGGGCGACTCTGGAGGGCCACCAGCCGGAGGTCTCCCGGCTCCGCCCCCTGCCTTCAGGCCCGCCCCCGCCGGGCAGTTGCTTACCGCATTCAGGCGGGGCTCTGCCCTAGGCCTTCTGGGAAATGTAGTTCTGGAGGAAGGAAGGAGCAGTTGTAGACTTAGGATTCTTGCACTTCTAGGCTAAATTTGGGATGTGTATGAGGAGAAACGAGCCACAGGGTAAAGGGGCAGGGTTGGCTCTTGGGATTCCTTCCCCTCCAGATTTGGGCAGGTGGAGGCCATCTCGGTATAACACTCTCACTAGCTCTCCGTGTGGAAAAAATTTCCCATATGGAAACAATTCATATAGAAAAAGGGTAGCGGAGTTCCGGGAGGATCTCAGAGGCTCGGTGCAGGACGGATCCTATTAAGGACCCAACGGGAGGAGGTTAGTTCCACCAGCCGGGAGGCCCAAATTGTTGGTTCCCACCGGACCAGTAGTTTCTGAGGTTGGGGACATCGGGATTTTGCAATTCCCCCTCTGCCCTCTCCCGCCCCCCGACACCCCGTGGTAGCAGCCGTTAGAAATGACCGTGCTGTGAGGTGATGGACGTGACCCACCATACCCCTGCTTCGAGGAGTTGGGTGCAAAAATGCTAAAGATCCCAGAGATTCCAGAACACCCCACCCCTTACTTCTAGAGGGACAGAGAAACAGGGCTTTGCTTTGTAGTTTGAAATTTCTTAGTCATGAAACCCTCTAATGTTATGTTTTGGACCTTTGGACTTGGGTAAGGCAGGGCAGTAAGGGTGTCTGGACATAGACTTTTGGGGGACTGTGATGGAGACTCTGGGAGAAGAGATCAAGAGCTTTGGGTATAGGGATAGGTCTCTGACTGCAGAATGGAAGATTCTGGGTCCACTGAGATGTGGCAGTGAGGGAACATCTAGGTTTGGGAGATACTGAAGAAATGTCAGCTGGAGGGACCTCCTGGGTGTGAGGTCCTTGGGCCCTCCCTGCATGGCTAGGTAGACCCGTTAGTTTGGGTGGAGGGGAGATCACCAGCTGATGTTATCTATCAGGAGGGCACTCAGGGCCACCAAAGAGAAACACTGAGATGGGGGCAGGGAGGGCTCAGGGCAGGATGACTGAGAAACTACAGCTCAGAGGGGGCTTGGCAGAGGCCTGTGTGACTGGCTCCTCACTGCCAGATCCTGCTGGGTAAGGATGCAGGAAGCAGCCTCTGGGGTGAAGAGTTTATTTACTGCTCAGCCCCCTTGTCCCCACCAGCCTGGGCTCTACCAGCAGTGGCAATCAGGATAGGTTTCAGACACAAACTCAGGGTGGATGACATAGTTGTTTCTTTGGGGGCCACCAGTCTTCTTGAAGTGACTTGTGTCCCATCTGTGGGGAGAAATGGGTCAGTTCTTTTAGACCCTCATAGGTCTGATTCCAATTCTCAGTGCTAACTGTGCCCCAAAATTTGCCCCTAATACTGCCCCATGCTCTAACACTGACCTCCTGATCTTAGATTCTATTGTTAAATTTCTGATTCCCAATACACACTCCCTGACATTAATTTCTTATCTTCAAGCCCTGAACCTAATGCTTTGATCTCTTGAGTCTAAGCCCCACTGCCAACCTGTGGACCCTTCCATGCCAGCCTCCGTGCCCTCTCATGGGGTTCTTCATTCCCTTGCCAGCTTTGACGTCCCCATGGTACTAGCGCCCCCTGGTGGTATCTTCCAATCAGTGCATCGCAGCGGACAACTGTCTCCGCGGTCCCCGCTGCGCTAAGCGCATTTGCAATGTGTTTCCGCCAGACTTACCTAAGGTTCGGACAAGGGTAGTATGACGGCGGGGGAGTTATAACAGCACATTGCATTCCGGGCCGGTGCTCGCAGGGCGATACACCCCTGGAAGAGGAAGTGTTGGGCAGGAGGACGTCGGGCCTTCTGATTTAATCCTATTCCCAAACCCACACCAAGGTTCCTAGCAGCGCTTCAGGTGTCAGTCCTATGGCTC
This sequence comes from Panthera tigris, assembly GCF_018350195.1. Classification (NCBI taxonomy): domain Eukaryota; kingdom Metazoa; phylum Chordata; class Mammalia; order Carnivora; family Felidae; genus Panthera; species Panthera tigris. Next base: position 55,789,011 of record NC_056672.1, read on the forward strand.
GGAGATCCTCCCCTCCTGCCTCTTGGCCCTTCAAGACCCCACCGAAGGAAGTATCACCTCTGGGAAGACATCTGAAAGTCCCTATCCTCGTTAGGCCTCGTTTCTGCCGCCCAGGCTGGGCCATGGAGCACGGTGGACTCTGGGGAGGGCTGGGCTCCAGTCGTTGAAGACCTGGGAGCCCCCGGATCCTCTCCACTGAAGGGCAGCTATTCCAGCACTAACGGCATTTCTAAGGCTCAGGAACTTTCTCGCTCCCCCCGCCCCTCTGCCCTTGTGAGGGATGAGACTCAGCCTCGCACAATGAATCAGACTCTCTGGGAAAGGGCTGGGGGGGGGGGGTGGTGGTGGCGGGGAGGGAATCACCAGGGGTTAGGAACAGGATCCAGGACCCCCCCTTCCTCTCCCAAGCTCTCTAAGACCCCCAGCGGACTTTGGAGTTCTCCCAGACTCAGCCCACTTCGACTGCCATCTGGTGCAGGGAGAAGGTTGCGCTGCAGTTAAGGTTGTAGCTGAGCTCTCGGGTCTGTTTCCTCAACAGCAACACGCTAAGTTGTCCACTTTCAGAGGTGCTCCGAGGTCAGGGCCCCTCTGGTAATGCGGTTACTATTTCCTTGCTCACATAACACGGGGCAATGACCCTGCCCGTTGTCGACAGTGACCAAGACCCAGGAACACAAGCCACTTTTTTGAGCACACATGGCACTCCGCAGGCTAGAACCTGCGTCTCCAGGACCTGGTATCCAGATAGGGAACGGAGTGTGGGAAGGGGATGCGACCGACTGGTGTGCAGAGGGTTTCTTCCTCAAAACAAAACAAAGCAAAACAAACAAAAACATAAAACAACCCTCCGCCCCCCAACCCCACAACCTTCCGGGTGGGGCCTCTAGAACAGGTACAGGAACCAGGTTGACCTTGAGCCCAGTTCGGGACGGATAGGGCCAGGAACCTGGGGGAATCTTCGTGCAGATTCTCCGGTCTCAGGGCTCAGCCCAGGCCCTGGGGCCAGAGGGCAGAACAGGACAGGGCCCAGTACGGGTTAGAGGCGGCTGCAAGTGGGGTAGGGTCTGGCATAGGGGTAGGGCAGAGCTAGAACTGGTGAGGGATAGGGCACGCACAGCTGCGGTAAACTGGACCCCCCCGGGGGGCGGGGCTTGTTCGGGAGCGGGCCCGTCTAAGGCTGGAGCTGCCCAGCGAACCTTACAGTCGGCTGCTCTGCGCACAAAGGCCGGTGGCAGCGTTCCGTGCAGGGTGCTCTGGTCACGTAGTAGTCCATCCCGCGTAGACAGTAGTGGCGGCCTGAGCAAGAGCTTTCATAACCCTGGAAGGGCAGGCGGCCCGGCAGCGGGTCCACGCACCCGCATCGGGGAGTGATCTGCGGCAGCCGCTGGTTCCGTGACAGCGAGTTCAACATATTCACCACCACCTCACGCTCTACGTCCGCGGCCCCAAGCCCAGGAGACCCAGATACAGAGTTACAGGAAAGGGAAGAGACAGGGTCAGAGACAGGAAGAGATGGAGACAAAAACAGGGACAGGTAGAGACAGGATTACACCCTCTATAGAACCTTTATCCTCTGCTCAGTCCCCTAGGTCCCATCCCACCGTCCTTCTGGTCTACCCCACCACCGACCACCATCTGTTACCGTAGGCATTGAGTCGTTCCGGCTTAGGAGGGCACTGCAAGGGCATTCCTCGAACAGCTGTCTCCATTCCAGCCTCCTGGAAGTGGCACACATGGTACCTCAAACTCTGACCTGGAAGGGTTCCTCCTTTTGGGGGTCCTCCCTGAACCTCTGGACCAGTTCCAGGCCATGTCTTCTCCTGCCCTCCAGATGATCCCCTACTCTCCCAGGCTCTGAGTGTTTAGGACTGTCACCTGGGAACGCATTTACTCTGCTTCCGGGGAGGGGAAGGGGAGGGAAGGAAGTGGAGCTGTAGGTGGACAGGTCTGGACCTGGACCTCTGCAACCCTGCCTCAGCCTTTGCCTTTGATTTTACCTCTCTTTGTCTAGCTTCTGTGTGGTTGTGTCTCGGTGTGTCTCTAATTGAGGAGAGGGAGTGTCAATACTACAATATTGCCTGTCCATCAGAATCACCTGGAGAACTTGTGAAAAATTCTGATTCTTGAGGAAGTTCTGATTCACAAGTGTTCAGTAAACCCGAGCTCAGCCATCAGCCTACAGTTGAGAACCTCTGCTCTGGCCTCCCATCCTCTCAAATTTCCTCTTTCCTCCGGCCTGGGCTCCTTCCTATCTCCTTAGAAGACTCTTCTGTATCTATCTACACTGCCACTGGGTGGCCTTGATCTCCCTCCAATTGTCAATGCTCACATCATAAAGGAGAGGAGAGTGGAGCAGGTCATTGACTTCTTGGCTAGACCTTGTGGGAAGGGGCCAGGTGGCAAGCTTCAGGAAGGTAGCAAGTCAGGGAGTGCACACTAGTTGTGTCCCCACAGAGCCCCACCAAAGTTTGGGATCCAGGGGACCAGGAGTTTTTCATACAGCTCCATTCCTGGGCTCCCTTGTCCCCTAGAAGATACAAACCCTAATTTCACACTTGGGAAAGAGCCCTGGAACATTGCTGGTGGGAAAGGGATGAGGAACTAATTGGTCACTGTGGTTTATTTTCTTATTTTTTATTTTATTACATTTTTTTAAAGTTTATTTATTCTTGAGAGAGAGAGAGAGAGAGAGAGAGAGAGACAGAACATGAGCAGGAGAGGGGCAGAGAGAGAGAGAGGAGGAGACAGAATCCAAAGCAGGCTCCAGGCTCTGAGCTGTCAGCACAGAGCCCGACGCGGGGCTCGAACTCATGCACCGTGAGATCATGACCTGAGCCAAATCCGGACGCTCAACCCACTGAGCCACCCAGGCACCCCGTCACTGTGGTTTAAAAGGGGAGGGAGGTGTGTGTCCCAGACCCCAGGCATCTGGGTTGGTCACAGTAGATACCTTAGGTAGCTGGGGAAGGCATGTGGTATGTTTGTTCCAGCTGGTACAGTTGTAAGGTCCCATCCTCCATGTGTTATACCGGTCACCACATAGGTAGTATGGGTTGCATTTGTCTACTTGATCATAGGGGTAGAGACATAAGACATTGTTATTCCTTATTCTACCCCAGGATCCAGGTCTCCCTAGATGTTTCTCCTCTGATCCCCAGCACAAAGCTGGACTCTTACTAATATCCCTCAGGCCAGTCAAGACCAGCCTGTCCCCAGATTTGGACACTGAGATGTAGGCCATTTTTCACCTAAGGCAAGCTCCTGAGTGGGGTCTGGATCCTTTGAGCTGATCACTTTGCATCCTGGCACCACCCTCTCTGAATCAGCCAGCCTGAAAATGGATCCTTCTCCCAATTCCCCCCTCTCATCTTCCACATCCAGGCTCCAAAATTTGCTTATTCTGCATCCTTAAAATCACTTGAATCTATCCCCTCTTCCAGTCCCCCATGATCTCACCTCTGTATCTCTTCAGTACCATAAGCAGGAGACAATATCATGTCGTGATTAATAGAATGAACTCCACAGATATTTGGGGTTCAAATCTCAGCTCTGCCAAATATTAGCTCTATATGACCTTGACTGAATTAATTAATTTCACTGTGTCTCAGTCTTCTCAATTTTAAAATGGGGTAATAGTACGATATACCTCACAGGGTTGTTGTGAGATTTCAGTGAGTTAATATATGTAAAAAGCTTGGAACAATGCCTGGTACATAGAAAACTATTATTACAATTAGCCTACTAACCTCCCTGTCTCCTCTTGAAATCCTAAATCCACTCTCTACATAGATTTTCACAAATGAAAATCAGACCAAGACACTTCTCTACCTAAAAATCCTTCAAAGCCCCACTCGCCCAGTCATCTAAGTCTATCCTAAAGGCCATCTGTGATCTACTACCCTAACACTCTGAAAGAACACATGTGAGAGACACCAGGGAAGGAGGTGTAGGAACCCTAGAGGAAGAGCAGGTGTGTTTATGGGTGGGACAGTGTGTTGGGATTTGGAGTTCTGGATTGGTGAGTTGGAAATACTAAGTTTGAGGTGTTTGGGGACATTCAGGTAAAGTTGACTATAATCCGATGGAGAGTGGAATTCTGGTGAGAAGTCAAGGATAGAAATAAAGAGAGTTGTCGTTTAAGACATTGTTAGATAAAATGGTCTTAGGAGAGGAGTAAGGAGAGAAGAGGGCTCAGATTAGCACCCCGAGGAACCCCACATTTCCGGGATGGGGGGATAAGAGACCCAGGCAAATGAAGCATCAGAGAAGCTGAGGAAGGAAGGAATTTCAAGAAGGAAAGAGTGGTCAGAGACTGAAATGCATAGTGTAGGTCTCATAAGGTAAAAATTGAAAAGTCCCATGGATGTGGTAATTAGAACTACACAAGAGCAGTTTTAATGTTTGAGTGTAGGAGATTCAGACTCCCAATTTCAACTGGATAAATATTTATCATCAATTAATTCAATAAATACTTATTAGGCCTGATGGTGTTCTAGATGGAGGGCACAACTGTAAATGAGACAAGACTCTGGTCTTTTGGAATGTATGGGGAGACCTCATAAACATCTAACCAAATGGGAAAGATAATTCGTCATAAGGTGTAAGAAGGAGTAAGGAAGTAGAGACACCGAGTGTAGACTATGTTTCCAAGAATCTTAGTTGAGAAGGGGAGGACTAAGGGAATTTTTAGGAAGGAAGGGATTAGAAAAGGCTTCCGGTTGGGGGGAAAGAGGTGTGCTAGGGCAGAGAGATGCAGCAGAGATGGGGACAGTGATAGAAGAGAGTCACTAAGAAGATGGGAAAAGATGGCACTGGAATATACCTGGAGGGATTTGTTTGGAGGAGGTTAATACTCCCTCCATCTCTCTAGGGATAAGACCCAGGCATATTCTGGTTCTTTGGCACAGGCATGAAACTCCCAAAAGTCAGGGCCTGGGTCTCCTCCTCTAGGGTCAGGAATAGGGTCAGGAACAGGGTCAGGTCAGGTGGTTGGGAGTCAAGCTGGGGTGGAGGTGAATGGAGAAGCCCAGATTATGGGTGAGGATAAAGTTGATATGGGATCAGGGTGGACATCAGGATCCAAGTTGGACTAAGGTTAAGGGTCATTGTTGAGGTCACTGAGTGGGGTCAGAGTTGAGTAAGGGGTGAGGACCTACCTTTCTCTTGACAGAGCCAGTATTTCTCAGGAAAGTAGGGGTGGCCTGCTATGGAACTCTTATAGCTGTAGTCCTGCACAGCACATTTGACCATCTTCTGCAGGGCTTCAGGATCCACGTGGCGCTGCATAGTCTGAGTCAGGCCCTGGGCAAAGGGAGAGGGGAGGAAATAGCTAGGTTCATAGAGGCTCCAGCCTTGGTGTCCTGCTGGACTCAGATACAGCCCCTATTGAGAAAGTCAGCCCAGGTGGGTCAACACTCCTCCCTATGCCAGAGGGATCCTCATGCCAGTCTTGGCCCCCTCTGCATAGTTTTTTTTTTTGTTTGAATTACACTTTGCTCCTTTCTTTCTATCTAAGGCTCAGGCTTGGAGCCAGGCATTTGTCCTCAGAGTGCTTTTCTGATGTTCTCATTTCTGTCTTTTTCTTGACTGGGAGATCTTTCAGGGAAGAGCTGGGTATTTCTGTCCTCGTTCTTCCAGACTGTGGGCTATCTGGGAGCAGGGCCTGGGTGTCCAACAGACCAATAGACCCCTGGTATAACCTGGAGCCTCGGGAAAAGCTGGCTGTCCTTGGATCCAGCTACCTTATGCAGGTATTTTGGACAGGGAGTGCTCTCTGGAAATCTGGCACCTTGAAGGATATGTAGGATGGGGCTGGAAGGACACCTAATTTAAAATTGAATTCCCTGACTCCAACTTGACCCTGAGTCTACTGTGGCTCTGATGTTGACACTGATATTACCCTTGACCCTGACATTCACTTTGCGCTAGTCCTTATCCTACCCTGACCTTTTTCCTCCTCTTGTTTGAGGCCCTGGGTCCCTCTGCTTCTTGGGGTTTACCTCATCTTAGTCTTATCTCCTACAACCCTCCCAAACCCTCTCCCAAACCCTTGTTTGGCTAGATCTGTGGAATTCCTGATTAAGACCTACCTTTGGGGCTCCCTTGTTCTCAGCTGAGGGCAGAATACCAAGTTAGTTGTGATACAGTAGATCTCTGCAAGCAGCTGTATGAAAAGGCAGCTGGGTTACAGAGGTGGGACAATCAGCAAAGTCAGAGACCAGAAAGGACTTCCTAATAGTGGGCAGCAAGGTGCTGGGATGTGGTGGACATAGTGGAAAAGCAAGGTGCTGGAAATGTGTACCCACATTTCTCCCTTATGATATGAAGGGCAAAGTCTTCTCTTGGCCAAGATTAGACCTGGTGTCCCTATTTCCCTGAAAACCTTGCAGCTGAGGGGTTTCTTGGATCTCTGTGCCCAGCTGAGGTTTTGTTTTGTGGGCAGACCCCTGCACAGTTGTACTCCATATGAGTAAAAGAGCCCCATGACTTGGCATTCCCCTGACCTTTATACATACATACATACATACATGCACACATACAGATGTAGAGCTATACAATCATACACACACACATACACATACAGAGTCATTTAAAAGAACTCATTGACATTATCAATTTTCCCTCAGAGGCTTTACTCAGATGTCTGTATTTTTTTATAGAACCATTTAAATTTTTCCCATTGATTTTTTTAAATTTTATTTTTTATTTTTTAAAATGTATATCCAAATTAGTTAGCATATAGTGAAACAATGATTTCAGGAGTAGATTCCTTAATGCCCCTTACCCATTTAGCCCATCCCCCCTCCCACAACCTCTCCAGCAACCCTCAGTTTGTTCTCCATATTTATGAGTCTCTTCTGTTTTGTCCCCCTCCCTGTTTTTATATTATTTTTGTTTCCCGTCCCTTATGGTCATCTGTTTTGTCTCTTAACGTCCTCATATGAGTGAAGGCATACGATTTTTGTCTTTCTCTGACTAATTTCACTTAGCATAATACCCTCCAGTTCCATCCACGTAGTTGTAAGTGGCAAGATTTCATTCTTTTTGATTACTGAGTAATACTCCATTATCCATTCATCCATCGATGGACATTTGGGTTCTTTCCATACTTTGGCTATTGTTGATAGTGCTGCTATAAACATGGGAGTGCATGCCTCCCTTCGAAACAGCACACCTGTATCCCGTGGATAAATGCCTAGTAGTGCAATTGCTGGGTTGTAGGGTAGTTCTATTTTTAGTTTTTTGAGGAACCTCCATACTGTTTTCCAGAGTGGCTGCACCAGCTTGCATTCCCACCAACAATGCAAAAGAGATCCTCTTTCTCCACATCCTCACCAACATCTGTTGTTGCCTGAGTTGTTAATGTTAGCCATTCTGACAGGTGTGAGGTGGTAACTCATTGTGGTTTTGATTTGTATTTCCCGGATGATGAGTGATGTGGAGCATTTTTTCGTGTGTCGGTTGGCCATCTGGATGTCTTCTTTGGAGAAGTGTCTATTCATGTCTTTTTCCCATTTCTTCACTGGATTATTTGTTTTTTGGGTGTTGAGTTTGATAAGTTCTTTATAGATTTTGGATACTAACCCTTTATCTGTCATTTGCAAATATCTTCTCCCATTCTGTCAGTTGCCTTTAGTTTTGCTGATTGTTTCCTTCGCTGTGCAGAAACTTTTTATTTTGATGAGGTCCCAGTAGTTCAATTTTGCTTTTGTTTCCCTTGCCTCCAGAGACGTGTTGAGTAATAAGTTGCTGTGGTCAAGATCAAAGAGGTTTTTACCTGCTTTCTCCTCGAGGATTTTGATGGCTTCCTGTCTTAAATTGAGGTCTTGCATCCATTTGAGTTTTTGTGTATGGTGTAGGAAAGTGGTTCAGGTTCATTCTTCTGCATGTCGCTGTCTAGTTTTCCCAGCACCACTTGCTGAAGAGACTGTCATTATTCCATTGGATATTCTTTCCTGCTTTGTCAAAAATTAGTTGGCCATATGTTTGTGGGTCCATCTCTGGGTTCTCTATTGTGTTCCATTGATCTGAGTGTCTGTTCTTGTGCTCGTACCATACTGTCTTGATGATTACAGATCTGTAGTATAGCTTGAAGTCTGGGATTGTGATGCCTCCTGCTTTGGTGTTCTTTTTCAAGATTGCTTTGGCTATTTGGGGTCTTTCCTGATTCCGTATCAATTTTAGGATTATTTGTTCTAGCTCTGTGAAGAATCCTGGTTTTACTTTGATAGGGATTGCATTGAATATGTAGATTGCTTTGGGTAGTATCAACATTTTAACAATATTTGTTCTTCCTATTCAGGAGCATGGAATCTTTTTCCATTTTTTTTGTGCCTTCTTCAATTTCTTTCATAATCTTTCTATAGTTTTCAGTGTATAGATTTTTCACCTCTTTGGTTAGATTTATTCCTAGGTATTTTATGGTTTTTTGTGCAACTGTAAATGGGATCGATTCCTTGATTTCTCTGTCACTTCATTGTTGGTGTACAGGAATGCAACCGATTTCTGTGCATTGATTTTATATCCTGCCACTTTGCTGAGTTCATGGATCAGTTCTAGCAGTTTTTGGTGGAATCTTTTGAGTTTTCCATATAGAGTAACATGTCATCTGTGAAGAGTGAAAGTTTGACCTCCTCCTGGCCGATTTGGATGCCTTTTATTTCTTTGTGTTGTCTGATTGCTGAGGCTAAGACTTCCAATACTATGTTGAATAACAGTGGCAAGAGTGGACATCCCTGTCTTGTTCCTCAGTTTTTCCCCATTGAGGATGATATTAGCGTTGGGTCGTTCATATATGGCTTTTATGATCTCGAGGTATGCTCCTTCTATCCCTACTTTCTTGAGGGTTTTTATCAAGAAAGGATGCTGTATTTTGTCAAATGCTTTCTCTGCATCTATTGAGAGGATCATATGGTTCTTGTCCTTTCTTTTATTGATGTGATGAATCACGTTAATTGTTTTGCAGATATTGAACCAACCCTGCATCCCAGTTATAAATCCCGCTTGGTCGTGGTGAATATTTTTTTTTACGTATTGTTGAATCCGGTTGGCTAATATCTTGTTGAGGATTTTTGCATCCATGTTCATCAGGGAAGATGTGTGTATTTTTGATTGTCTACTCATGTTTATGAGTGGGAGACTAAAAAAGCTTACTGGAGGCTTTGAGCTGTGGGTGGGCTTTATCAACCATGAGAATCATTGTAGGATGGCTTGGCTAAACTACTTTTGTCAAATTCTGTCAGTATCTGTAGGTCTTTCCTCTTGGGCTGATCAGATCTTTCATAAGAGACTCAATCTCTAGCCTGCAGGTGGTGACCTAGGCTGCCAGTGTTCTGAGAACCTAGTGGAGAAGAGAGGTGCTGGGGGTTTTAGGATTCAGTATGTAGAGGTTCACCTGTTTTCAATATGGTACCCTGCTCTCAACTGGGCCTGAGATCCTCACCAAAAGATAAGCTTTCTAACTTTTGCAGAGGTGGGGCAGGCAGTCACCCCATGGCATGGAATAGAAGAGGGGATTAGTGGGTTTAGCTGGGGTTTTTTTTGAGAGAGAGAGAGAGAGAGGTAGAGGGGCAGAGGGAGAGAGAGAATCCCAAGCAGGCTCCATGCCCAGCACAGAACCTGAAGTGGGGCTCAATCCTATGACCCTGGGTTCATAGCCTGAGCTGAAATCAAGAGATGCTAAACCAACTGAGCCACCCAGATGCCCCGGGTTTAACTGCTTCTTAAATGGCTTTCAAAACATCCTTATTTTAGCCTTGGTTCTTTCCCATCTTCAGTTACAGAGAAGCCTAGTATTACCAATTCCTGAGCTTTTTTGAAAATTCTGCAGTTTTAATTTGAATTATGTCTTGTGTTCCCTTCTGCTGGCTTGGATTCTGCTTTCTCAGATCTGCTGTCAGGTACTACTTATTTATTGTACTTTCAAGCCTCTGAAATTTTGCTACCATTGTCCCTTCTGTCTCTTACTACTCTTGTGAGTTTATGTGTTAAACTCCATTTACAGGAGTTTTAGAGAGTTTCAGGAGAGAGTCAAAATACATATGTAAATTTTAGCCCAGACAATTATAGTTGTATATTCCATGTACTAATCCTTTGTCAATTACATGTTGCAAATATTTTCTTTCTGTGGCTTGTATCTTCATTTTCTTTATAGTGTCTTTTAATGAACAGAAGTTCTTAATTTTAACATATATGAATTTATTAATCTCTTCTTTTATGTAGTACTTTTGTAACTTAAGAAATACAATCATACTCTAAGATAATGGAGATAATGTCCTATATTTTCCTCTAAAAGCTATAGTTTTACTTTCTATATTTAAGCCTTTAATCTGTCAGGAATTGCTATTGGAGTTGGGTGTGAGTTAGGAATCAGTTTTCTTTTTATCCTTATGGACAACCGATTGTCTCATTGAATAGTCTATCTCTCCCCCATCCACTGATTTGTAATGCTACCCCAAGTGTGATATATCTTTTCCCATAGCTTTACTTTCAATCATCTCTGTTGTATATCGTTCCCATATATATTTATATATGGCTCCGTATCTGATCTGTTTCATTCTCTATCAATCAATTTGGCTGTCCCTACAGTAATACTATGCTTTATAAATTTCTATAGCTTAGTAATAATACTACTTTCTGATTGGGCAAATCTCCTCCTTCTCTGGTGTGTTTTAGTTATTTCTGGGGCCTCTGCTTTTCTCTATAAATTTCAATTTTTTAAAAGTCATCTCTATACCCAAGGTGGGATTTGAACTCATGACCTCAAGATCAAGAGTTGTATTCTCTACTGACTGAGCCAGACAGGCACCCCTCTATAAATTTTAGAAACAGCTTTTCAAAGTCTTCAAAAAATACTGTTGAGAATTGCTTTGAATTTTTATGTTGGTCATTCTTCCAATCCAAAAACATGTTATACTTCTCCATTTATTTATATTCTTAAGTATTAAAAGTTTTATATTATCCATATAGTTTTATACACAGATTTATTTCTACTTACTTTTGTTTCTTCTTGCTAGAATGATATACATATATGTATGTATCTGTGTATATATCTTTTAATTTTTATTTAGAAACATTTATTTTTGAGAGAGAGAGAGAGAGAAAGCATGAGTGAGGGAGGGGCAGAGAGACAGGGAGAGAGAGAAGCCCAAGCAGGCTCCACGCTGTCAGCACAGAGCTTGATGGGGGGCTTGATCTCATGAACGGTGAGATCATGATCTGAGCCAAAATCAAGAGTCAGATGCTTAACCTACTGATCCACCCAGGCACCCCTATATAGATATATATTTTAAATTATGCTTCCTCGGGCTCCTGGCTGCCTCTGTAGGAAAAGCACACCACTCTGGATCTTGGGGTCATGAGTTTGATCCACAAGTTGGGTGTAGAGATTACTTAAGATGAATAAATACATGAAAATTTTTAAAAAATAAAACAAAATAAAATAATGCTTTCTAAATATTTGCTGTTAATGTAGAGAAATGTCAAAAAAAAAGAAATGTCATTGACTTTTTATCTTATATTCACCCAACTTTCTAAATTCTTATTCTAATAATACAACTGTATTATCTGTAAATAATAAGGTTGTTGTATTCCTTTCTTACCTTTGCATCTTACATGATATTGTTTTCCAATATGCAACTTATCTCATGTTGTTTTCCAAATTTTGGCTCTTTTCTTAAATTTAACAAATTAAAAATCACAATTATTTTCATTGACATTGGTTGCTTAAATTTATCTTATGTTTACTAATTTCTTAGCTCACCATTCTTTTTTGCATCTTGGACCTTCCTTATGTGATCACTTTCCTTCTCCCCAAAGTACGGCCTTTAGAAGTTCTTTTATTACAGGTCTGATGGTAGTAAACACTTTAGTTTTTGTTTGCCTGTAAATATCTTTATCTTACTTTTATTCTTGAAAGGAAGAGAGTTTGAAAATAATTTTCCTCTGCCTGTTTTTAAGGTCATCTCTTAAGCTGGTGTTACGAAGTTCCACTGTGAGGTACCAGAGTGTGAAATTCCTTTTATTTAATTCTATATCTGTGGATTCATTTCTTTCATTAGTTCTGGAAAATTTGGAGCCTTTTTCTCTTCAGATAATGCCTATTTTCCTTTCTGCTCTTTCCTTCTGAGACTCTGAGTAGATGTGTATGGGATCTTCTTCTGTCTTTTCATATTGCTTAATGTTTCTTTTATATTTTTTAACACTGGGTCTCTGTGCTGCATTCTGGGAAATTTCTTTTGCTCTTTCATTTCACTGACATTTAAAAACATTTCTTTTTAAATTCCAGTTAGTTAACATACAGTGTTGTATTATTTTCATGTGTACTTTATAGTGATTCAACAATTCTGTATATCATCCAGTGCTCATTCCAACAAGTACACTCCTTAATCCCTATCATCTATTTAACCCATCCCTCAACCCACCTCACCTCTGATAACTATCGTTTGTTCTCTATAGTTAAGAGTCTGTTTCTTGGTTTCTTTCTCTCTTTTTTCCTCTTTGCTCATTTGTTTTGTTTCTTAGATTCCACATGAGTTAAACCATGGTATTTGTTTTTATTTCACTTAGCATTATACCCTCTAGCTCTATCCATATCATTACAAATGGCAAGGTTTCACTCTTTTTTATTGGCTGAATAATATTCCATTGTATATATATATATATATATATATATATATACCATATCTTCATTCATCAGTCGATGGACACTTGGGCTGCTTCCATATCTTGGCTATTGTAAATAATGTGCTATAAACATAGAGCTGCACGTATCCCTTTGAATTAGCATTTTTGTATTCTTTGGGTAAATACCTAGTAGTGTGATTGCTGGATCATTGGGTAGTTCTATTTTTAATTTTTTAAGGAACCTCTACAGTGGCTGTACCAGTTTGCATTCCCATCAATGGTGTCAGAGGGTTCTCATTTTTCCACATCTTCACCAACCCCTGTTTCTTGTGTTGTTGATTTTAGTCATTCTGATAGGCGTGAAGTAATAGCTCATTGTAGTTTTGATTTGCATTTCCCTGATGGTAAGTGATAATGAACACCTTTTCATGTGTCTGTTGGCCATCTGTATGTCTTCCTTAGAGAAATATTTGTTCTTGTCTTCTGCCCATTTAAAAATTGGATTATTTCTTTTGTGGGTGAGTTTTAAAAGTTCTTTATATATTTTAGATATTAACTCTTTATTGGATATGTCATTTGCAAATACCTTCTCCCATTCTGTAGGTTGCCTTTAAATTTTTTTAAATTAAAAATTAAAATTTTTTGAAAAGTTTATTCATTTACTTTGAGAGAGAGAGCTGAGGAGGGGCAGAGAGAGGGGGAGAGAGAGAATCCCAAGCTGGCTCCACACTGCCAGTGCAGAACTGTACTCAGGGCTTGATCCCACAAACCATGAGATCATGACTTGAACCAAAACCAAGAGTCTGAAGCTTAACTGACTGAGTCACTGAGGCATCTCCTGTAAGGTTTCCTTTTAGTTTTGTTGATTGTTTCCTTGACATGCAGAAGCTTTTTATTTTGATGTAGACCTAATAGTTTACTTTTGCTTTTGTTTCCCTCACCTCAGGAGACATATCTAGAAAAAAATTGCTACAGGCAATGTTAGAGGTTACTACCTGTGTACTCTTCTAGGATTTTTATGGTTTCAGGTCACACATTTATGTTTTAATCCATTTGAACTTTTTGTGTATAGAAAGTGGTACAGTTTCTTTCTGTTCCATGTTGATGTCCCATTTTTCCAACACCAGTTGTTGAAGAGACTTCCATTTTCCATTGGATACTCTTTCCTGCTTTATCAAAGATTAATTGACCATATAGTTGTGAGTTTATCTCTGGGTTTTCTATTCTGTTCTATTGTTTTGTGTCTATTTTTGTGCCAGCACCATACTGTTTGGATTACTACAGCTTTTTAAAAAATGTCTATTTATTTTGAGAGAGATAGAGCCAGCACAAGCAGGGGGAGGGGCAGAGAGCTAGGGAGAGAGAGAATCCCAAGCAGGCTCCACACTGTCAGCACAGAGCCCAACGTGGGGCTTGAACCCACGAACCATGAGATCATGACCTGAGTCGAAACCAAGAGTCAGTCAACCAATGGACTGAGCCACCCAGGTGCCCCTGATTACTACAGTTTTTAATATAATTTGAAGTCTGGAATTGTGATGCCTCCAGCTTGGTTTTCTTTTTTAAAATTGCTTTGGCTATTTGGGGTCTTTTGTGGTTTCATACAAATTTTAGAATTGTTTATTCTAGTTCTATGAAAAATGCTGTTGGTATTTTGATAGGGATTGCATTAAATCCTGCTTTGGATTGCTTTGGATAGTGGAGACATTTTAACAATATTTGTTCTAATCCATGAGCATGGAATGTCTTTCTGTTTCTGTCATTTCACTGATGCTCTTCAACTGTGTCTAATCTGCCCTTTGACCCATCCACTGAGTTTTTGGTTTTTTATTTTTATTTTAGTTTTTGGTTTTAACACGTATATTTTTTATTTCTAAAATTTCCATTTGGTTCTTTTTTACATTTGTCTGGTCTTTAAAAAATATAATCACTTGTTGCTTGCTCATTTTGATGATTTCATTTTTTTAATGAATTTTTTTAATGTTTATTTATTTTTGAAGGAGAGAGAGACAGAGCGTGAGTGGGGAAGGGCAGAGAGAGAAGGAGACACGGAATCCGAAACAGGCTCCAGGCTCTGAGCTGTCAGCACAGAGCCTGACGCAGGGCTCGAACTCACGAGCTGTGAGATCATGACCTGAGCTGAAGTCGGGCACTTAACTGCCGGAGCCACCCAAGCGCCCCATCACATTTTATTTTTAATATTTCATAACAATTATTTTGTATTCTTTAACTGTTAATGCAATATCTGAAGTCCTTGGTGGTTTTAGTCTGTTATCTGTTGTTTCTGCTGTCATATGGTGGTTTGTTTCCTTTTATCTCTTGTGCACTCAGATTTGATTGACTTTACTCTGATATTTGGAAGCCTACATTCAGGATATTTTCCACTACAGAAGATATACATTCATCATGTGTGCATGTGTGTGTGTATGTGTGTTGTGGGGGAAGGGACCCAGAGATCACTAAATTTTCTGGTTCAGTTTGGAGTTTAAGATTTAGTTTCTTCACCTTTCAGCTAGCTTATAAACTCCTGCTTATAGGGCTGATATTGGCATTCATCCTCAGGGCCTCCTTCTAAGTATACTTACCACTCATCTCCATGAAAGTCCAAAACAAAATAAAAACTGTTATGCAAGACCTAGTCGTTTTGAAGCAGGAGGGCCCTTTAGAGTTTCTAGGTCACCATACTACCAGAAGGAGAAGCCTTTCCTTCATTTTTAATCTCACTACTGTCTGGATTTCACACCTCTCCACTCACTGAAGCTGTCTGGCCAGATTACTAAGGGTTACTACATCCAAGAGATCCACATCTGTGTCGACATTTGACTCTGACCTTTGTCTAATAATGCTGTCTTTGTTGGTTTCTCTTTGGTTTTCCTCCTATCACCCAGTCTCCTTTTATGGCTCTTCTTCCTTTACTTTCCTCTTAAACAATCAATATTCTCTGAAGTCCACCCTTGACCTCCTTCTTACTCTTCCTTGGCAATCTCATTCACTCCTATGACTTTAGCTACCATGGTATGTTGATTTCAAAATCTGTATCTGTAGGCCAAACCTCTTCCCTTTGCTTCACATAAGTATATCCAACTACTCACCAGATATCTCTTGGAAGTCCTTGAATATTTTTGTCCCAAAATGAACTCTGAATCTCTTTTTAATCTGCAATTCCAAATCTCAGTTGATAGAACTACTCCTCCAGTTGCCAGAGCCCCAAACCCAGGAGTATTCCTTATCTGTCCTCTCTTCTTTATATCTAGATGGTGACCAAAAGCTGTTGTTCTACTTTTTAAAATGCCCTCCTATTGAATGTCAAAAAGCAGGCAGGCACTCTCATATTTTTCTGATGGGCATGTAAATCATTATAACCCTTATTATAGCAATTTGAAGTGTGTATCAAAGGTTTTTGAAGTGTGTATATCATTTCCCCCAACAATTTCATGTTTGAGAATTTATCCTAAGAAAATAGTTGAAGTCTACAGATGTACACAAACGGTTATACTAGCAAAATTTTATAAGTAATATAAATTTCCAATAAGATTCCTTAAATATATTTTGGTACATTCATAAAATAAAATACCATAGAGTCATTAAAATGACATTATAGAATATTTTTACACAAGAAAATGTACCTGGATATGTGGTTATGTGAAAAGAGCAAGATTCAAAATGTTAGTATACAATGTGACACCATTTCCATAAAAGATATTCACTTCCTGAAAGGGCATATAATAATAAATTAACAATGGTTAATTTGGATAGTGAGATTATAGGCCTTTCTGCTTTGTGCTTGTCTGAGTTATCCCAATTTTCTGCATTGAGCATGTATTTATTTTATAAACATTATTTTAAAAATTCTCTCCTATTAAAAAAATTCCTTTTTCACTGTCACAGTCTCTCCTTATCTCTCACCTATACCCTCCTCCCTCATCCTTCACCGCCTCACTGTGAGCCTAGCCCTGAGCCCAAATCTCTGCCTCCAAATCTCCTACCACTGTGGCTCCTCTCACCATAGGCTAGCCTCTCTCTCTGCTCCGGTTCTTAATTCCTGGTGGATTCCTGTCTCTAGGTTGCCCTTTCCCATAACTCTTTTCTGCTGGAAGCCTCCTCCTTCAGTATCTTTTAGTAGACCTGCCCAGGAATGCTTTCCCCTTTCCAGCTCTTGTACCAGTACATCCACTGGGCAACCCTACTTTGTTTCCTTGTTTGCTGAGAGCTCTTCAAAGGCACAGCCTGGGCTTTCATTGTTGTATCTGCATTGTGCCTGGCACATGTAGATACTCACCATTTGTTGGATGGTACACACAGATAAATTCTCTTAAGCAGAGTCACAAGTAGACTCACAGATCTTGTCTCCATCTTGTGAAAGCAGCACAGACCCACTTGACCACTTACCTTCAAGCACAGACATACAGACACAAGAAGATTGTGATACATATTCATGAAAACATGCCTATAGCACATTTCCTGGCATATCCCACAGGCAGCCTTAGGGCCTTTGCATTTTCTGATCACTCTGCCTGGAACCCTATTCTTTGAGCTCTTCACAGAGCTAGTTCTTCTCTCTTACCTTTCCAGTCTCAGTTCAATGTCACCACGAGAAAGAGCTCTTCCATGACCTCTCTAAGTAGTTCTGCCTGGTTACTTTCTATTTCCATTAATCTGTTTATTTCCTACATAGCATTTTGGATAATTTATAAAACTTGTTTATTTCTTGATAATTATCTATCTTTCCCCTCCTCCTCTGTTGGGGTAACAGGGCACCATGAGGGCAGAATTTTGTACTATTTTATATATTATTATAAATTCCATGACTAGGCAAATGAATAAAACACACACACGTGTGTGTATGCACACATGCACACACACACACACAGCTACAAATAATTACAAACACATAATGACAACCACACACTACCAGTCATTCCGACACACATGACCATACACTCTGGCCTGCCAGCCCACCCAGCCCCCACTTACCGGGGTCACAAACTTGTTGGCTTCCCAGGCCCACAGAGGTGGGTCTTTATAGACCTCCTTGATAGAGGTTGGAGCCCTGTAGGAGTCACTGTAGGTGCTGATGGGGGTCTTGGTCTTACGGGAGAAGAGGAACATAGTGAGGTCTAGGGGATGTCGTGGTGGGCTTTACCTACCAAGGACTCCTGTAAGACATCAGTGACCTCCACCCCCTCCCAGATAGCCCACACCTCCAACCCCGGCAGGTGCCGCTAGCTGCTGTGACCCCTCCTATGGAGGATCTCTCAGCTTCTCTCCTCTACAACCTTACTGCTCCTACCCCACCCTGCTTTCCCCTCTAGGATGGGCACTGCCCATTATGATATCACCTGGCTCAGCCCCATCCCTGGAGAGGTGAGGAGATCCAATTCCCTTCCCACCCCCAGCCTCTTACTGCCTCAAGCCTCTTTATTTATTTATTTAAAAAAATTTTTTTAACGTTTATTTATTTTTGAGACAGAGAGAGACAGAGCATAAACGGGGTGGGGGGGAGGGTCAGAAAGAGAGGGAGACACAGAATCTGAAACAGGCTCCAGGCACTGAACCATCAGCACAGAGCCTGACGCGGGGCTCGAACTCACGGATGGCGAGATCATGACCTGAGCTGAAGTCAGACGCTTAACCGACTGAGTCACCCAGGTGCCCCGCCTCAAGCCTCTTTAAAAAAGCCCAACTTCCAAGCCCAAGAATTCAGAAGGTCTCTGGAGATCTTCTAGGCCAAACTTCTCACTTTGATGAAGAGAAATGGAGGTTATGAGGCATCAAGCGACTTGTCCAGGGTCATGTAGAAGGTCAGTGGCAGGCCTGGCCTCGAACCCATGAGTGGAGGCAGAGTGAAATGTGTATTCAGAGAATCAGTTCTCTCTCCTTCCCAGACCACCTTCCCCTTGCCCACAACCCAGGTAGGGAGCTGAGGCTGGCTTATTTGATGCTTTTAATACCATTATTTGTGTTACACGATACACAACCAAGGATGATGGTCAATACTGCAATGCAAATGTTAAAAAAAATATTATACACGGCTCATGTCTTCCACACACCTTCCTAGAAATAAATTAGTGAGCACGGAGAAACCTGGCTGGTTGGCAGCCAGAGCTGAGGGTGGAGGGAGTGTTAAGGCAGTATCTACAAGGGGGAAGGATGACAGGGGGGCAAGCTAAGGCCTCGATTCCTCCCCTCCAACATCCCAGATAGGGAAGGAGGGAACCACACACTCTCCTAGACCCAGAAGGTGCTGGTTGCCAGCTTCCTACTTCTCTCCACCGCTTGTACACTGCCTCAGTTGGAAGCCCTTGCCTGCCAGGGAACTAGTATGTCCTGTGGGTAGGGAGCTTTTCCCTGATTTCTCAGGGCCAGAGAGGTTGAGCAGTGGGCCAGTCATAGAGCAAGTCAGCAGCAAAGGCAGTAATCTATATGAGCCCTCATGGGGGCCCTGTCCAGAAAAGAGGAGGTACCCATGTTCTAGAAGGGTGAATCAGGGAGCCCAGGGCGATGGTAGTAGTGGTAGGAAGCTTGGCTCTGGGGCCCAGATGACAGGATGGGGATGCTGACCAGGATGGGAGAGATAGGCTCAGATGGGGGCCAGTACGAACCCTGTAGGCCCTGCAAGTGCCTTCTTTGTTCTTGCCTCCCTTTGGCATTTTCTTACCACTTAACCAGGGTCGCTGCTAGAGGAGGTAGGGATGGGTTGGAGGAACTGAAGGTAGAGAGCTGCACCTCAAAACTTTGGAGTTGGCAGTCCATAGGTGTGGTGCGCAGAGAGGTGCTACCCTTCCTAAGCCAGCAGCCTCATTCTTTCTTCTCACTACCTTCCCCCTCCTTCAGCTCCCATCTCCCAGGAATGGCATCCAGGGAGTGGGCTGTACATGTGTCCTCTTGCATGCTTGCAGCACGTGAGTGGTACATATGAGAGTGGATACACCAACATGTGTGGGTTGTCAGCATGGAGGGATGGGGAGTGTATACCCTGGTCCTGGGATATGGGGCTTGTGGGCATGAAACCTGAGCAGTCTTAGGCTATCTGTGCTTTCATTTTTCTTCACACAGGGGCAGGTCTACATTGCCCAGTTGGCGGGGGTGGGGAGTAGTGGGTGGGCCTGGTAACCTCCTCGCTCTTGATTTTCATCCTCAGCTTTTCTGCCCTCTCCCCCCGACCAGCACCAGCAGCAGAAGCAGCAGTACACACATTCTGACTCACAGACACTGCACAGAGTTACACACACAACATATACCCTCCCACACATACATGTTCACAGACACACATACATGTATTCCCAAAAAGATCCCAAACATACACAGGTCCCTTAGGAACTTCCCCTCTCCTTTTCACACAGACATACAACTCAGGATGCCCATGAGGTGCATTCAAAGACACATAGAGACCTTCCTACACACCTCCATGGAAATTCCTATGAAGAAATTCCTTTAGGTTTGAAAAGATCTTAAAAATAATTTCAGACACTGCTCATTTTACAGTTGAGGAAACTGAAGTCCAGAGAACACAAGTGACTTGCTGAAGATCACAGAAAGGGTGCCAGAGCCAGGGCCACAACCCCAGCCTCTGACTCCAGGTCCAGGGCTCTCAGTCCACTGCTGAGCAGCCTCTTACACTGTTAACAGACCACACAGTCACTTCCCCACCATGGACACTCACATCTGTGACAGAAACAGACCTCTCCCAACACATAGACACAGATACATGCCCTGCCAGCCTCAGACACACACCCATTCTGCCAGGTTCTCCCTACCGTAAACCTGCAATGCAACCACTATATTCTCCTAAACTTGCTTCCTTGAAGATTCTTACTAGGAAGCAGCATTTTGGGATCTTGGGCTAGAGAGAGATGGGAATGGGGCATTCGGGGCCCAGCCTTACCTCCGGCTTCCAGGCTGGGATGGAGACCAATGAACAGAAGCATAGGGGATGGGAGGAGTCGGCAGAGAAATAGATGCAGTGGTTGGGGGGTGGGTGAGGACAGATCATATCACCCCAAACTCTGGCCTATCTCTAAGGCCCACCTTATCCTCCTCCATGACCCAGAGAGTAAGGAATGGGGTGAATGGGGCAAAAAGGAGGAAGAAGGCAGTGATTCTATGGATGGGGCAGCTTTGCCAGGCTTCCCATCTGGAGATGAGGGGGAAACACAAAAAGTTATATGGGCCGGCAGGGGGCATGTGGAAGGGGCTCTGAGGTGCTGGGCCCTGCTCCCACAGCCCTGGACCTTTCTTCCTCCCAGCCCCTTTCCTTGTCTGGCTGGGCTGGGGGACTCATGGCTTCACTGGGGTGGGGCCAAGCCCCTGGCTTCGTGATCCCTCCCCCACTCATTAGTGTTGTCCTCCCTGATGTCTAGTCCTTTCTCTCCCCTACCCCACTACAGCTTTGGGGAGGCGGGGCAGGGTGCTGGGCAAGGTCCCCCAAGTAACTGAACAAACAGCCCCCACCGCTCCTCAGCCCCGCGGGATGGAGAAAGACCCGGTTTTGGTTTCTCCGGCTCCATGAACACACAGAGGTACACGTCCTACCATAGGAGGAAGCAATGACTGTTACGAGGTTGGCGGCTGTAGGGGGCACAGGGCCGGGGACAGGCAGAAGAGCTGGGGAGGGGTTGGCCCCTACCCTGTCCAGCCTGACCCTCGGGGGCCCTGCCCCAGGCGGCCGCAAATGCCCCGCCCGCTACTGAATATGGCAGGCGGTGGAGGACGTGGCCTGGCAGCACATGCAGGTGGGGTTCACGGACTTGGGGGGGATGAGGTCCAGGTCCTCGTCATCAGGTATCTCATCTAACCGGTAGCCGTCCTTCAGCAGCTGGATGTTCAAATCTTGGTTGATCTGCTGTAGACAAAGGGGAGGGAGGTCAGGCTCAGGGCAATCCCGAGGCACCACCCACAGCCGGCTGCATCCCCAGGCCAACTGCACCTAACTCAGTCCCATCCCAGATCACCGAAACGCCTGGCTTTGCCACTCCTTAGGCCCCAGCCTAAGTTCTGGTCTCACTTCTTACAGGTACATCCTGGACGCCCCACCTCTCTACAAAGGGCATCCCATTCTTGGGGCAACTTCTGTCTCTATTTGGCTGACCCCCATAAAGCATAGCCTGTATTTCACACTCCATTCTGTTTAATAACCCTGTTCTAACCCCAGGCTCAAGCCCTGCCCCTAAAACTGGGCTCTCCACACTTGAGGCCAGTGTTTTAACAGCCTCCAGGTTCTTTTGGACACTGTCCCACCCCAGGCCCTGCCCCATTATGCCCCACCCCCATGAGGCTCCACCTAGCTTTGCCCACTGCTCCCCTCAGGGTGTGATTTGGTGTTGGTTGCACCCCCTTTTCTGGATGGAGGTGGTCCTGCTCAGGTGTGTGGAGGGCCCTAAGGAGTGGGGCCTCACCTCAGCAGAGGAGTAGCCAGAAGAGGAATATCTGGACATGTCAAAGTCATCATCGCTGGTGGTGGAAGAAAGAAGACAGAGAGGTAGTGATTCCCTGATATTAAATATTAAAACTCCCTGCATCCTACCTCCTAACCCATTAGTCAATACCTAATACCCCTCCCCTATGCTTTCAAATAACAGATCTAAATAAAAATTGTGCTTGCCGCACAAATGCTCAGCTTCCCTAGCCCCACCCTTCTAAATTTGCCACCCTTAACCTCCTCCTAAATAGAGCTGTACACACTTTGCCCCCATCCTCTCACCTTTTTTCTAGTCTCAAACCTCCCATGGCTTGTTGGGTTTTCCCAAAGTTCAAGTGTAGCCAGGTGTGTTCCCAGCAGCAGGGAACATCGAATCAGGGCCTATTCAAGGGGGCAGCTATTGGATCACTTGTCCCAGGATAGCATCAGACTGTACCAATCCCCTTTTCCTCTCTCTGCTCTTCCCACCTCCAGATAAAAAATTCCATTCCCTGGAGGATTCATCCTTGGAGAGCTCCTGGCTATCTGAGGAACAACCCAATTGTTCTGACAATATAGCAGGTATGTCCTGTACAGCCCACTTGTATGTTCACACAAGTTTCTGTGGCTTGCCTGGCTGCCCCAAAATCCCCATACACACCTGTCCGTGTCAAGGGCGACCAGTGGCTTTTCATCTGGGCTCTGGTCAAGCGAAGAGTAGCCTTTATTGGGGACGACAAGCCTGGGTAGAAAATTTAGGGGATTGGATTGGCAACTGGAGCATGTAGCCTGGTGAGGAACAGGGTTAGGCCCTGACCCACCACTCCCCCCTGTCCCTTGGATCCTGTTGAGACTCTCCTCTCAGAGAGGAACTGGGACTGAGGAGGGAAGGAAGAAGGAGAAGCGTAGGACCAGCAGACATAAATGTTGACTGGCAGGGTCCAGGTGGGATTGGGGGGCCTCTACCTTGTCCGGGCCATGACATTGTTCTTCTTGGGTTGCTGGTTGACGGGACTACCCATGCTGCCATTCTTCAGAGAGCCCTTCCGGGCCAGCTCCCGCTGCTTCTCTGCAGGAGAACATGGGAAGGAAGCTGTGTCCTGCTCCCAGGGCCACCCTACCTCACTGCTCAGGTCTGGCTGGGCTGGGCCTCCATTGTGAAACCCCTTCCTTCTCTAGGAACTGAGGCAGGGATCCCAACTACAGGCCCTGCTGTTTGGTGGAGACAGTACTTGGCCCTGCACAACCTGAGGCAGATAGTGAGGGGCAACAGGAAGAGGCTGACTCCTGTCTTCCAGGAGCTATACTCCAATGTGGGACAGTTAGTGTGTGCTTGATGCCAAAGAAAGGCTGGAGAGGGAGTGATGAAGGAGAAGGATGGAGAAGTCAAGGCTTCTTGCAGAGGAGAGAGGACGGCATTTTAAGAAGGAGGGATTGCATATACAAAAATGCATTTAGAAGTGAAGAGAATAAGTATGGGTCCAGATGGGATGGAGGAGTGAAGTTGGAGGGAGGTCAGGTTAGAAAATTAGGATACATTTACTCAGGCATTTATTCAAAAACCATCTATCACCATTATGTCTTAGGTCCTGTGCTAAGGGGTTGGGGGCTCTGGTTACAACCCAGAGCATGAAGGCCTTGAATGCCAGACAGGAGTTTGGCATTAATGCAGAAGCCAAATGAGCAACTGAAATTGTTGAGTGAGAGGGGCAGAATGTGGCTAGCTGGGTGAGGGGCAGGAGGCTGGGGGGCTCCTCTGGCTATACTTCTGACTGTGGTGCCAGCCTCTGAGTTCTCCAAGGCTCTAGAGTCTACCAGATCCATGGAGCTGGTCACCAGGTGACCCTCTGCCTAGTATGTGGCACTGTTACCAGTAGCCAGTAGCTGCCTGGGTCCTGAAGGAGGCCTGTCTACCCTTTCCTATTCATCTTAAGCCCAGATGTGGAAAAAGGGATGATGAGTGGAGAGGGATACTAGGGGAAAGCTCTCATAAAATAACTACTAGCTCCAGAGAGGAAGGATGGAATGGGAATTTCCAGCTACTGTGACTCTGAAATTTCCCCTGATCTCCATGTCTCTTAGTCTCTCATATCTCAGTCTCTGACCCTCTCTCTGCCACTGCTCATCTGATTCCAGTTTTTTCCCAGCTTCTTTCCAGCAGGCAGCAGCTGCCATTACCATTCCATGACTCTAGAGGGTGCAATTTGCCTTAAAGTTCCCAGTGGTGACTATCGTGAGTCCAACTGGGATGAGGTCGTGAATTTTCATGAGGAGCTTTGGTGGTAATATAATGGGGAGGGGAAAAAAAGTGTTATTTTAAAAGCATGTTTGAAATAGTGAAAAAATGCAAACAATAAACTGGAAAAACCAAACTATGGACTACTGTGCAACCATTTAAAAGTGTGAAGTTAGGGGCACCTGGGTAGGTCAGTCAGTTAAGCATCTGACTCTTGATATTGGCTCAGGTCGTGATCTCATGGTGGTGGGATAGAACCCTGCATCAGGCTCTGTGCTGGGTGTGGAGCCTGCTTGGGATTCTCTTTCCCTCTCTCTGCCCCTCTGCTGCTCATGAGTGTGCATGTGTGCGTGCTTTCTCTCTCAAAATAAAAAAATAAACTTAAAAAAAAGTGTGAACTTAATCTCTATATACTGACATTGGCAGGGGCTCCAAGGCATTAAGTGAAAAACAGAAACAAAAAATGTTTTAGAAAAATGTGTACAGTATGATACCACTTGTGTTAAAATAGAATATAAAACAAGAAAAACTAAAAAGGCTTAGAATGATTGTCTCTGGGAAGGAGAATGTGGTGAGGGAGAGTAAAAGGAGAAGTTAAAATACTTGTTAAATAGTAATGAACAAATAAAACTGGTTGCAGTTTGAGTCTGGTGTCTTGGGAAGATGAACAAATTCCACTGAGAGAACTGTTCTCTTGTTTAGAAAAACAGCATGAGGAGATCCCTGGATATAGTCTGGAATGAGAGAAGCAAGGTAAAAAACAAAAACAAAACAAAAGCAAAAACAAAAATACACCAAACACACACACACACACACACACACACCACCACCACCACCACCACAACCACCACCACCACAACAACAAAAACCCCAAAGCTGAATAAAAGAATAGTATTCTGTGAAAAGGAGTTCTGGCAGCTACAGAGGGAGAAGTTTTACAATGAATGGGGAAAGGCTCCCAGGACCGAGGAAAGGTCCAGTATTTGGCGGGCAGCTGGAGTCTGAGGAGAAAATGGCCAAAAGGATGGCAGGGATGGCAGAGAAGTTTTGAAGGATACTGATATGTTGTATTTAATTATAAACTCCTTCCTGGATGCACTGTGTTGTAATTTCTCTTCATGAAACCAAACTTTAGTAAGTCTGTTATAGCAGTAGCCTTTGGTGAACAAAATTTTGGTCCCTGAAGGGAGAAAGGCAGTGTTAGGTGTAGGGTGAAGTGAGAACAGCAGCTGCAGGAGGTAGGGGCAGTGCTTGGGAGCCAAGTGACTTCAAAGAAGCAGGCTGCAACAGAGACTGATTTCAGAGTGGACATGAAATAAACCCCCAAGGGTAAGGGGGTACAGAGATATTTGGGCTTACTGAAAAACCAAGGGAAACCCCCCTCCAAACAGGAGCCAGCTAGACCTTGAGATCTCTGGATGGGTGAGGAAGAAATGGGGAGAGGATCTCAGTTTCTAGATTTTGGGATCCTTATTCCTTTCTACCCCTTAAACGTAGTAACTGACACCCTGCTTCTAAGGCAGCTTCTTCCCAGCCTTGTGTAGTGTTTGGTGGAACTTCTAATCCTCTATCTGGGGTTCCATGGGAGCTATCCCCGGAACACCTGGAGTCTTCTTGGCCTCAGAGATGCCTCCTAGAGCTCCAGGCACTGCAGAGGACTATGACTTCCTTCTTTGCCTTGCAGGAGATAAGGTGTCTGGTAGTGCCAATGACTTGGTGGCTTGAGTCTTGGAATCATCTAGTCTGAGTTGGTTTATTTGTGTCACCTCATTGCAGACCCAGCCCAGAGCACTTTGTCCACTCCCCACAGCTCCCTCACCCCCCAGACACACTCACCCAGCTTCACTTGGAGCGGGGATGGTTTGTAATTCATGGCTACTGACTCACCCTCCCGGGCGTCACAGTCCCCGTCTGAGATGGAGGCGGCGGCTGGGTCCTGTGAGGAGAAAGCAGAGACAGAATTGTTAGGAAGTGAAAAGGGGCTGCTCTCAGCCCTGAAGCTGGTCCTCCCACCCATACTTTGGGGGCATTAACCCCTGGAAGTAGGCAGGTGATTTGAGGAGGGAAGGGCAGACCCATACACCCTGGAAGGAAGACCCTGAACTGGGTAAAGAGCCATGAATCTCAGCCCCACTTACACTCACCTGGGTGTCTTTCTTCAAAGTCCTGTGTGATCCAGCCTCCTCTTAGAAAGCCTACTGTGATTCCTTTAACCCACAGGATCTCTTTGTTCAACCTCCCATACTAATTGCCCTGTTCTTCAGAGCTCTTCTTATGCAGTTGTTTGGTAAGGTATTTTCAAGTTGCTATGAGTTTAAGTCTGGATAAAGGTCAGAGTAGATGCTCCCTAAGATAGACTTTCTTTTTCCAGCATTGTATGGGTCCCTTCACAGGATCCAGAGAACGGACTAGGCAAGCCAGGCCAGACTTTAAGGCTGCAGCCACTGGACAAAAAGAATTCTCATGAGGACTTCTCCATTTCACAGATAAGTCCTAAACAGTATCTCCTGGAGAACCTGAAATGTTGGCCGGGTATGGTAGGTTAGAAGATGAATAACAAGCAAATTAGCTGGTGACCAGTTAGTCTTATGCTGCTCAGTAATCCAGCCTCACTGTTTCCTCTAAAACATGCCAAACCTCTACTACAAGGTCCAGGGCCCTGGCTTACCCTGCTTTAGTCCGTTGGAAGGGGCTGGAGTCATTCACATTCTCCCTGAGAAACTGCCTAGGACTAAAGAATGGTATGCCCAAGGTCTGAAAATTGCACAGTGTACCCAAGGCTGTGCCTGTTCTGCTTCTGGAGATGCAGACAGCAGACAGACAGGTAGAATGCCCCAGGACTGGTCCTACAGTGTCAGGTTCAGGGATCTGAGTGACCCAGCAAGGGAAGGACATATAACCATTATGGTAGCTTCTGTTGCATTTAGAATGAGATGGGGGGATGAAAACATGCTTGTCATCAAGGGGAAAAGAAAAAGTCTAGAATGTTTGGGAGGGAAATCTTGGCCTTGCCTGTGTTCCTTCAGGCCATCCAGAGAGACCCTGGATGAGCTGTTGTCACCACAGTGGTTTGTGAGCTCCTGAGGGAAGAACCTGGGCCTCTTTCCTCTACTCTGACCCCCACCCCTTAGCTGGTATTGTAGGGGACAGGGCTCAGAAAAAGTGGGGTGCTGCAGTGCCTCCATCTCAGGCAACTTCTCATGCTGCAGTCCTCTCCAATCCTTTATTCTCTGCTTCCTTGTCTCAGTTCCTTCTTGAGAGACTCCTTAGGGATAGCACTTGTCCCCTTGTCCCCTGAAAACTTGGAGAAGCAGGCCTCTAGTGGTCCTGACATACCTCTCTGCAGCCAAAACAGCTCTGAGGTGCTACCTGCAGGGGGCATGAAGACTTGACAGCTGGGTTCTGGCTTTCCCCTTAGGCCATAGGTAGGACTCACTCTCAAAGCAGACTGATGGCTTCTTAAAGGGTAAAGCCAATAAACATGCCTGAGGGACCCTACCAGGGAAGCATTGGCACCTTTCCAATTTCCTTAGTCACATTACTTTTTCTGTAGCACTTCTCACATGATACACATATCCCATCCATTTGGATATGGTTTCCTCTTCTGGCTTTGAGGACACTGTTCTCCTTCACTCATGTTGCCTCCTTAACCATCATTTTCATCTTGTCCCACAGCCCTTTGTCTCTTCCACAGAGTCGTGCCCTCAGCCCACCACTCTCTCCTTGGGGAGCCCTGATGTCTTCTACAGTTTGCATTAACATTCTAAATCTATGGACTTCCCAATCATGCATCTTCTCTGTAACGCTCCCATCAATCCATATAAGTCCACTGTCCTTTCCCTGGGGCTGACTTTAAACACATGAACCCCTCAGACACCTCTCCCTCTTCAGTCCAGATGAGTTCATCAGAGTTGCTTCTCTCAGGCTGGAGGTACTAGATGGAAATGGTAACATTGGAAGGAGACTATGCAGAGGATAGAGTTTTAGTGAGGCCTGGGAAGCTGTTGAGCAATTCTGGTCACAGAGAGCCACTTTTGGTCCTTGCCACCACTGGGCAGGTCTTGGTGGCTTTTGATCCCTGAGAGAAACCACCAGTTCCTTTGGGTTATAAGCCAGGGTGCAGAACCCTAAGCTTGAGAAGTCCTGTGCAAAGTCCACCATACAGCATCTCACCTGTCACTGGCCACGATAGGCCATCTTAGTGGCAAGAACAAAGATATCTGGCACTGTGCCTGAAAATTCAAGCCTTTACTGTGGGCTTCCTGTATGTCTTCCCTGAGAAATACAGTCAATGCACCATGACCATCACATGGAAATGTAATCAGGTTAAATGTGAAATATTCATGAATGTTAAGTATCAGAGAAAATCCAGGCAGAAGGAAATGTCTGGCTCCAAGAAATCAGGGAGAATTTAAAATGCCCCCCAAGGACATCTGACAGGAGTTAGCTAGATCCAGGAACTAGAGTGAGGATTAGCAAAATTATTAAACACTCAGCAGAGACAGACATTGAAATGCATCTCTAACAGCAACCCATGTTTCTGCAACCCTTCAAACAAATTCTCCACAGACTGCAGAAATGATTAATAGCCCAGTCTCACTGTTTCTGGGACAGGATATATAGGCTAATGGCCAGTGCAAAGCCAGTATAATTAGAGGAAGGCAAAAGTGCTAGGAGAATCCTTAGAGTTAGCCTGGTCCAGTGATTTTCATTAAACTGTGTTCCCTGAACCCTGTGCCGTGGGTGGGGCTGAGTCCAAGAACGAAGCAAGAGTATGGAGAATGGAGATACTCTTTTATTTCATTTATATACTAGCCTTTCTGTAAAATTTTGGTTGGAGAAACAGTTCTCCTGCTTAAAAAAAAAATTAAAATCCATTAATTTTTTTTTTAACATTTATTTATTTTTGAGACAGAGAGAGACAGAGCATGAACGGGGGAGGGTCAGAGAGAGAGAGAGACACAGAATCGGAAGCAGGCTCCAGGCTCTGAGCCATCAGCCCAGAGCCCGATGCGGGGCTCAAACCCATGGACCGTGAGATCATGACCTGAGCTGAAGTCGGAGGCTTAACCGACTGAGCCACCCAGGCGCCCCAAAATCCATTAATTTGAGGTGCCTGACAGGGTCAGTCAGCAGAGCATGCAACTGTATTTTTTTTTAATTTTTTAAATGTTTATTTATCTTGAGAGAGAGAGAGAGAGAAACAGAGCATGAGTGGGGGAGGGGCAGAGAGAGAGGGAGACACAGAATCCAAAGCAGGCTCCAGGCTCCAAGCTGTCAGCACAGAGTCCTATGCAGGGCTCGAACCCACGAACCATGAGATCATGACCTGAGCCAAAGTCGGACGCTTAACCAACTGAGTCAACCAGATGCCCCTAGAGCATGCGACTCTTAATCTCGGGGTTGTGAGTTCAAACCCCACAATGGGTATAGAGATTACTTAAAAATAAAATCTTCATTCACTATATGTTGACTAATTTGGATGTAAATTAAAAACAATAAAAAGTTAAATTTAAAAAATAAAATCTTCAAAAATCCATTGATTTAATCCAATCTGGTCCTTTAAAATGTTTTATTATGGAAATTATTAAACTTACACAAAAGTAGAGAAAATAACAGTGAGATCCTGGGTACTTATCACCTTCAACAAATTCAACTCATCAACTCATTTTTTTTTTTTAATAAATCTTGCCTCCTCCATTTACTGGCTATGTGATCTGGGTGTCCGTTTCCTTATTTATAAATGGGACTAATTTTAATACCTATGTCAAATGTTCTTGTGAGGTTAAAATGAGTTAATATATGTAAGCACTTCAGTATAGTACATATTGAGTAATACATCTGTGCTAGTTATAAAGTTATTAGTACAGGTTCCATAAGGCCCACACAATCATGGACAGTATGTTCTAGGGGTGACTGGCTCACAGATGCAACCCTAGCATCACACAGGTTGGGTCCTAGATTACGTGGGGAGGTATTTATGGAAAAAGTACTCCCTCCAGAGGATGAGGAGGGGCCTGACCAGGGAGCATTCTGCTTTCTCTCTCTCCTTACTCTAACATGCAACATTTTCTTCAGTTATTTATCAGTGGCAGGCCTGTGGTTCATAAATATAAATGGAAAAGGGCCCCATCCTTAGGGAGCTCCCAATAATTATCAACAGTGTCAAAAAACCAGTTGAGTCCCAGAAGATACAGACAATGTTTGGAAATAAGGAAGTCATAGGTGGCCTCAAAACAGTTTTAGTTGAAGAGTAGGAACAGAATCCAGATTATAGAGGATTTAGGAAGGAATAGGAAAAGAGAAAGCAGAAAGAGTGAACATGAATATTTTTTCAAGGAGCTAGATGGAGAAGAGAAGGAATGAGAATAAATGACAGTCAGAGGGAACTCTGGAGTTGAAGAATTTCTTTGAAACTGTGGGACACCTGACCAATGTCCTAGATGGAGGGGAAGGAAGCTAGGTAGAAAAGGAGATGTTTGGTAGGTCATGGTCTTTGAGGAGGAGATGGAAACAGAGCCTTGGACCAGAGGAGGAAGGCTACTTACTGAAATGGAAGATGGGTGAATATGAGTGAGGGATGCAAATAACATGGAGGCAGAAAGGCGGGTAGAAAGTTAAGGGAGTTCATTCCTAAAAGCCTAGATAGGTAAAGGAAGGGTTTGAATAGTAAGAGGTTGGGGGGAAAGGGGGTACTTGATGACTAGCCGGAAGTGTAAGGAGATCAGACTGGCTGGGCTTCTAGCATCTTTTCACCTGCCCTTGATCTAGTTGCCAGGATGAAAAACGCTCTCCGTGGTGCTGAACAATTTTGCCTTTGTCTTGCAGACTGCATGAGTGAGTCCAGGTAGAGACACAATTCAATTTTAGCTTTCCCACAAGAAAGGTAACCTCTGTCCTCACCCCCAAGCATTAATTCTTGGGAAAATGAAAACTGAAATAGATTCAATGGGTCAAGGTGAAGTTAACCAAAAAGAAGGAAGGATTTTTATGCTACAGCTAGAGTTTGAGAGCTTAAATTGGTCCTGTGATTAACTGAGACTTATCTGTTTCCTTAAACAACTTGATAGAATTCATTACCAAAAACAAGTACCACCAAGCTGTAGTATTTTGTGGTGACTCTCATCGAGAGAACCAAAATGGAGAAGAGTTCTGCTCACCCCAGGCCTAATAACAATCATAGCCTAGCCATGGCTAGCTTAATAGATTTTTCTATTATAAAGTAATATGTGCTAACTTTCTCAAAAATAATTTTTAGTTTCACTACCTTGAGACAACCTCTGTAAATGTCCTAGTATATTTAAGTCTTGTGTGCATACCACAGTAGCAACACTCTGGGGTTTCCCTCTCTGGAAGCTGGTGTTTCTCCTCATAGTCCACAGGGGTGGGTTCCAGGTCCCACCCTTGCTTGGACCAGGTGGAGCCAATCAGGGTCTCCCCCAGAATAGGAAGTGGGACCAAGAGGAGAGGTAAAGCTCAAGACTGTAGATTAGGTAGTAGAGAAAGCCACTGGGCAGGGAGATAAGAATAAAGCTGATGTTCAGAAAGAAGCAAACACAAGAGATAGAGAAAGTCCTTCAGAGGCTCTGGTTGTAGAACTTCCTCTGCCCTTCTAAGGTTTGTAGGGCACATCTACCCTTGAATACTATGAGAAATCCTAGTGTCCTTATAGTCTAGTTTCATTTAAAAGAATTTTTTTAATGTTTATTTATTTTTGACAGAGAGAGAGACAGAGCATGAGCGGGGGAGGGGCAGAGAAAGAGGGAGACACAGAATCCAAAGCAGGCTCCAGGCTCTGAGCTGTCAGCACAGAGCCCAATGTGGGGCTCGAACTCACAGACCGCGAGATAATGACCTGAGCCGAAGTTGGATGCTCAACCGACCAAGTCACCCAGGCACCCCTAGTTTCCTTTTTTAAAAATTTTGGGGGGCACCTGAGTGGTTCAGTCAGTTGAGCGTCTGGCTTCGGCTCAGGTCATGATCTCTCTGCTCCTGAGTTTGAGCCCGCATCTGGCTCTGTGCTGACAGTTCAGAGCCTGGAGCCTGTTTCAGATTCTGTGTCTCCCTCTCTCTCTTTGCCTCTCCCCCACTCACTTGGGGGAAAAAGAGAGAGTGAGAGACAGCACACATGAGCAGGGGAGGGGCAGAGAGAGAGAGGGAGACACAGAATCCAAAGCAGGTTCCAGGCTCCAAACTGTCAGCACAGAGCCCGATGTGAGGTTTGAACTCACAACCATGAGATCGTGACCTGAGCTGAAGTTGGATGCTCAACTGACTGAGGCACCCAAGCACCCCTAGTCTACTTTTCTTTTTAGCTTAAACTAGTTTGAGTTGAATTCTGTCATTATAACACCTGCATAGAACAACATACAGAAAAATAACTGTATCTTATATTCTGTATTTTTGAAAATTAGTATTGGAATATAATCAACTATCCATATTTTTACATAGTTTTTGAAATCACCAATGTAATGGCCTCCATAAAGGGGATGTATAATAACTTTTTAACCATTCACTTATTTTGGACATTCAGATTGTTTGCAATTTTTCACTATTCTAAATAATACTAATGCTGAAATCCATATATATTTACATTTAGGGTAATTTCTTTTTTTTTAATGTTTTATTTATTTTTGAGACAGGGAGAGACAGAGCATGAACAGGGGAGGGTCAGAGAGAGGGAGACACAGAATCTGAAACAGGCTCCAGGTTCTGAGCTGTCAGCACAGAGCCCAACGCAGGGCTCGAACTCACGGACGACGAGATCATGACCTGAGCTGAAGTCGGCCGCTCAATCGACTGCGCCATCCAGGCACCCCTAGGGTAATTTCTTAAATAAAGTAGAATTACAAAGTCAAAAAGCAGGAGTAATTTTAAGATTCTTGATACATATCATCAAACTGCTTTCCCAAAGGACTGTTCCAATTTACAATGCCTCTAGTCATGACAAAGGGCTATAGCTGGTTTTTAATATTTTATTTTTCACTGTGTGCCAGGAAATTTCAGGTCATCACATCTATCCATCATCTTATAAGAGAACTGTGCCTCAGTTCTTACTTACCTGGTTGCCTCTGGGGAAACTTCTTTCAAAGAATAGAATTCCCTCTGGAATGGAATCATCTGCCAGACAAAATATGCCTGACTTGAGGCCACCAATTAAGAATAAGAGGTGATAAGACTTTGTTACACTGAAGCTTGGGAAAAACTCTAAATGGGCACAGTACTGCCTGATGGCTGGCCACCATGCTTCAGCTCGTCCTTGGCCTGTGCCAGTACATCAGCTGTAGGAACCGTGACTAATTGCAGAGCCAGGAGGCAAACTTCACAGAATGAGTATCCCTTGCTTTCAGACTTGGGGTAAGAAAATTAACCAAAATGACTCTGGAGTTAACCCACTGAGAATGGCAGCTCCTACTCCCTTACCCATTATTTAGTTTTCAAAAATAGCTCAGAAACTACTCAGGGGGGAAAAAAAAGATGGTGAAAGATCTGAAACTAGTACTGGGATGGTAAAGAACTAGATTCTTTTTTAAATGGGGAGACAAGAGGTCAGTGAATTTAAAAAAAAAAAAAAAGATTTAGAATCCTGTTCTGCCTCCTTCATGGTTAGGATTTCTTGTCCTCGATTGATGTTCTGCTATTCCTCCCCACTCTTACTCCCCTGGAAACCCTATGACTAAAAAGCCTTTGTTTGGGAGAAAGGACAAATACCTCAACTCAGGGACACCCACTACAGCAGCTGTGGCTTGAGGGAAGCCTGTGCATAAAGGCCTAGGGGACAAGCCTCATGACCCAGGAGGTAGAAACCAGAGCCAGAAATTGAAAAATCTTGGTTCCTCTGGGAGGCCTCGCCTCACCTAGCTCCTGACTTTCATTCCTATCCTTAAGCTTATCCCCTGAGCCAGATGTTCAGATGCCCTATTTTGGATCAGCTAGAGATACATGTCTTGGCCTATACAGTCTTGTGACCTAGAGGGTTTTCTGAGCTTGCTATCCTGCCACACCTCCTCCAGCTCCCATTTCAACATCTTTAGGGAAAGACTATCTCACTTAATGGAAAAAGGGGTGAAGGTGTAAAGTTCTTTAAAAATAGATCAACAATGGTTAAAATGGCTAATTTTATGTTATGAAAAAGGTTGAAGAAAATAAAAGATAGACTGGTAGGGCCTAAGGCAGAAGGAGAAAATGTGTGAGGGTGGGCAGTGGATATAAGGAGGTCCTTTTCCTCCCTCCCTCCCTCCATCCACCTTCCCTTCCTTCTTTCCTTCCTTCCTTCTCCTTTCTCTCTCCCTTTCTTTCTCCCTTCCTTCTTTCTTTCTTTCTTTCTTTCTTTCTTTCTTTCTTTCTTTCTTTCTTTCTTTCTTTCTTTCTTTCTTTCTTTCTTTCTTTCTTTCTTTCTTTCTTTCTTTCTTCTTCAGTTTCAGCCAACACAGACTTTGGAGATGAGGCCTTTCATAGGAGAGGGGCAAGGAAGTGATTCCAAAATCAAAGGAGTCATAAGGGCCAAGGGATTCTGAGTTGAGTTTCTGGAGGCCTTCTGCTTAGGCAGGACCCAGAGGAGGGGGAAAAGGACATCAGATATTCAGGGCTAACAAAGCTTTAGGGCGCATGTCTGGAGGATCTTTCAATTTCCTTCCAGGATGTGGATTATAGTTCCCCAAGGTAAGAAAGGAGGCTCAGAACATCGAAGAAAGATGTTGCCCTATGCTGTAGATGCTGCCTACAAATAGAGGGCATTTGGTTGGAGAGTCTTTGAGACTAGTCCCTCATCCTTATACATGGTAGGAAGCTGAAGCAGGAGAAATCTCAACAGATATTAACATTTGGTCTAGGCCAGCCTGACTTGTGGATCTTCACATGGATCTTGGTCCCAAATCTCACTGGAAGGTATTTGGTAAGCTTCAGTTATTCAAGGGACCGAGCCTGCCCTGCCCTGGTTCATGAATCTTTTGGAATCCTTGTTTTCCCAAGAAAATAAATAGTCTGGCAATCTATGGGATGTCCTCACACAACTGCCATTTCTGATTCTTTTCCTCTGGCCTTGGAAGAGTAAGGAGCTACCTGTCTGCAGTGAACAAGTGAACAATGGACTTAGGGCTGGTATCAAACAGCTTCTCCCTTCTGTGGCGTTTCCTACCCCCATCCTTTCTCATCTTTTCAATCTGTTCTCTCTAACCTTCATTATAACTGGCAAGCACCACTTTTTGCTCATAAAGACAACTTGCAGTTCTAAAGCTTAGCTCTGTGGACAGAGCAGTCTCCTATTCTTTCCTTTTGCCCTCCTAATAATTAAACATCAGTAAGTTCACCACTTGTTTAAAAAACTTGATAGTCACTGAATATCAACATGGGGCAGGCAGGGAACAATGTACTTTGGGGAGGGAAAGATACTGATTCTTGCAAAAAGACTTTAGTCTAATGGTAAAAAGAAGACAGAAACACATATTAGACCATTTAAGGCAGACAGAGGAGCATGAGAGAGAGGAATGCATAAAGGGTGGTAGAAGCACAGAGGAGAAAGTGATGGTGGTAAAGGTTTGTTATCCTCCCTGATATAGAGGATTGGGCCTGGGCAGGAACCTGGAGAAACTACAGGCTCACCTATTAAGTGGCTGGCAAGAGCAATGACAGTTGAGTGTAGGGCCAGGACTCTATTCTAACTACTTTTAGTTGCTGTTGCTATCAGGCATTCAGCCTACTCTATTTTTGTGTGGGGGGTGGGTATAACAGGGCTTTTTCCTTACCATTGAGATGCACAAACAACTCTCCCACAAAGAAAGGTCAAGAGACTCTAGGTGGATGGTTGGGAAGTGTTTCTATTGGGAAAGCAAAAAGGGATCCAGAGTCCTAAGAGTACTTAAGAGGGAGAGATGGTGGCTCTGGTAAAACAAACCCTACTGACTCTAAACAAGCCTAGAGCCTGCAGTCACTCCCACCAGGTGTGCTTTGTGCAGCAGAGAGGTCAATGCTACAGGTTCCTGGAGGCTCAGGGCCCAGCCCAGCAGTGAAGGAGGTCAGAGAGGGGAAGGAGAGGGTTAACTCTACAAAGACTCATAATCCCCTGAGTTTCTGTTAATTCAGTTTTTTAAAAAATTTATTTACTTATTTTGAGGGGCAGGGTGGGGCAGAGACAGAATCCCAAGTGGGCTCTGCACTGTTGGTGTAGAGCCCAATGCGGGGCTCAATCCCACAAACTGTGAGATCATGACCTGAGCTGAAATCAAGAGTTGAAAGCTTAACCAACTGAGCCACCCAGGTGCCCCAAGTCAGTTTTTTTTAAGTGTGTGTGTGTGTGTGTGTGTGTGTGTGAGAGAGAGAGAGAGAGAGAGAGAGAGAGAGAGAGAGACAGACAGAGAGAGACAGAGAGAAGTGTGTGCAGTTGGTGGTAGAACAGTAGCGGGAAGGGAGATTCTAACCTAGCACAAACTCAAGGCAAGTTTTCAGCAGTGAAGCCAGCCAGTTGCTGATTATGTATCTCTCTAGGGAAACAATATCCATCTGGTAAACAATATTCATCTGTCCTGGGGTCCCTGCTGGAGGGTCTTCCCAGGCTCAGGGTAGTAGAGATCCTTTCTCTACTCACCTGTCATTCTCTGGCTGGTGCAGTGACATTAACCAGCTAACTCAAAGGTACAATCTCATTCCTGAGGTATCAACAGGAAGGGGCCCTGAAACAACAAAAAACCAATACCTATCCAAAGAGCACCCATACAGTTCTGTAGCCCACACCTCTGAGGAACACCTCCTTTGCTCTGACTATACTCCCTCATAGCTCCTCCCCACCTGTGCAGCCTTAATGTCTTCTAGACAGTTCTGACATACATGCATAGCCTACATCCCTCTACACCTGCTAGCTTATGTATGTGCCTGTAGGAAAGTGCTTCTTTCCTACATTAAACATTAATGTGCATACAAATAACCTGGGGATATTGTTTAAATGCAGATTTCAATTTAGTAGGTCTGGAATGAAACCTAAGTTTCTGCATTTTCACACAAGCTCTCAAGTGATACCAATGCTCTTAGTACAGCGGCCACACTTTGAATAGCAAGGTTCTAGGCCAGTCTTTCTACATCCACACCATCCCCAGACAGCCTCTAAAAGAGCCCTCTGTACCCACCTTAATTTGGTTTTATACTCTTAGTGCCAAGACAGGACAATGGTTTGGTGGGGGAGGAGGAGGAGAGATGATCCAAAGCTCAAGTTGGGCAGGCTGCTCTGTCTGCTAAGAGCTCTGGCTGCACGAAGGCAGAGAATTGTTCAGAACAATGCAGACCAGGTGTGGTTCATCTGGAATTCAGCAGATCATTTAGTTAATATTGTTTGAATACCTGTTACTTTGTTATATGTACAAAAATGGTGCTTGGTGTTTTGTAATATATTATCTCATTTAATCATCCTAAAAGACTGAGTAAGGTAAATACCATTCCCATTTTCAAACTGAAGAACCAGCTTATATCAAGTAATATGTTCAAAATCATACCTTGAAGGGTGGTTAGCACTAGAATTTGAATCTAAGTTGTCATTTCTTATACATCAGATAAAGACATGAGATTAATAACACATCAGAACTTACACAGCTGTGGGACTGTTGTCTTATAAAGCAGGCACTTGGAAGGCTGCTAGTAGTCTCATCACGTCTCCAGTGCTCTGCACACACTTGAAGCCCCTCTTTAGAAAATGGCATGGATACTTTCTGATTAGTAACCTCCTGCTCAAAAAGTTCTCCATAGGAAGGAAATATTGGAGTCACTGAAGCACTCAATAGCTCAAGACAGAGAGAGACAGAGATAGAGACAGACTAGCAGAAAGCAGGAGGCAAGAAAAAGCACTACAGACTGAGAGTCCTGAGCCCAGGAGAGAAAAGCAGAGGACAATTAAAAAAAAAAAAAAAAGAGAGAGAGATGAGTGGTGCCTGGGTTGCTTAGTTGGTTAAACGACCGGCTTCAGCTCAGGTCATGATCTTGCAGCCTGTGGGTTCAAGCCCCACATCGGGCTCTGTGCTGACAGCTTGGAGCCTGGAGCCTGCTTTGGATTCTGTGTCTCCCTCTCTCTCTGCCTCCCCCACTCACACTTTGTCTCTCTCTCAAAAATAAATAAACATGAAAAAAATGGAGATGAAAGAGTCTCAGCCACCAATTCAGTTCTGGTCCTAAATTTTAGGGGCACTTATATTCTAGGCACTGTGCTAGGTGCTACAGATAAAAAGATAATATGATCTCTACCCATGAAGAGCTTAAAGGCCAGTACAAAAGGCAAATAAATAAGCAGATAATTTTTAATAATAAGGCAAATGCTACAACAGAGGTTTGTATAGAGTATTGTCTGTATACAGAACAGAAGGACCTATTCCACCCTGGGGAATTAGGGAAGACTTCTCCAAAGAAAGCTGAGGCATGAAGAATGAGTAGGAGATAGATAAGAACCAGATGAGAAAGAGGTAGGGAAAGAAAAGAAAGGAGTAGGGAGGAAGACACACATGACTATATGGCGGGCTAAAAGAATAGCTCAATTTTGCTAGAATGTTAAATGGTGGGGTGAAATGGCAGGTGATGAGACTAGAATTGGAAGAAGGCTTAAAATCATGAAGGGCTTTGTAAATCACATTCAGGGGCTTTGGACTTTAATGGAAAATAATAGGACTGGAGAAGAAAAACACATCAAGGTCATACTGCCAGGCCTTAGTGGCTGACTAGATCTGGGTTTGAGGGGAAAGACCTAGACAAAGATGATTCCAGGTTTCCTCAGTGTGTGTGTGTGGGGGGGCCACCTATAAATATGCATGATCAGAGAAAAGAACTTGGGGAACACCAACATTGAAGGGTTGAAGGGGTAGGAAGAAGAGAACTGACAGCCCAGGTCAGAGCAGCAGAGGGTCAAAGAGAGCCTGATGTCATGGATGTCTGGGAAGAATAAGGTTTTGAGAAGGATAATGTAAAACAGGGAGGAACCAGAACCAGAGTGCTAAAGGGGCTCTTATATGACAAGAGAGACTGGAGTGGAGCATGGTTGAAACTAAAAGGTAGGAGACAGTGGAGAAGGGCCAGATGTTTGAAGATGCCAAGAAAGAGAATTCAAGACACAGGTTCTTCTGTGGTTTGCTGACATTTCAGCAAAAACTCTATTTTTCTCTCAGTATTATGGGTCTGATCCTTGGGAAGCTTGAGACTCCCCAAAGAGAAGCCCTAGTAGAGAAATCTAGCCATGGTCGAGACCATGGCAGGTCTGCTATTTCTTAGGAATTGTGGGCAAGGGTGGTTTGAAGGCAAGAGAGGCTGACCAGGGCCTGGGCAACCTCAAAGTAACAGCAAACTGAGTGGGAGTGGGTTGTAGCTGCCCGAGTTCTGGCTGCACTACAGTCCCATGACTTATCCTTGGGTCATTCTCCCCAGGCCATGGCAAAAAGCAGCAAAAACCCTGGACTTCTAGTCCTTTAGGCAGGAGGCCTGCACAAACCTAACAAGAGCACCCTGGGAATCCAGGTCAGTGGAGAGAAGCCTGCATTGACCTTTTTCTAGAAGGAGAAACACCTGCTCCACCAACCATGGACATCCAGGAGAGGCTTAGCATTGGAAACTATACTCCAAGTGATCATGGTTCTGTAGTGATCATGATTTCTCATTTTTAAACCTTCAATAACACTTTTCTATAAAAATAAACAAATATAAGTAAAACTAAAGAATCATTTGACCTAGGGGCACCTGGTTGTCTGTCAGTAGAGCATGCAACTCTTGATCTTGGAGTGGTAAGTTTGAGCTCCATGTTGGGTGTAGAGATTACTTAAAAATAAAATCTTAAAAATAATCATTTGACTTAATTATCGATGCATCCCTGAGGTATAGTAATGGAGTCAGTAAACTGCATACCTCCACTGTAAGAGAATATATCTATAATTAGAATTGGGGGTAGATTCTAGTTCTGTCTCCTCCATCCAAACACCAGAACCTGTGGGTGAGTGGGCAGTGAGCAGGAAAGCCAGGCTTGCCCTAGCACTGGCAAGCTCAGTGAATTTGGACTGACTTCTCCCAAAGCCTTGATCTTGGGTGCTGACTACGCTTTGAAAACATCATGTTTTGAGGATGAAGAGCCTGTTTGGCTATTTACAAAAATGGATCTGTGAATGCTGCCAGAGTTGAATGAATGTTTTATGCCATTTGATGCATTTAAAATAACCCAATAAGTTGAAAAGTTTTGCTGTGAAGGGAATGTTTGTTCTGCAGAGTTAAGTCGTGGTTACAATTAGAAAAGAAACTCCAAAAGTTCCTGTGTTTCCTGGCAGGGGAACAATGCTTTCTCTTCATGTACTTCACAAGCTAATGGCAGTCAGAAGGTTAGTTACAAGGCCTCACATCAGGGCTTCAAAGAAGTACAGAGTAACCATTTCCAGGAGTATTTTGGATTCTATATGGACACCCAATTTCACTTGTTCATATTATGACTTCTACTCTTCCCTCTATTCTCTTCTATCTTTCACTCCAAGGAAAACCTGAGCATTGGCTTTTAGTGATTTTATCCTATCAATGTTTAGGAGAGTACTTTACAATTCCTTGTTACATCTAGGTGGGACCAAGACAAACTCTCTCTCTACAGATAGGAGAACTAATAGTCTGTAGAAAGAACCTGAAAATCCAGTCAACCCTGGGCTGCTCTGGATTCTGAGAGAATTTTGCCACCCACCCCCTCTGCCCTAGCCCCAGCCAGCTGCAAACTGTCTGGATCGAGCTGCTTCGACACGCTGATGTTATCAGCCTCATGGTGCCTGGAGCACGTAGATAGGAACAGGGAATGGCGCCGTCTCACCGGATGTAGTAATGCAATTTAGATTCTGAAATCCAAGTATAAAATCTTGAAAGCTGACATTTTTTATCTACCACAGGAGGGGGGTGATGGGGCGGAATTCCCAGCAGAACCATCAAAATGAGGAAATGGCTTCTGTCATAGATTAATAAGTAGTTCAAAGTACTGGAAAAACATACAGAGAGGATTTGTAGGGAAAGTTCTTGTCCACCCCCCTCCTCTGAGCCACGCTGCCAGGTGAAGACCCCTCCATTTGTGTGAACCCTATGCTGGGGCTAAAAGTGCCTCTTCTGAGCATTCCTATGAAAATCCCCTGTGCTGGGGAGATGGAAGAAGCACCAGCCTCCCCGGGGGGGCGGGGGGGTATGCCATAGCAGTTTGGGTGGGTCTCAACCAGCCCTTTTTTTTTGAAAGGAGCAATTCAGACTGGGCTAGAAATGGTGGCAAAGAAGCAGTCACTTACTTTTCCTCTCATTTCCCCAACTTAATCCTGTGTCACTCTCCCCACCCACCCCCATTACTACATTTTGCCTCACTGGTCTTCATTGCTGGTGGAGCATGAAGAGCCTTCCTGCCTCATGCTCCCCTTCCGGCTACACCTTACTTCTCCTTCAGGCTTCAGCTGACACATCATCTCTTATAAAAAGCTTTGCACGGGGGCACCTGGGTGGCTCAGTCAGCTGTATCTGACTTCAGCTCAGGTCATTATCTCGCAGTTCACGAGTTTGAGCCCTGCATCAGGCTCTGTTATGACATCTCAGAGCCTGGAGCCTACTTCACATTCTGTGTCTCCCTCTCTCTCTACCCTCCCTCATTCACATTCTGTCTCTCTCTCTCTCAAAAAGTAAGAAAAAAAAATTTCCCATTAATACCAGGATAGGTTAGGTCCTTCTATAATATACTCTCACAGCACTACCCCCCTTCCATTTCTTTTATGTACTTATCAAATTTTACTTCAGTGAATACTTGCATAATTTATTTAACAAATGTTCACGAAGGCAGGGACCATGCCTAGTTCTTCTGTGTCCTCCCAGTGCCTAGCATAGAGAATGAAGGGCTGTGATCTGATAATAGACAAACAGATTGCTTTCTATTTGGTTTGAGCCATAGCAAGGCTCTTTCTGAAACAGAGGTGGCAAAAGTCCAGTGGCCTGCCAGGTTGTGCCAGGGCCTTGTCTAATGGTGTCCCAGACAGATGTTGTATTGTGTACTCTTTGTAGGGCCACTTCTCTATGTAAGCCTAGGGGCTGAAAGATTGCCTTCCAGGAAGTTATTTTGGAGAACAGCCAAAGTAGGAGTCCCCAAATCCTCACTTACTCCCTTGCTTGCCTGAAGGTTTGGCCTAGTTAAAACTCACTTAAGGCCCATGGCCAATGCAGCAGCTCAACTCCAGGTTGACTACTTGTGGGGGCTGATCAACAGCTAAGCACACACAACTTTCTTTGAGACTTAAGGTCCAGGCTCATATTTTGCTTGCTGATATACATACATCATCATCAAATGAGTAAGGCCCAACTCTTATTATCAAGTTTCAGAGGAGTGGGAAGCTAGCTTGGAACCAAACCATCAGAAAATCCTTTGGAGGGAGATAGGGGCAGGGCTGCTCTGATTCTGTCTGTTTTGACAACCTGGGGCTTACAACCATGCGTACCAGGCAGTGAGCCACCCAAGGCATGGGAACGTTTGGGAGTTCATACATAAGGGCAAGGAGACAGCAAAGGAAAATACAAGAAACCTCCCTGAACAGTAAGCACAGCCTCTGGCTGGAGAGTAGGGCTTAGTGGATTCCAGGTTTGCCTGTGAACTACACTGACTTAGAGAGTCTAGACAGGTCATTTCACTCTCTGAGTTCCCAGGTCTGTTTTTATTCAGGCCCTGAGATTCCAGAAAGAGCCTCCAGGGCAGAGAGTAAATGAGTTGTCCCAGGTCAATGCCAGATGGCAGCCCGGGAATTAGAATTCGTGGACTCTTCTTTCTAGCCAGCTGCTCCTTCCCCTGAGTCCTGAGCTTTTTCTTCTTCTGAGTGCTCAGGACTATATTTAATTTAGTAAGGTTTGTGGTCACATAATCACTGCTCCTAATAAAACAATGAATACAGAGCATCCTCTGTTAAGGAAGGCAAACATGGGGAAGGCTTTGCCCCTGAGAAAACAGGCCAAAAGCAAGTTCTGGCTGAGGTTAGGCCTGTTCTACTTGAACAAAAACCAACACAAGCAACTCTCTTGGGATCTGACAGAGTCCTCATCTGTTCTTGTTTCTTGTCTAGGCTTGCTTATATGTCAATAGCCTGTGCTTAATCCCATAGCAAGGGCCTCTCCTGGAAGCTAGAAAACACTGTTTCCACAGGCAAGAGAGGGGCCTGGCTGAGGGACAGTCTGGATCTAGATCCTCTGAACATCTTTCCATCCATAACTTAGTTACTACATTGTTAATACTCCCATCTTCAGGAGTATTATCCAGCCAAACCTCTTCAGGTAGAGTGGAGGCAGTCTTAGTCCTTCCAGCCCAAACTCTTGTCAGGTCTACTCATGGCTCAGCAAACACCATATGCTCTTTTCTCCTCCTTGCCCTTGCATGTCCCATTTTGATTGTCCAGTGTTAAGAGAAGGAGCCTGCAGCTGTTCTCTGGTGGTTTAGTATTGCTTTTGCACCTGTTTCTTTGACCAGGAGGTTCTTTGGGGGTATAAAGCATGTAATGGCCTTTTAGTTCAGACAGTTCTTTCAATAAGGGATCTAAGAGTATGAGAGGTGAAGAAAGCAATGGAGGAGAGCCTTACACAAGGCCCAGAGCAAGGGTTGTTGGAGGGATAGGATCCTCAGTGATTTCACTCAGCCTCAATCCAGGTAGACCTACCTTCCCTCCTTACTCACCAGCCGAGGCAATCAAAGTGAGAACACGGTAACCTCATTTGCTGGCTTTGATTAATTTAGCTATGGAAGAGGCCTGGAAGTAGAAAAGGAACTATCAACTAGAAAATCCAATCCCTAGTAGGTGACTGTGATTCCTCTGCCCTTCCAGATTCCTCGTACACCCCTCCTCTAGATGATTTGGGGAATCAGGAGGGAAACCCCTCTACAATATTACCTTTCTTTTACCTAGGGTCCAAGTGCATGGCTAGGGTGAGGGTGTCAGGCTGAGAACCTCCAGACTCACTAGTTTCATTTCTGTTTCTATTTGCTACACTTGCCCCTATACACCTTATGTCAACGCTCTTACCCTAAAACAACAACAACAATAACAACAACAACAACAACAAATCCAAAACACTTTAAGTCAAGTGTGCACCACTGCCAGGCTGATTGTACAGAGTGATATCTCATGAAACGTTCCAGCCTCAGACCTTGAAATCTGCTCAGTGCTTCTCTTTAGTTTCCCCTGCCTCACATACCAGATTAAAGATGGGAATGCAGATGTATTAGAGACAAAAGTCCTTTTAACACTCCCTTGTTCCACTAGATTCTTACCATCCCTCCAAAATTCTACAGCTCTGAGGTATTGGGGTGTGAGACCCTAACCAGGGACAGCTCAGATGCTGTCTTGAAAGCTTATTTCACCTTCAGAGTGATAGTG
The DNA here is from genome assembly GCF_018350195.1 of Panthera tigris. Classification (NCBI taxonomy): domain Eukaryota; kingdom Metazoa; phylum Chordata; class Mammalia; order Carnivora; family Felidae; genus Panthera; species Panthera tigris. The sequence continues at coordinate 55,833,634 of NC_056672.1, forward strand.
ACCTCAACAGAGAGAGTTTGGTCAGGCTAGATGTGAGTGGAAGAAGGTGGGGCAAGGGCTGGAAAGGATAAGGGGGAGTCCCTGGATTCATAGGGAAGATCCTGGAGACAGAAGAAGCCAGAGACATGTATAGAAAGGCTATTCAAAATTAAAGAAGCAAGGGCCTTAATGACTCAAGCACCTAGTCTTTTCAGACCTGGCAGAGACTGGGCTCTTCTAGGAGCTATCCAGGGTCCTGAACTGCCACCACCTGAAGACCTAGGAGTCTCTGAACAAAAGCCCCACATGCCAGTTAACACTGACCTTAAATGGTTGGACCCATTGCTTGAAGTAGTGACTCAAGTCATTCTATATAGCTGCAGCCTGGGCTTCATGCCAGCAGCCTGGCTCCCTAGTCAGATTTTCAACAAGTGATTATAAGGTTGAGATTAAGGATCTTGGTGTATGTGAAAAGTATCTTGTAGTACTTCTGGAAGCTCAGGACTAAATGGGTCTGGCTCAGGCAAGGTGGCTGGTCATAGGGAAAAGAAAGAGGTCTCCATGTGGCACATCTTCAGACAGATCAGCCATTCCTCTCCTCACTTCAGTGGCCACTGCACACATGTGCTTGTACACACACACACACACACACACACACACACACACACACACAAGCATGCATGCATGCATGCACATACACACATGCCAGATTCTCTGCTCTGTAACTGCAGAGCCTGTACTGCTACAGAGATGGTATAGTCTCCTTTGTCTGCATGTTAGCATAATGTATCTGCTTTGTTCTCACCATGGATATTACGGAAATCTGGCAAACAGTACCAAAACTTAAGACTTAAATAAATAAAATATTTCTTTTTCTGGATTCAAGAGGAATACATTGTCACTATAAAAATTCCAGATAAGCACAAAAGAAGAAGAAAAAAGAAGAAAAAAAGAAGAAGAAAACCTTAATCCCACCATCTATAGCCCTTGGCACACAGCCTAGGCCCTTTTGTATGTGTGTGCACGTGTGTGTGTGCATGTGCATGAGTGTTGGTAAGAGGCAATATAGTGAAATGGTTAAAAGTATGAGTTTTAGAGTAAGTTCTACCTCTGCCATTTATCTGTGCAATCATGATCAAATTTCTAACCTCACTGGGTCTGTTTTTCAACTTTTTTTTGGTAGTGGGAGGGGGAGGTTTAGAGAAATACTGTGTTTAATAGTAAAACTGAGTTCACTCTAGTACAGGCATGGTCTGGAGTTGAAGCAGCAGGGATGGGTAGGTGCCCCTCGCAGACCCTCACATGGTGAAGAAGATGAGGAAGGTGGCCATCAGACAGGACAAAGCCCAGAATAACATAGGAGAAGAGATACTGCTTGAGAGATAGGTCCTAGCATAGCCAATGATATAAAGCTACCAAATCCTATTCCAAAGCCAGTCCCTGAACCAGCCACACCAACTGTAGTGACCCCAGAACCAATTGGCCACTGTGTAAAGGTCTTGGGAGACAACAGTGTTCTGGAGCTCCCATCTGGCCACCTGGAGAAGGGAGCTGCTGTAGATGGCTATTTAGATTGGATTTCTAGCCTATCTAGGAAGGAGACAGACACATCCTTGACTGGACCCCTGGTACAACAGTGGATCAGAGCTGGAAGAATGAGTAGAGCCTTGGTGGTCTGCATTTCTTCAGTCTTCCAGCCTTAGTTCTAGTTCTCAGTGCTCAGCTTCCTCACCCTGTTTTTCATATTTAACATAATATAATAGTACTCATCTCAAAAGCTTGGTGGGAAGATTAAATTGGATCGTGTATATTTAGTGCTTACCACAGTCCCTGACACATGGTAGGCAGTCAATACAGGGTAGCTTTTATAAAACACACACATATACCCCCATAGAAATCACTCTGCAATACTGCTTGATGCCTAATTTTAAAACACAGACTATTCTCCATCTCAGAGAAAAGCTGAAGAGAGGATAAATAAGTTCAATTTATTTCATTTTCTTTCTGGCCTAACTTTCTAGGCCACAGTGATGACAAGCTGGGACTTGGGAAATAGAATGGCTTCCTAGCTCAGGAAGGAAAAAAGTAGTTCTTGATCCAGAGCTTCTATCTTTCAGTCTGTGTTCCATAGCCAGGAAATGGCAAAGGCTTTGTGGTCAAGGTTCCTCCTCTTCTTAAACTTTGGGCCCCAGCCTTTTGGCCTACTTGCTCTGGTTAGTACTTTCTGCTTCCCTGCCGAGGAGCATCCTACTTTCCTCCAGGGCTTCTTCCCCCTTGGCACCCACACAAGTCCCTTTGCCTGGTTTAGGCAAGCCTGCTTCCTCACTAAGTCCTGGCCATTTGCTTCCTATGTCTACCACCCCCATCTCTCCATATTTGCTCTACTAACTCTGTTCTCCTGGAGGTCAGCACTTGAGGTCCTAATTAAAATCCAATGGTCTTTTCTCAGGTGATCTTCCATCACTTTTCAGTATCATTGGACATTGCTGACCAGATATTTCTGGAAATTCTATTTTCCTTTGGCTTTTATAAAAACATCCTATCCCTATCTGTTTTGACCAGCCTCCCTACTGTTCTTCCTTGCATACCCTAGACATTGATCCTTTCCTCAGTGTGATCACTGACTCTTTACACATGTTCTCTCTTGGCATGTAGAAATGTAATATAATATTATAAACTTATTATTTCAAGTGATATCTCTCTGGGTTTGGCCTCCAAATATATATCTCTAGCTCTGACCTGTTAAGCTCCAGACCAACATTTCCAACTGCCTATGACTTCCACTGATGTCATCCCCTGCTGTGCCCCCCAGCCTTGTTCATCCTGTTGACTACCCTTATCTTGTTAATGGTACAAACCACTTTCCCAGTTAAATAAACTCAAAACATTAAAAAAAAACCTTTTATTTTGAAATAATTTTATATTTAAAGAAGAGTTACAAAGACAGTGCAGAGAATCCTTGTACATTCTTCACCCAGCTTTCTCTAATGTTAGCATCTTAAATAATCGTGGTACATTGATCAAATCTACATTGATCAAATCAATAGTATTGACTAAACTATAGACTTTATGCAAATTTCTCCAGTTTTCCATTAATATCCCTTTTTCTGTTTCATATTGCTTCTCATTAATATGTCTCCATGGTCTCCTTAGTTTCTCAGTCTTTTCCTGACTCTCATGACTTTGACTTTTGAGGAGTCCTGGTTAGGTATTTTATAAAACATTCCAACAATTTTGATGTGCCTTGTTTTCTCATGATTAGACTGAGGTTATGGATTTGGGGAAGAATACCACATAAGTGATGTGTCCTTTGTATCACAGCATATCAGGGGGTATATGACTTACTGCTGGTGATACTAATTTTAATTACTTGGGGTGGTGTTTACCAGATTTCTCCACTATAGTTACTATTTTTCTCTTATTTTGACCATTCTCTATTAGTCAGAAGCAAGTCACTAAGTCCAGGCCACAGTCGAGGAAGAATTAAGCTCCACTTTCTAGAGGAGGAGTATCAAAGAATTTGTGGATATATGTTAAAACTACCATGGTAATTAATACATATTTTGGTTGAGGTTCTTATAGGCTGTGCAAATATCTTGTTTCTCCTTAAAGTTTCACCCACTAGTTTTAGCAATCAGTGGATCTTGCCAGCAGCAATTATTACTATGATGTTCTAAAGGTAATTTTTTTAAGTTTATTTATTTTGAGAGAGACAGAGGGAGAGTATGAGTGGGGAGGGAGAGAGGGAGAGAGGGAGAGAGGGAGAGAGAGAGAGAGAGAGAGAGAGAGAGAGAGAGAAACCCAAGCAGGCTCCATGATGTTAGCACAGAGCCCCATGTAGGACCTGATCCCATAACCATGAGATCATGATCTGAACTGAAATCAAGAGTTGGATGCTTAACTGACTGAGTCACCCAGGTGCCCCTAAAGGTAATTTTTAAATTCCCCTCATTCTTTCTAAAAAAAAAAAAAATACTTCTACATAAAATACTTTTACATAACAAATCATAATTCTTGAAAATGTTCCTTCTCCTTCATTTATTTATTCAGCCATTTATTTATACCAGTATGGATTAATACACATATATTTTCTTTTGGGAGGTATAATCCAATACTACCACTATTTATTTTGTTGTTCAAATTGTTCCAACTTTGGCCACTGGAACCTTTTTCAAGTTGACTCCTGTCTCCTTTTGACCTGACTGGGAAGTCATTTTGACCCACCTGTTTTCTCCTTATCCCTCTGGCAAGCTAATCATGAACTTACTGTAACAATTTCTTCCTTATCAACTTACTTCAGGACCACTGCAAGAGTAACCCACTTATCTGCCCAAACTATTTCTTCTTCCTCCAACTCATCCTATGCATTACTCTTAAATTACTCTTCTGGAAATTAAACACTGCTCTGATTACAACATTCCCTTGTTCAAGACCTTTCAGTGGCTCCCACTACTTAAAAACTCCTTGACCTAACATTCGATAGTTTTAATAATATGGCCCAATTTGACAATCTAGCTGCTTTTCCAATTGCTTATCTTTCTAAATCCTTTGTTCTCTTTGCTGCAGCTGTTAGCTCTATGTGCAGATGACTTCCAATTTCTATCTAGCCCTAACTACATCATTTTAAGCCATTAAAAAAATCTTTAAGTTTATTTTTTGAGAGTGAGGGCGCATAACTACGCATGTGCAAGCAGGGTAGGGGCAAAGAGAGAGAGAGGGAGGAAAGAGAATCCTATGCAGGCTCTGCACTGTCAGCACAGCGCCTGAAGCAGGTCTCCAACTCACGAATTATGAGATCATGACCTGAGCTGAAATCAAGAGTCAAATGCTTAACTGACTGAGCCACCCAGGCGCCCCACCATTAAAAAGTCTTTATTGGCTTCTTTAACTTACAAAAGTAAGGCATGTTCAATGGGGAGAATTAAAACAATACCTAAGTGGTTAAAACAGAAATGAGTATCTGACTCTCCTCTGCCCTCTGCTTTCCTCAGGTTGGTTTTAAAAATGAAGTGGATTTTGGGGGCTCCTGAGCAGCTCAGTCAGTTAAGCATCAGACTTCAGCTTGGGTCATGATCTCCGGTTTGTGAGTTCTAGCCCTGCTTTGGACTCTGTGCTGATAGCTCAGAGCCTGGAGCCTGCTTCAGATTCTGTCTTCCTCTCTCTCTGCTCCCCCCTCCCCCTACACTCAAAAATAAATAAACATAAAAAATAGAATGAAGTGGCTTTTCCTGATTGTTCAGTATCTCTATCTCCCTATTAAGTTGCTACATCATAGGAAACAGATTTCGAGACATGCCTCTTAAGAGTTTACAATGCAAGTCAGAAAAGGTTAAATCCAGAAAAATATAGATCTTTATCTTTGCATTGCAACTTATGCTTTCAAAACTTTTTCTTTATTATCTCATTAAATCTGACAATCCTAAGAGATAGAAATAGTATATCTTTTAAAAATAAAGGATTTTATCTTTTTGAAGAGCAGTTTTAGGTCTACAGCAAAATTGAGGGGAAGGTACAGAGAGTTCCTGTATACCCCCTATGTATACCCACATATACATAGCCTCTCCCATTACCAACATCCTCCACCATGTGGTATATCTGTTACAACTGATGAACCTACAGTGATACATCATAATCAACTAAATTCACTCTTGATGTTATACATTCTATGGGTGTGGACAATTGTAAAATAACATGTATCCATCATTATGGTATCGTACAGAATATTTTCACTGCCCTAAAAATCCAGCATCTATTCTTTACCCCAATTTTACAGAGAAGAAAAAAGGAAACCCTGCAAAGCTGATCAGCTCTCCTAAAGTCCCCTAGCCAGGGCTAGGTCCCAAGTTTCCTGACCCCTTTCCTACTTTACCTCATAAAAAGGCCATACTGAAAACCACAATAAGCAGCAACACTAATGGGAGCAAGGCCAGAAGCCAAAGAGAACCACTCAGAATATTGACACATCAGTGATCATGGCTTTACCTTGGGCAATGTGAGAATAATTTTGTTCCCTTGCTTCCCAGTGGTGAAAGTGAGACTGTGGGAGATCTCTAAAAAGGAAATAAGAAACAGAAATGTATCTAATTGGTGTGATGGCATTCTGTTTTCAAAGAAATGCCTGCCTTCCCAAAGCTACAGAGCTCTATAGAACTTAAGAAGGAAGTGAGAAGAACTGAGTGAAGTACGGCCAGTCCATTCAAAACTTGGGGTGCCCAGAAGGAACAAGACTGGCCAGACGGGTGGCATCCAGGTATCTGGCAGCATTTCCATAGCCAATTCATTTCACCAACTTGTTGATGTGAATACCTGATTGAAAAATATGGGAATTATGAAGTAAATGCTATATCTTCTGGGTAGGCATAGATGAATCATATCATCCACATTCCAAATGATATATGAAAATAGTAACTTTTATGTTATAGGTATTTTAACACAATAAAAAAAGATATATATCTGGACATCTTTTCATGTCAATCCATATTGGATTTTATCTCTTCCTCCTTCTAAAAGACTGCCTAAGGCACCTGGGTAGCTCAGTTGGTTAAGTGTCTGACTCTTGGTTATCATCTCACAGTTTGTAGGTTTGAGCCCCACATTGGGCTCCACACTGACAACGCAAAGCCTGCTTGGGATTCTTTCTCTCCCCTCCCCATCTAAAGCTCATGTGCTCTTTCTCAAATAAATAAACTTAAAAAACTTATTTTAAAATTAACTGTTAAAAAAAAAAAGGCTGCCTATACATATGTTGTGGGATGGATGGATGTATCATGATTTATTTAATCAGTTCCCATTGATGGAGATTTATGTTGTTTCTCCCCCCACCCATTATTATGTTGCAGCTATTACAACAGTGTAATATAATGTTATAATATTGTTACTATTAATTTATAGCTACTATAATATCTTATAAAAAAGTCTTTATACACTTATCCATTTATTTTTTTAATGTTTATTTATATTTATTTTGAGAGAGAGTAAGTGTGTGCATGTGTGAATGGGGAAGGGGCAGAGAGAGAGGGAGAGAGAGAATCCCAAGCAGGCTCCATACTGTCAGCGCAGAGCCAAACCCGGGGCTTAATCGCATGAACCATGAGATCATGACCTGAGCAGAAGTCAAGAGATGGACACTTAACCACCTGAGCCACCCAGGTGCCCCTATTTCTTTAGTTTAATAAATTCCTGGAAGTAGAATTTTTGAAGGGGTCAATGGGTATGCACACATTATATTGCCAGCTGTTTTCCCAGAAAGGCTGTGACAATATATACAGTACTTCCCAACAGGAGGTGGGGAATACTCAGGTTTTGAAGTTAGAAAGACCTAGATTAGTTTTAAGGATAGCTGATTATATGATCTTTGGTGAGTTACCATTCTTGGTTTTGTTTTTTTTTTAGGGGGGGAGGAGGGGCAGAGAGAATCTTTTTTTTTTTTTAATGTTTATTTATTTATTTTGAGAAAGAAAAAGAGAGCTCCCCCACACACATGCAATTGGGGAGAGGGGCAGAGAGAGGAGAGAGAGAATCCCAAGCAGGCTCCAAGCTCTCAGCTTGGAGCCCGATGTGGGCTTGATCCCATGAACTGTGAGATCATGACCTGAGCTGAAATCCAGTGATGGATACTTAACCGACTGAGCCACCCAGGCATCCCAGGGAGAGAGAGAATCTTAAGCAGGCTCCACACTCAGCATGGAGTGCAACATGGGCTAAATCCCATGACCCTGGCATCATGACCTGAGCCATAGTCAAGAGTCAGATGCTTAACTAACCGAGCCACCCAGGCACTCCAACATCCCTTTTCCTTCTAGGGATGTAATATTACCCTCTTTACAGGGCCAGTGTTAGAATTCCCTGGCCACTAAAAAAGAGCTTGGGATACTAACTTGAGTTTTTCTAATCAACAGCAAGAGATATTGTCCTCTTACTGAGTCTGTTTCCTAAGAAATACTTGAAGCCAATTTCCAGAGCTCTATCTTTAGTGACTAAATCACAAAAAGACAATCTCTCCCCATCTCAATGATCTTTCCTAGAATCTTAATCAGGCTGTACTTATTCCCCAGACCACTGTCCATTAGGCCGTTTTAACAGCTGAACTTTCTGTTCTTTAAAATAGGACACTGCATTAAGCCCTGGAGGCTACAGAGATCCTACGGAAAACAGATGGAAAACAGACCCGAGACACATGCACCCTTGGACACTGGGGAGTACAGATTGAATTCCCTTCCCTGTATACTTCCACAACCTGGCCCAAAAGCAGAAGGACTGAAACTGGATCATGGATTTTTAGGGCTGTAAGTTCCAAAAAGTATTGATTGAAATAATCAGGGTTGAAATTAACCAGGACCTAGTAGTGACTGAAAAAGGCCAGTGATAACTCTCCAAACTGCCAAAAGGGGGCAGTGTAGTGTTATGGTTAAGAGCACAGGCTTTGACACCACACTTGGGCTTGAATCTGGGCATTGCTATCTATTAGCTGTGTGACCTTGGGTCTCACTTGCCTTCTTTGTAGATTAAGAGTATACCTTCTTCATATTGTGGACGGGATTAAATAAAATGTGTGTACCCTGACAGTAAGTGCCCATAAACAGCAAGGCACACATCACAGGGTGTACGGTTGAATATAATAGTAAGATGTGACATGAGGTTACTAAATAAAGGGAACAAGAAGATTTAATTAGTTAATTAATTCGACAGATATCTAGTAAATTTTTACTGTGTGTAAGTCACCTTACGAGGCACAAGAGACATAATGGGAAGTAAAAGTAGATATGATCTCTGCCTTCATGAAACTTGGCCTTCAAAAGGATCCATATGAATAGCATACTCATACAAACATATGCAAAATTATAAATGTAAAAAGTAAAATAAGGAGAAGGCCACTGACAAAGTCTAGAGTCTGAAGGAAGCCTCTGTGATGAAATTATAGCTGAGCTAAGATCTGAAAGATGATGAGTAAGAGTCAACCAAAAAAGGTAGAAGGTACAGGGAAAACATTCTAGGCATAAGGAACAACATGTGCGAAGGCACTAAAACAGAATGGAGTCTGGGACATCAGAGAAATGGAGGAAAAGCCAGTAAGGTTGGATGCAGTGATTGGGGTTAATGTGGTATGAGGTAAGCTGGAGAAGAAGTCAGGAACCAGACATAAGGCTTTGCAGGCCAAGTTAAGCAAGGGGGAAGCTGTTGAAATGTAAGGGGCTGTACTGGGCATACCTACTACTTGGCAACACTTTCCTCTGATATCTCCTTTCATGGGGATAAAGGGATAGGGCTTCACACAATTCCTGCTGTGGCCATTCAGGAGAAGGGAGCAAAAAAGTAATGTGCAACAGGTCTCTTCTCAAAACCATTGACCAAGGAAGAACTAGGGATAAAGAGGAATGTGAGTGGAACATTCAGGGCTGTAAGACTCTCATAAGAAATCCTATACTGGTGACAGGCTGTCACTACAGAACTCCTAATGTTTTCTGGTGGCTGCATAGCCAGGTCCCTAGCCAGCCTCCACATCTCAGATTCCCTGCCCCATCAGCTGCTCCATGCATTGATTGGACATAGTGACTAAGGCATCAATAGCTACTAAGATGGGGTGGTTGGAGGCACAGCACTCCTGTGGGCAGGGGCAGGGCCCTGAGGTAGGTTCAGCTTTGCAGGAAGAAGCTCTCAACCTCTATGTGCCTTCCTGGTTAGCTAGCTTACAGCACCCATAGTATATACAGTGTGTTTGTCTGGGGCACATGCGCACAGAGTGTACAGTCTTCCAATCTTTCCTTTGTAAGGGGAGAAACTAAGAGTGAAGATCCTGAGCAGCACAGGAATGCTAAAGTACTAGAAGGAGATAGCTGTGTTCTTGCTCTCATAGATTTTTTTTAAGTTGGCTGGAAAGCGAAAAGGGCCTAAGAGCTAGAGCTGCTAGAGCTGCTAGAGCTGCCTGCCCCACCCCTCCTCCAACTTCTCACAGCCCACAGCCCAGCTAAACAGGAAATCAGGCCTGGGTCCTTGCCAGGACCCAGGCTGGAGCAGGAAGCTCAGGAAACAAGTGAGAAAGTCTGTCTTCAGCACAGAAGAAGGCTGCTTAGAAATCCCTGGAAAGGTAAAATAAACCCAGCCCCTGCTGAATTCTCTCCCAGAGGAGGAAAACACTAGACTTGCCTCCACACTCTAGCATGGTCAAGCATAGGTCTAGCAGGATTCACAGAGAGCAGATGCAGAAGCTTCGTGGGGGAGATAGTGTTGCCTCAGTGAGAAGAGACTCCAAATAAGTGTTCATGAAGCAGGGTGAGTACCTGTGGTCTGAAGACATTCTAGGGACATCTTGGGCTGATAAGGTAGGAAATGATGGTATAGGATAAGGGCAGTGATAGAAAAAGTAGGGCCTAAAGGAGAAAGGCCTAGAGATATCTGTAATACCTGTGGGGGATATAGGCAGAACATTGACAGGGGTTCTTTGCTGTGCATATGTAAAGGAAACTCCTGATTAGACAATGGACTGAGGCAATGACCAGCAATGGTTGCTCAAAACTTTAAGTGAAAGGCTGAAGGCAACATTTGTGATGGAGAGATTAGACTAACTATACCACTAGTTAATCTGAATTTCACAAAAGGTGGGACAACCCATATGTCCTGCACCTCCTTCCTGATGTGATGCACTAGGAAGTACACAGCACACCTCAGAAGTATTCTTCACAAAAAAGTTGAATCTGAATCTAATCAGACCTTGAGATATAATTACCAGCTTGCAGAAATATAGGAGACAGACAGGGTTATAAATGAAATAATTATTCACAGTAATCTAGGGGGTGGGGTATAGGTAAAACAAGGTTAGCCCTGGGTTGATCATCGGTGAAGTTGGGTGAGTACTAGGGAATTCATTTTACCTTTTCCTCTACCTTGCATATGCTTGAGATTTTCCATAGCAAAACATTTTTAAAATTTGAAGGTCTGCAGACTAGAAACTACCTTCTCAAGTCCCCACTGGGGAGAATAGTAGCAACGTGGACATTTTCAATTGTTTCTTGGGCCCTGAAAGTTGGCCCATGGGAGCTGAAACAGAAGTAGGACATCCTCCTCTAACATCAGTACTGGGGCTTTCCAGGAAGGCCCCACTCTGCCAAAAGAATTCTAAAACAGTCATGGTACAGAGGGGCAGAGCAGGACTCCTCTAGTCAATGGAACCCCTTTGGGAATCAATGGGAGCACAGAGTACTTCCATCTCTAGCCTGGTCTCATCATGGCCTTGTCAAGGAGGCCAGGGGCTCTCCTCATTTGATGATGAGAAGAATAAGCCATCTTTTCACCCTCTCCTATAAAAGCTCCCTTGGGAACCACTGACCAATAAATGGAAAACACCAACCCCTTAATTGCCATCAACCCTTAGATCAGAAATGAGAGGGTAATTTGCAGTTCATTTTCATGTACGTGATCTTATTTATTTTATAAATAGCCTGAAAGAGTTTAGGAGCTTGGCTAAAGGTCATAACAAAAGTGGTAAAGTTAGAATGTACCCAGCCAGCTTTCTACCACAGCTGTGTACAGCTCCTGCCCTGAGGCCAGTGCCCCTCAGTAGGTCACCCTCATCTCCATAGCCCCTCAAGGATACACAAGCCAATTCTTGTAGGAGTTCCCTGAGACTGCCTCACTGCTATAGTTCAGTCCCTTGGCAAATAAAGGATCTGAAACATGAGGTTCCATTAGGAAGTTGACAGGGAGATGGATAGATGGTTCCTGACCGGTTCCCTTTGGTGCCGCTGTTTACTACCTTGACTATCACCTCCCAACTTAGTCTCCCTTCCTGACTCCACATAATTCTTCCTCTTTTTTCCCAAGCCACTGATCACCACCACCACCTTCCCACATCATTATCCCCACTTGGCCTTTCTCTGAGCTTATGATATCCTCTGAGCCAGGGCTGGAAGCAGCAGGACAGCTGAGGGCAGAGAGGACTTTCTGGAAGCTGAAATCCTTAGCGAACACCTTTGGAGTTTGTAAGAGGCCCAGTAGAGGCCCTTCTCACTAGCTGTTGCAATCTACATGCCAGTGTGGCTGCTGGCTTTCCCACTGGAGTCAGGTCTGCCCCTGGACAGAATAGCTTGTAGCATTTGACTTTCGTGGTAAGGAGAATATGAACCCCGTGCCTAACCCACAGAGAACAAGACATCCAGGCTGGCACTCTTTCCTCCCTCCAAGAGCTCCAGATATTTTTTTCCATCTCCAGGAGGATGTGGGCAAGTCATATAATGTTGGAAGACTCAGGTAGGAGCTCTTCGTTGGGACAGTCAAGTTGCTCACTAAATATTACACGTCACACATCACAACTCCATTAATAGCTCCTCCAGTCTCACAACAAAGCTAGCAGCACAGTCATCAGCTCTGCTACCTATGAGAGACAGGCTGGACCAGCCCTCCTACATTCTTCTATGTCCTTTACTCCTGAAAACTTACCTAATGCTGTAAAGGGAGAGGATGGAGAAAGGTCAATTTGTAAGAGATTCAGACTACCAAATCTGGGAGCCCCCACCCCACCGGAGAACATGTAGCAAGTCACTCCTTGTCAGGGATTCCAGGTCCTTCTCATTCTGTGGTCTGAGCTCAAACATTACTTTTTATTTTTTTAAGATTTTTTTTTTAGATTTTTTTTTTTTTAAGATTTTTTTTGGGGGGGGGCACCTGAGTGGCTCAGTCGGTTAAGCGTCTGAGTCTTGATTTCTGCTCAGGTCTTAATCTCACAGTTCATGAGTTTGAGCCCTGCAAAAGGCTCTGTGCTGACAGTGCAGAGGCTGCTTGGGATTCTCTCTCTCCCTCTCTCTCTCTCAAAATAAATAAATAAACTTAAAAAAACTAAAAAAAAAGATTTTAGTTTTAAGTAATCACTACACCCAATGTGGGGCTTGAACTTACAACCCTGAGATCAAGAATCCCATGCTCTACTGACTAAGCTAGCCAGGTGCCCCAACCATGACTTTCTTTCTTTTTAAAATTTTGTTTTAATGTTTATATATTTTTGACAGAGGGAGAGACAAAGCATGAGTGGGGGAGGGGCAGAGAGAGAGGGAGACACAGAATCTGAAGCAGGCTCCAACTGGGGCTCCAACTCACAGACCGCGAGATCATGACCTGAGCCGAAGTCAGACGCTCAACCAACTGAGCCACCCAGGTGCCCTATCTTTTTTTTTTCTTTTTAAATATTTATTTAAATTTTAGTTAACACACAGCACAACATTGGTTTCAGGAACAGAATTCAGCGACTCATCACCTCCCTCCATCAACTTTCAGTTCATTCTCTGTTGTTAAGAATCTCTTATGGGGTGTCTGGGTGGCTCAGTTGGTTAAGCGTCCTACTTAGGCTCAGGTCATGATCTCACAGTTCGTAGGTTCAAGCCCTACACTGGGCTCTGTGCTGACAGCTCAGAGCCTGGAGCCTGCTTCAGATTCTGTCTCCCTCTCTGCCCCTCCCCTACTCGCATTCTGTCTCTCTCTCAAAATAAACATAATAACAAAAATTTTTTTAAAAAAGAGTCTTTTATGACTTATTTCCGCCCCCCTTTCCCCCCTTTCCCACATGTTCATCTGGTTTGCTTCTTAAGCAAAATTCCATATATGAGTGAAATCATATGGTATTTGTCATTCTCTGACTGACATATTTCATGTAGCATAATATACTCTAGCTCCATCCACATCGTTGCAAATGGCAAGATTTCATATTTTTTGATGGCTAAGTAATATTCCATCGTATATAAATACCATATCTGCTTTTTAAAAAATGTTTTTATTTATTTTTGAGACAGAGAGAGACACAGCATGAGCAGGGGAGGGGCAGAGAGAAAGGGAGACAGAATCTGAAGCAGGCTCCAGGCTCTGAGCTGTCAGCACAGAGTGCAACGCGGGGCTCGAACTCATGAACTGTGAGATCATGACACGAGCTGAAGTTGGACGCTTAACCAACTGAGCCACTCAGGCGCCCCTATACCATATCTGCTTTATCCATTCTTCAGTCAATGGACATTTGGGCTGTTTTCATAATTTGGGTATTGTTGATAATTTTGCTGTAAACATTGGGGTACATGTACCCCTTCAAATCTGTGTTTTTGTATTATTTGGGTAAAAATACCTAGTACTGCAATTGTTGGATTGTAGAATAGTTCTATTTTTAACTTTTTTTTTTTTTTAATTTTTTTTTCAACGTTTTTTATTTATTTTTGGGACAGAGAGAGACAGAGCATGAACGGGGGAGGGGCAGAGAGAGAGGGAGACACAGAATTGGAAACAGGCTCCAGGCTCCGAGTCATCAGCCCAGAGCCTGACGCGGGGCTCGAACTCACGGACCGCGAGATCGTGACCTGGCTGAAGTCGGACGCTTAACCGACTGCGCCACCCAGGCGCCCCTATTTTTAACTTTTTGAGGGACCTCCATACTGTTCTCCAGAGTGTCTGCACCATTTCTCATTCCCATCAACAGTGCAAGACCGTTCCCACTTTCTCTACATCCTTGCCAATACCTGTTGTTTCTTGTGTTGTTAATTTTAGCTATTCTGACAGGTGTGAAATGGTATTTCATTGTGGTTTTGATTTGTGTTTCCCTGATGATGAATGATGTTGAACATCTTTTGATGTGTCTGTTGACCACCTGGATGTCTTCTGTGGAAAAGTGTCTATTCATGTCTTCTGCCCATTTCTTAACTGGATTATTTGTTTAGTTTGGGAAGTTCTTTATAAATTTTGGATCCCAAACATTAGTTTCTCATTGGAGCCTTACCTGACATCCCCAGTCTAATGTGGGAGGTTTTATTATTCTCTCTCATGCTATCTTGTTCTTGTCTTTTTCATCGCTTGTCATAGTTTGTTATTGTAATTTTGTTAGCACACTTCATTTGTTTAGTATCTCTCTCTCCTACTGGACTTCCAGCTCATATAGGCAGGGACCATGTTTGCTGTATTCATCACATTATTCCTTGTGTCTGGTACAGTGTCTTACAGAGAACAAATGTCCAATGGTACTTTTTTAAGATTAAAAAAAGTATATTTATTTATTCTGAGAGAAGGAGTGCATGTGCATGAGCAGGGAAGGGGCAGAAAGAGAGGGAGAGAGAGAGAATCCCAAGCAGGTTCCATGCTGACAGTGCAGAGCCTGACATGGGTCTCGATTCCACGAACTCATGAGATTATGACCTGAGCCAAAATCAAGAGTCAAACACTTTACTGACTGAACCACCTAGGCACCCCATAGGATTTTATTTTTAAGTAATCTCTACACCTAATGTGGGGCTTGAACTCACAACCCCAAGATCAAGAGTCACATGCTTTACTGACTGAGCCAGCCAGGCATCCCCCCTCCGCCAACAATAGTATTTTTTGGATAATGAATGAGAGCCCCAATTCATCTATCCCCTTGAATCTCTCACAATTCTCTACATGTACTTTCTATTCCACTCATTAATTCCCACCTACTCATTCTCCTCTGGGTCTCTACTAGGTCCCCTCCTTAGAATCACCTCCTAATATCCTCTCCATTCGTACTCATCTTTAAAGAAACCAGTTGCACTCTTCTGTAGTTCTGTTTCATGAAAGCAGCTCACAACATGGCACATAAAATTGGTCCCCCCAAATTAGGATATCATATGTATCAAGTTATGTGCTAGAGGTTTTAGAGGCTTTAGGGATGGTTGAGACCTCACCAGAATAGTCAGAGAAGACTTCCCCTGGAGAAAGGGAGTTTATATGGTCTTCTGAAGGATAGGTGGGGGTGGGATAGGCAGACAAGGAAAGGGGAGAGAGTTCTTAAGAGGAGAGGAGGTCTTGGGGCTCCTGGTTGGTTCAGTCGGAAGGGCATGTGACTCTTGATCTTGGAGTCATGAATTTGAGCTCCATGTTGGGTACAGAAATTACTTAAATAAATAAACCTAAAAGAAGGGTGGGGAGAGTTGGCCTTAAGATGCCAATAGACAAGAGGAGGTGAGGGGCCTGGTTAGACCTATCACAAGGAAAGTTGGCATGAATGGTAGAAAATATGGCCAGCCAGGAGGAGCAAAACTTAGTGTAGATGCCTCAAAAGCAAGTGGAGAAGTTTAAGTTGATGAAGAATTTAATTAGGTCCCAAATTGTATCAAGGGCCTGGGAGTCAGGATGTTCTGGCCATGCCAACCTCCAGCTGTTTAATAGCCAAGCCGTTTCTGGGATTCTGCTTGCATATCTGTAAAATGGGCAAAAATGACTTTCTCAATCCGCTTCACAAGGTGATTCAGGTACTTTGGAAACATCTTTTCATCTACCTTAGAAATAAATTTACAGGGGCGCTTGGGTGGCTCAGTCGGTTGAGCGTCTGACTTCGGCTCAGGTCACAATCTCGCAGTCTGTGAGTTCGAGCCCCGCGTCGGGCTCTGTGCTGGCAGCTCAGAGCCTGGAGCCTGCTTCAGATTCTGTGTCTCCCTCTCTCTCTGCCCCTCCCCCGCTCATGCTCTGTGTGTCTCTCTCTCTGCCAAAAATAAACGTTTAAAAAAAAGTTTAAAAAAAAGGAAAGAAATTTACAATAAGGATAATTGCAACCATAAACTTCAAATTCTAAAGAGAATGTATTAGGGCCACAGGACAGGTAGAATGGACAGTTCATACTTTATTGAAAGAGAGATAAGGATGCATGAAGAATGTGGCATTTTTGTGATAGGCCCTGAAAAACAGGAAAGATTAGCAAACACATATTAACAGAAAAGTAGGAAGGTTGCTGCTTGTGCTAAATTCCACAGTGGATTTTTTAGGCATGTTTATATTGCACACACATAATAGAGCCACGTCTATTGCTAGAGTGTTGTTCCTAGCTCCTCCTTTAGTGTGGCATTTTGCAAAGAGCAACATGTTTTCCAGGTGCCGTGGCCTCTGGCCCCAGTTTGAGAACCGTTACCACAGGGAACAGGAGGCAATGAAGCCCAGAGATAGAAGCATGTTTATGCTCCCAACCCAAAGGCCCTGGTTCCTCCTTGTGAATATTAAGTCTAACTGTTTTTCCTTTCTTAACTCCAGCAGTTTAGGCATTTAAAAATCTTAAAATGCTTTCCCTGCAACTATATATATATATTTTTTACAGGCTGAACAGCCTCAGTTCTTCCAACTGTTCTCACGTAATATGGTTTTGACTCCTTTCTTCATTCCAATCACTTCCCCTCTTGAATAATGGCATCAGCATAGAATATATGACTTCAGATAGCACTGACCTGTCACCTTCAAGGACCTGAACTCCTAGGACCTGAATGCGGCTCAACAGCACGTTACCTTTGCTCATGGCCATGTCACATAGTAGGTTTATATGAAGTCTTTTGTCCATATAAGCACTAGCTTTCTGAAGGTCTATCCTAGCCTACACAATCACACAGCCTCACCTAGATTCAAATTCCACATTGCTGAATCCAGCCAGCTCCCTCTCTGAGAGTAAGAATCAATTACAAAATGTAGCATAGCTTCTTTTTTTTTTTAAGTTATTTATTTATTTATTTATTTATTTATTTATTTATTTATTTATTTATTTTGAGACAGAGAGAGAAAGAACAGGAGTGGGGCAGAGAGAGAGAGAGGGAGAGAGAAAATCCCAAGCAGGGTCTGCCCAGTGCAGAGTCTGATGCAGGGCTTGATCTCATGACTGTGAGATCATGACCTGAACCAAAAACAGGAGTCAAATGCTTAACTGAATGAGCCACCCAGGTGCCCTGTGGCATAGTTTGTAATAAATATGAAACCACCATCTCACTAGCTCCAGTGAATCCTTACCTGTATTAGCAGCCAGCCTAGCCCAACATGTGACCCCAGCTTCTTGCCTTGATTCTACACTGCTAAGACAAAGGCTTACCCTATTTCAGATGTATCTTGAGTTCAACGTAACAGTAGGTACAGTTATTAAAGATGATCATGAATCCTCAACTGATAATAATAGGAGTACACTATCAATGTTATGGATTGCGGCTGGTCCCACAGTAGTCTGAGTCAGACCAGATGAGGAGGTCTAGGTCTAGTTCCAGGGACGACAACCTCAAAGTATCCACTTACAGCAGCCAGGATAACTGGAGATGTGGAAACCAGTCTCTGGGAAAATGGTAGGAGGAAAATGCAGGTTCTATTTAGCCTGGGAAAAAGAGAGTGCTAAGGCTGTACAGTTCACAGTAGGGCCCTTCCTCTCCAGTAACTGCTGGCTTAAGGGTCTCATCTTATAGCCTATTCCTTCTCATTGCTCCTTTAGTCAAGGGCTTATATTTTCATCTGAAGTGTGGCCAACTACTTATATGATACTTACGAGGTTTTTTCCTAAAAATGCCTCTTTTCCCCTTATTCGGTCAGCAGAGTCAAGGTTACTTCCTCTTGCTTGGCCTATCTATTTCCAAAGGATTATTAACTTTATATAAGGTCAATACTTCAAAAATCCATGTTGAAGATGAGGGTAGGAAAGATCAGTTTTCTCCATTCATTTCTTTTTTTTTTTTTTTTGCCACCGAACATGTATTGCCTCATTTTATTTTATTTATATATTTTTTAATATACGAAATTTATTGTCAAATTGGTTTCCATACAACACCCAGTGCTTATCCCAAAAGATGCCCTCTTCAATACCCATCACCTACACCTACCCTCCCCTCCCTCCCACCCCCATCAACCCTCAGTTTGTTCTCAGTTTTTATTTATTTATTTTTTATTTTTTTCAATATATGAAATTTATTGTCAAATTGGTTTCCATACAACACCCAGTGCTCATCCCAAAAGGTGCCCTCCTCAATACCCATCACCCACCCTCCCCCCCCCCCACCCCCCATCAACACTCAGTTTGTTCTCAGTTTTTAAGAGTCTCTTATGCTTTGGCTCTCTCACACTCTAACCTCTTTTTTTTTTTTTTTCCTTCCCCTCCCCCATGGGTTTCTGTTAAGTTTCTCAGGATCCACATAAGAGTGAAAACATATGGTATCTGTCTTTCCCTGTATGGCTTATTTCACTTAGCATAACACTCTCCAGTTCCATTCACGTTGCTACAAAGGGCTATATTTCATTCTTTCTCATTGCCACGTAGTACTCCATTGTGTATATAAACCACAATTTCTTTATCCATTCATCAGTTGATGGACATTTAGGCTCTTTCCATAATTTAGCTATTGTTGAGAGTGCTGCTATAAACATTGGGGTACAAGTGTCCCTATGCATCAGTACTCCTGTACCCCTTGGGTAAATTCCTAGCAGTGCTACTGCTGGGTCATAGGTTAGGTCTATTTTTAATTTTTTGAGGAACCTCCACACTGTTTTCCAGAGTGGCTGCACCAGTTTGCATTCCCACCAACAGTGCAAGAGGGTTCCCGTTTCTCCACATCCTTCCAGCATCTATAGTCTCCTGATTTGTTCATTTTGGCCACTCTGACTGGCATGAGGTGATATCTGAGTGTGGTTTTGATTTGTATTTCCCTGATGAGGAGCGACGTTGAGCATCTTTTCATGTGCCTGTTGGCCATCCGGATGTCTTCTTTAGAGAAGTGTCTATTCATGTTTTCTGCCCATTTCTTCACTGGATTATTTGTTTTTCGGGTGTGGAGTTTGGTGAGCTCTTTATAGATTTTGGACACTAGCCCTTTGTCCGATACGTCATTTGCAAATATCTTTTCCCATTCCGTTGGTTGCCTTTTAGTTTTGTCGATTGTTTCCTTTGCTGTGCAGAAGCTTTTTATCTTCGTGAGGTCCCAATAGTTCATTTTTGCTTTTAATTTCCTTGCCTTTGGGGATGTGTCAAGTAAGAAATTGCTGCGGCTGAGGTCAGAGAGGTCTTTTCCTGCTTTCTCCTCTAGGGTTTTGATGGTTTCCTGTCTCACATTCAAGTCCTTTATCCATTTGGAGTTTATTTTTGTGAATGGTGTAAGAAAGTGGTAGTTTCATCCTCCTGCATGTTGCTGTCCAGTTCTCCCAGCACCATTTGTTAAAGAGACTGTCTTTTTTCCATTGGATATTCTTTCCTGCTTTGTCAAAGATTAGTTGGCCATACTTTTGTGGGTCTAGTTCTGGGGTTTCTATTCTATTCCATTGTCTCCATTCATTTCTTAGAGAGCCATATCATAAGAGTCCAGCCCCTCTGTGAAACAGATTGCTGAGCCAGCTAACATCTCTAAGATTCTTCCTTTCCTGTGTTCTTTGCCTAGGATAACTATGATGGCTCAGGCCTCAGGGCTGCCAGGATGGCAAGCAGAAATTATGCTTCCCCCGCTAAAGACGATGGCAGATGTGGAAAATCAACCACATCACTCATTCTCACTGACCCAGAACTCTGCTTCAGAATCCACCTTAATACATGGTCCAGACAGCCACTACTGATCAATGGACATTGATACAAGGGGTGAAACCTGCTTATCATTCATGCTTTATATAGCCCATGGAGTAGGGAGTGTAAAATGATTATTCGGGAATGCCTTTTGAGCTGCTAAGACCAGGGGGCACATTTAATGGTACCATAGAGGAAGTACTGAGGTACCCTACCTAATCAGGAAATCACTTTTTCAGCTTAAATCCCAGTTGAGATGGGATTCCTTCTGATGAGAGATTTCTTTCTGATGACTATAATCTTTATAGTTTCTCCTGCTTAGCACAACACAAAAGGGCAGAGCACAGCCCACAGGTAAAAAGAAGAAACAGAATTGAGGCAAGCAGCAACCACACAAAGATTAAAAGTAAAGTACTAAATGGGTAAAGTGTACAGTATGTGAATTATATCTCAATGAAGCTGTCAAAAAAAAAGTTAAAGGTAAAAATACTGGTTTCACTAGACCAACATTTAGTAGAGGGACTGAAAGGAAGTAAAATGCCTTTAGTATTATCATGAGAAAAACTAGGCACTAGGTATTTGCTTTTGCATTGACCAAAGTTCACCAAGAACTTCCTACTAATGGCAGTAAGTCCAGACCTTGACATAAAGCCGCAACATCCCATTACAGACTAGCATGGGATAAAATGGTGTGGGTTATAAAAGAGACTTAAAAGAACTGGGAATACTACAAATCTAGACTGAATCAAAAAAGAGGCTAATTTCTAAGACAGAATTTCCCAAAGAGTATTCCATAAACCACATTTGTTCTGTAGGATGTTAATAGATGTAACATGAAAAAAGGCCTCATAGGGGTGCCAGGGTGGCTCAGTTAGTTAAGTGTCTGACTTCAGCTCAGATCATGATCTCATGGTTCATGAGTTTGAGTCCCACATCGGCCTCTGTGCTGATAGCGCAGAGCCTGGAGCCTGCTTCGGATTCTGTGTCTCCTTCTCTTTCTGCCCTCCCCCACTTACACTCCCCTCTCTCTATCAAAAATAAATAAATATTTTTTTAAAAATTACCATAGATACACAAACTTGAGAAACATTGGGTTAAACAAAGCTGGGAAGGTTTCTTTATTGCAGAACTTCTCAGAGCCTTTAAAACACTAGTAAACATTGTGATGGGATAGTGTATAGTGTTTCCCAAAGGAATTTGTCTATAGATCTTTTTTATTCCCCCATAAAGTATCTCAAAGGACCAATGTTTCTAAGAACTATACTATAGAAAATGCTGGTCTAAGCCATGCTTCGCTAAGTGCTTCACCAATTCCTTTACAAAGATAAAACTGGAAATTATTATGGGAACTATAAATCATTTATAGTTTGTAGATAATTATGTTTAAGTTAACTACATAGTAAAATATGTATGGTTCTTACTCCATGATTCAGATGCAGTTAATTCAATAAATCTTAGTTAAAGTATCCCTTCAGGTATTGTAGATAGATGGGGTGGACTCTGGTTAGGACAGCCAAAGTCTGGTGACGAAAACAGGAAAAACCAGGCCAGGTACCACAGTAGCTGGGCTTGTTTCTGCCTGAGTGTGGCCTTTTGTCATACTTACGTTTCTCAGGGCTGAAATGGTCAGAGAACACCCTTTGTGGCCATTAGTCCCGTCTTATGCACATAAATACATCATTGTTATTATAGAAACTTAAAATTGACCTTCAAGAACCACCTGATACTCAACTTGGCATTGCTAAATAACAATAGCAGCAACAGCAAATGCAATGACATATCTGCTTGAACTAGCTCCTAAGAATGTACCACCTAGAGGGAACTCCTACTTGGTCCCTGTCTAAGGTCCTCCAGGCCAGACCCCATGAGCCTCCTTTCTAGTGGGCTTCTCCACTCCAGAGTCCCTTCCTAGAGTCAAGGAGTTCATCTGGCTGCCCCACAGTGAAGTCTTTGGGTCATGTGCCAATTTCTGAACTCCAGAGCAGAGCTAGATCCAAAGCTGGTCCCAGCTCTGCCCCCTTCCTTCCTTCCATTCTCTGGCCCAGATGGCCACTTTCCCACTAGAGTCTCCTTAGGAAACAATGACTTGAGAGCCTGTTGAGCCATGCCTCTTGCTTCAGCTAGCATCTCTGAGTATCTGCTATTAGTCTGATTCTCCTCTTCCAGTTCTCTTTGGGGCTCCCTGTACCTGTTCTCCCAGGGTCTGCTGGAAGGCATGAAGCAGCTAAGCCCAAGAAGCTGAGTCTCCTACATCCTTTCCAGACACAAGGCTCCATCTGCCCTTTCAAGTAGGGGAGGGGGTGCCTGAGGTGAAACAGGTTCAAGTGAAGAAGGCTCTGTTTTCCATTTCTTTTCACTATGGGCAATAGTCAAAAGCAGCAGGCAGCTGGGGGCTGGAAATGATTCAGCCTAACACCCAGCTGCCCATGGAAGCACCTGCCAACTGAGACTACACTTGGGGCCTTTAAGAAGACAAGTCACCTCCGAGCAATCTCACTCTAGAAGCCTGCTCCCTTGGTACACCCTGCCTGGAAGATAGCAGCCTGGAAACTGCTTCTCTCCCAAGTGCAGCTTTCCAGGCTGGTCTCAGAGAAGGGGGGTATGTGTCCTTTTCCATTCTGACTCTTGCAAGTGAAGCGGTAACTTACACACCCATTCTAAAAGAAGTCAGTGAAAGAGTCTAGCTGAACCAAGTAGAGAGTAAACTGTTATAAGCTTAACCAGGGTGATGTTAAAAGGCCAGGCCAGAAAATGCAAAATAAAGAACTCTCTTAGCCAACAAAGGATTTTATTTTTCCTTCATCAAAGCGCTGCTGGGAAAACAACAACAACAACAACAAAATACCATGACTCCTTACTGCCACCAATTCGCTTGCATTCATCAAAGCAGGTTTCAGGAGAAAAGTATTTACTGGCAGGTGAGCACATGTCTTAGTATCCTTTTTGAGGCTGTTGGGGCCAGTGTCACTCTGGTCTTTGGCTCCAGGACTTCTGGGTCCCTCATAACCCCAAGAATGCAGTTTCAACAGCAGAGCAAAGGAAAACAGCAGACTTCTCCCATATAAGCAGTCCCTGAAGCCAAGAGGTACACAGACCCAACCTCCCAAACCACGACAATTTCCTGGGGTGGTGATGGTGCCTCTTGCCTTCCAGATATCCATGCCATAAACCTGAGAGTCATCCTTGACTCCCGACCTCTCCATCAGAACTTCAGACATATACCATATCCTGCCTATTCTGCTGTATTAGGATCTATATATGTGTCCCTCCTCTCTTTCTGCTTTAGCGTAGGCTTTCATCATCTCTTGCCTGGATTATTATTGCACCACCTCCATATTCGTTTTCCAGCCTCCAATGTCACCTCCCATCTCTCATCCAGAATTGGAGTGATAGTCCTAAACTCAAATTTGACCATTTTATTCCCTTAATTACAACCCTTCATTCACTCAAATGCACGCTTTTGTTTCTTCCTCCATGCCCTTTGCTTGGAACCCTTACCCTCACCTCATCTTATTGGTTTGCCAAGCTGCTAGTCTTCTTCTAAGAGCCAGTTCAGCAATGTCCCCTCTGTGAAGCCTTTCCTGATCACTTGATGAGAGCCCTTCCTGTTTTCCTTTGGCCCTGCTTGACGTCGTTCTTACTTCGTGCAGTGCTAATTACCCATAGTACCTCAAGCCATCTTGACTGTGTGTATTCCTGAATCAAGAATCTGTGTTATCAAGCCCAACACAACATCTGGCAGAAAGTAAATTCTTAATGTTTGTTGATTGAAGAGAGGAGTAGTAAAGGAGAAGGTGGAGGCCTGAGCAAATCTGATCCTCCCTTTGCAATATAGGAAAAGAGAAGAGGGTGTTCCTCTTCCCAAAACCTGAGAAGTACTACTGGGTCATAAGCCGCATGCACCCACTAGGAGAACCTACTCTTAAACTGAAAAGCCATCTGACCACAAGAAGGTAACTTGAGGCTCCCAGACCACAGGATACACATGGGTCAGTTTCCCTTAGTGGCTTCCTGCTCTCTTTACAATGTTCTCTCTGCTACTTTCAGGAGCTACTGTGGCCTACTCACTGAAGTACTATCTTGACCATCCCCATCCATGAGTGTCAAGAGGCAAGAGGAGCCTCAGATATCTTTCCAAACTCATGTGGTCAAAGGATCAAAACCTCAGTATTCCTCATCTTCTTCCAAGGGAGGTGCCACTATTACTCAGGGGCACCCTTCGCTGATTTCCACTCTTTCCTGACATATATCTAAGAGCTTCCTATAGCTATTTGAGCCCATCCTTCTCCTGGCCACCTACTGGAGAAATCTCATTTGTCTCTATCCTTAAAGTATCTGGAAATGAGCATATGCTCATGAACTAAACAAATGAGTTAATGGATAATATGGGTTTCAAGGAGGACTGATTAGCATTTCTTTCAGGCGTACAGAGACCCCATATGGTGCCATATGCTTTTTTTTTTTTTGGTTGTCTCTTAGGTCTTTGAGAGCACAAGAGGTAAGATTTTGCCTGACATAATTAAGTCCTTAAAAGCTCCATTTTTTTCCCCTCAACAAATCTCTTCCTTTCCAATTGAAGCCAAAGAGAAGACATAGACTATGAGGCCTCACCAACCAGCCCAACAGACAAATAGGGCCAGAGAGACTATCCCTGCTACTCACACAAACAACAGCCCAAATCCAACCCAACTGCTCAACAGAGAGCCTTGGATATCTGGGAGCTTCCCTAGATCAGTGAGGTGCATGTGTGGCTTGGACACAAAACTGAGTACAAGGTGTACTTATCCCTGAAAGTTTCTTTGGAAAATCTATGTTCAGAAACACTCAGGATTGTCTAGGAGATGAACACAGCAGGAGTGGAGCACAGGGACTAGGTCTCCAAGAGCAATTCTCATTCCTTTCATAAGGAGACAGGAAGAGACCCTGGGGAGCTCTCAGTGATAGGCCCAGGCCTGGTTCAGCTGCTGAGATGCAGCCATGCCAATTAAATAATTGTGATGGGAAAAGAAAGGAAGCCATTCCTTTCAGGCAAACTCCCACCCCAGACAGGAGGCTCCACGCAGCTGTGGCAACAGCAGCAGCAACAACAGGGCAGGGATCTCTTCCTCTTCTTCCCACTAGTTGGAACTAATGCTTAAATTAGCACCTTGGAAACACCCAGATCTGCTGGCTGTGCCTTCTCTCCCAGCTCCTGCCACTCTCTTAGACCTCCTTTTCAAGCCTGAGGTTCTCTTTCAAGTAAATAAAAAAAAAAAAAAAAAAAGAAATAAAAATCTTCTTCCCTAGAAGAGCCTTTTAAGTAAGGAATGGCTTCTGGATTCTTTCCACCACTATGGGTGAGGGAGGGTTATTTAAATGATGGAGTCCCTGTGATAGGCCTTTATCAGTACAGCTTGGTCCAGAAAAGAGCAGTGAAGCTAATACCAGCATTGCCTTGTTTCCATTAGGGCTAAAGGAGACAGCCCCTATTCTGCCCTCAGAGGGGCAGGCCCACACTGAAGGAGTAAGCATGAACAATAAACTTCTGCCAAACTGTGTCTGTGTTGCTAACCACTGTGTCCCCAATACCTAGTATAAGATCTGGAACAGAGACGATACTACATAAATATTTGGTGAATGAATTAGCTAAATCAGTGATATCAACTCCCTATGATATTCCTTGGAAGACAGAGTGAAGAGCTATTGCTTAAATTTTAAAGAGATAGTTTGTCTTCATTTCATAAATGAGAAAACTGAATCCAGAGGAGAGGAGAGACTTCCTAGAGGTCTCAATAAATAATAAATAGGTCACAGCTGAGTTTGATCCTGGGACCCTAGTTTTTATGGTCTACTCAAATACCTCTAAAGAGCCACTTTGCTCTTCTCTTTTGTGGTATACTGTTTTGATTCCTTATGCCCTGCAATGAAGGCTCTTTCAGAAATGCTACACAAGAATCTGCTAGTCTCAATAATACACAGAGCATTTAAAGAGTTCTGGGGATCCTCTAGATTTCAACCTGGAAACAGAGGTCAAGAAGCAGAAATCTACAGGGCAATGTCTGTGCCCCTAAAGGGGGGGATTACTGAATTGCCACTCCCATCACTCTCATCAACCTCAACAAAGTATCCTCTTACAGAGGACTCCTTTAGCCTTCAAGAAAAGGGTCTGAAGGCAACCACAGCTTTTCTGATAAGTGCCTCCTCACATAAGCACTTCTAATCCAGAGTCACACAGACCAGGGCATTTTAGGAGTCTTCTGGGGTCACTATTTACTCAAACTATCATTGGGAATTTCAGGCAATAACAAAGGTACCAAGGACAACTAAGAAAGCCTTGTGACCTCATTCCTTCCCCCCTTTCCTTGGACAACTATTGACTACTACCTTCTCAGGAACCCCAGATGGGAGGCAAGAACCAACTCATTGCTTTCTTCTCATGATTAACTTGGACCTCCTTTCCCTCCTATTTCATCCATCATCCCTTTTGGTTCTCGATTAGATGCTTAGAACTGGAAGGGCCATCTAATTTGACAAGCCAGGTTGGTTGGAAAGATAATCCAGAAAAGAATGTCCTCTTAAACCAGCCTAAAGTTCTTCAAGTTCATGGGACAGACTTCTCACCAGGATTTTCTGGCCCCCAAATATTCCAATGATGGTATCAGCCTAGGAAAAAAAAGTCCATCAGCATCTCTCTCCCCAGTTTAATACTGTATACTTATGTAGAGCTTCTGTTTGGGCTTCTAGAACTAAGTAGTAACAAAAAGGGAAAAGGGCTCATTTCCTGCTAGGTGGCTCCTAATGATTCTCTCTACCATCCCCCAAAAGGTGTGGCTTAGAGTTGGTCATGGGTCCCTGACAAAGTCTGTCTGGTCTGCTGTAATGGGCAGCTTACTTACTCAGGAAGCTACAAAGCTCATCTGTTAGCCAGGGGTCTAGGGGCCCAAATGTGGAACATATTCCTCACCTCCCCACCTAACATACAAGGAGGAGCCTTAGGGAGCCCCAGATCTTCAAGCTTTGGAGAGCTCTGCTAGGCTCCAGCAGAGCTCAGACAGTAGGGCATCCACGCCTTTCAGGTTCCTGGCCTACCCTGCCTCCTTCCAGCTCCCCCTCAGGCTCCAAGGAGGAAGGGAGAAGGAAAAGTGAACAGAGCGGGGCACTCCCTCCCTTCCCCCTCTCCTTATACCAGCTGGCTAGGCCGCTGCGGCGCCTCTCGCCCCACTGCCCACCGCCGGTCGTACAAGCCAGTCAGGTAATCCCCCTGAGCGGTGGCCATAGGGCATGGTCTCCCCTAAGCTTGGCCTCGGTCGCCCGCGTCGCCCTCCCCCTTCCATCCCCTCCGCGCCGGCAGCGATGACATCATTCCTCCCAGACTCCCGGACCGCGGACAGGCAGCAGGATGGGCGCCCAGCAAAGACTCAAAGCACGTAGGCCGAGGATGCTGGGGGCTCTTCGAAAGGGTGGGCACTGGAGGCTCCGGCGCGACCCCGCCCCCTCTCCCGTCGATTCCAGAGCTCTCTCATCCGCGCCCCTGTTTCTCCACCTCGCCGCCGAGCTCTCTCCCCCTCGACTCCAGCTCTAGCACCCCCAGCCTAGACTGCCTGCGCTCTCCTCAGAAGAACATAATTCAGGGGTCCTGCACCGACCCCCTGTACCCACCGGTCCTTGGCCCAGGCCTGAATTCCCATCCGTATCCAGCAAACTGGCAGGCATGCTCCCTCCTCTGCAAGCCTACTCCCAGTCCCTTTTAGCCTAATTGCTCCCTGGCCCCCTCCCCCGCGCTGAGCATCACAGGCCTCTAAAGCTAAGCGGCTCCTCACCTCTCATCCCAGCCCCTGGGCCTGGCCGCGGCGGTGCCCTATGACAGTTTCCTTCATTTCCCAGCTAAGGGCCTCCACTAGCGGTGTACACCATTGTGCCCCAAACATTCCACCCGACGGCCCTCCCCGTTGCTCCCTTGGCCTGTCTCTGCTGACTATGCCCTAAGCCCTTACATGCCTTTTTGCTGTCACCCCGCTCATTCTCCTACGGTTTTCTAGTCCTACAAGTCCCCCTCCCCCGGCGATGCGATTTCAAGGTTCCCTTTGCTCCATCCCAAGGCGCCCCCTCCGCACAGCCACCAAAGCCTGATTCCCTCCTTTCCTCCCCCTCGGGCAGCGCCCCCTCCCGGTCCTGGCCTGCCCGCCGCCCGCCCCCTCACCAGCGGCTGCATCTCCGAGTGCGCGGTGGGCACCTGGAACCGGTCGATCTCCTCCATCATGGTGCCGGCGGGCGAGCGGGCCCGGGGCCGGGCGCGGCCAGGGACGCCGACGGGACAGCGCGGGGCGGCGGCCCCAGTAGCCGGGTGGGTGGTGCAGCCTAGGCCGCCCGGGACGAGTCGGGCGGGCAGGCGTCCGGGCAGATGGAGGGGTGGGCGAGGGGTGGGAGGTTCGCTGGCTGACTGAGACCAGCGTGGCTCCGTGGGCTTGCCTTAGTGCTACCGCGGCTGGGGCCCGGCCGAGCCGCAGGTCTTGCCTCGCCTCCTCCTCCGCCGCCGCCTCCTGTCAGCAGCTCAGCCACTGCGGTGACTCGGCAACTCCACTTCCGGGTCCGGGACACCGCCTGGACTTGCATTATTCATGAGGAGGTGGTGCCTGGGTGCCCCAGCCCCGCCCACATGCAGGAGTTTCTAATGCGCTCGGCCGCGGGTCGTTTTATTCCTGAGGGGGCGGGTCTTAGTGGAGCCGGAGATTCCCCGCGCGCCCAGCCCCGCCTCTCCCTCGAGCCGGGAGGGGGCGTCAGAGGCGCCTGCGCCTTGGCTAAAGGTTGGTTGCTGGGCAACCGCGTCTGGGAGGAGCCGATTCTATACTGCAAGGGCGCGGGGACCCACATCGACTGCTGTCCCCAAAGAACCCCTGCAACTGGGAATTGAAGTGAAAGAGAATCCGGATTTCCTGTGCGTGATCGAGGGGACAAACACATTTCTAATCCTCAGGCGAGAGAGTATTTTGTAGGTGTTCCAAGTGTTGAGGTGTTTCCTGCTTCTTCCAAGATGCCCCATAAACAGCCGCCTCGTAAGCAGGTACCACACACCCCGACTGCCCTCTCCCAATGACCTCTGAGGACACTGATCATCTTCTACTGATCCTTCATCTTCCTTTCCCTGTTGACCCTTAACCTCTCTCTCTGTGACCCCTTTCCTGTGTTTCCACTGACCTCTAACCCTGTCCTTTTCTCTCCCTCTAATCCTAGCTTTCTCTCACACACGGCCCCTGATCCACTATTTCCCACTTTCCTTTCACTTGTCCTCCCCTCGCCATTCCATTCCCTCTCTCCAGTCACACCACAGACCGTCCTGACCAGTCCATCTGTCTTACCTCCCACCCCCACTCCCACGGATACCTTCCTCATTGCCCTTATATTCTTGTCCCAAAGAAATTCTTTTTTCCAGCCGTTTTCTGTATGTCCAGCGCTGGGCTAGGTGGGGACACAGGCCTTTGAGACCCCACAGAGGGAGTGCAAGAGAACTGTACAGGAGACACAGAACAGATTATGTACAGGAGTTTGACTTAGATTTTCTGTGCTGGGAGACTTGTGAGGAGAGAGAGGTCAGGTAAAGAGGAAGAGAAGAGAGATATTTTTCCCATTCTTGCCCCCCACCCCCACATCACACACTTGGACACACCAAACACTGGCCCCCACTATTTCTGGAGCCTCATATGTCTCTCTTTGCTGTGAGTCCCTGGACCACTCCTGTGACTCATTCAACCATTTGAACATTGTGTCCTTGTTGCCACCTAGCCAGATGTCATCCCTTGGGTAACTTGGATACCCAAGAGTTAGCCCCTTCACCCACCAAGTACAGAGTTCTGCTTTCCTCCCCAGCATCACTCTGGAAGGTAAGGTAAGGCCCAGCTTCTCAAGGAGCCCTCTGTGGTTGTCACTCAGTCCTTTAAGAATTCACTTTTTCCAAACCCTTTATGAATTATCACCTTGGGACTAATATGAGGTTTCTGACTCTGTGAAGCAGGACTTCTATTTATTTATTCTAAGTTTCCTTCACTCAGATCTAGGAATTTTGAGGTTTGGAAAGCAAATCTGTGTCCATGCTGTTTGTGACTTTACATATTTTGGTTTGGCTTTCTCCATATTAGTCTTTGCTAGTTTGCTTCTTTCACCTGTCCTTCCAGAGCAGGTGGACTCATCTCTCTTAGATCTCTGCAACTACAAGGAGGCTGCTGTTCCTGTATGGCCATGCCCTAGTTTTATGTCAGGGTAGCTGTGTTTTTAAGCTCATATACAGTGCTTGGGCCTACTGACTTAATTTACATAAAGTTTGTTTTAAATTCAGCATTACTAATG
This sequence comes from Panthera tigris, assembly GCF_018350195.1. NCBI lineage: Eukaryota > Metazoa > Chordata > Mammalia > Carnivora > Felidae > Panthera > Panthera tigris. The sequence goes on from NC_056672.1 coordinate 55,864,190, forward strand.
TCTGGCTCACATACAATGAAATGGACATTTTAGTTGTACATGTTGACAAGTTTTGACAAATTTATACACTTGTGAACTACCACTACAATTGAGATATAGGACACTTCCTCTACCCCCAAAGTTTTCTTGTGCCTCATCCCAGTCAGTTCTTCCCAACCCTGCAGGCCCAGGTAACCATTGCTTTCTGTCACTTGCAGATGAGATTTGTGTTTCCTGGCACTTAAAGTTTGAACAAGCTTGGGGTCAGTTTCTCCAGCCCATTAGGGGAGACGTTAGAGTCTAGTTTCACTGAGAGCAGAGAGCGGTGACAGCAGATAGGAAGCAGAAAAGCTGGGTCAACTGGCCATATACACATGGACGCATGGAAACAACCCTATGTTCACATAAGTATACACTGGCTATGGACACATCAGTGCTGCCCCCTAGAGGGAAGAGTTGTTTTAATGTGTAATATTGGTGAGTGGGGTGTGAGAAAAGGTTGGGTTGTGCTAGGTTGTATTCTTCACTCTCTTGTCTCAGTGAAGGTCAATCAGGGTTACTGGTGAGCTGGGTGTGCGACAGTCTAGAGAGGTTTGAGAAGTTGTGCCTTTCCTCTGGGAACTCTGGGGAACTCTGGGGTTCCCCTGAACCTAGCACAACTCCCCCCTCTAGGGGAGAGAGAACACAGGCATACAAAGATAAGAGAGGATGGGATCCCTGGGTCTGGCAGGAAGAGAGACATACAGGTTGAAGCAGCCTAAGCTTCAGGGAGGAGGTATCTATGACTTGGCTGCCTGCAGTGTAAAGGGAAGGTCAGGACTGAGCTTGTGACTCCCTCTTGCCCTCAGGATAAAGTCCCAAAAGTCCAACTTGTTTTGTATGGCCTGCAAAGCCTTGCAAGGTCTAGCTGTTGCCACAAAACCTACTTCAGATCCCACCATTGCTCTGTGAAAATTCCATAGTTGCAGCACACTGAACTGCCCTCACTTCCTGGAAAATGACATCCACACACTCTTCTCCTCCAGACCTTTGAAACTGATGTTTCCTCTACCTGCCTGGTATAATCATTTGTCTGTGTCCACCTTTTCCATGCCATTCTACCTCAAATTTCTTCATTTTCCAGCCATACATCAGGTCTCAGCTTGGCTGTCATATTCTGTAAGATATTAAGTCCTCTTTTTGGAGAGACAGGATAGGGTGATAGCCCCCCTAGACTATGTGATAGCATAGTGAGAATGTCTGTCTCATTCATCATTGATTCCCCTGAACATAGCACAATGCCTGGAATATATTAAATTCTGAAAATGAAATGAATATGAGTTCTGAATGCCTGGAGTTATTCTTTAGAAATTTTGATCTAAGTGTGTTTAAATTTTTTTTAATGTTTATTTATTTTTGACAGAGAGACAGAGCATGAGTGGGGGAGGGGCAGAGAGAGAGGGAGACACAGAATCCGAAGCAAGCTCCAGGCTCTGAGCTGTCAGCACAGAGCACGATGCAGGGCTCGAACCCACGAACCGTGAGATTATGACCTGAGCCCAAGTCGGATGCTCAACCAACTGAGCCACCCAGGCGCCCCCTTTGAGTGTGTTTAAAGTATAGGAGGGCACCTGGTGGGATGAGCACTTGGTGTTGTATGGAAACAAATTTGACAATAAATTTCATATTTAAAAAAAAAAGAAGTATAGGAAGGGGAACGCCTGAGATGAAGAGACTAGTGGGGAGTGATATCAAGAAAATGTCACTATAGAAGCATGTTTTTCTGGGTTCATGTTTATATCTGCTTTGGCAGTAGAGCTATGAATGATTCAAAATTGAATCACATGTACCCATGCCTTAAGATCTGGGTATTAGAGATTTAAGAGGTCAACAATTCTGATGCCATAGTCATTCTCATTCAACAATTATTTATTGATCACCTACTATATGCCAGGTACTGTTCTAGGCACTGGTGATACAGAAACAAACAAAACAAACAAAAATCCCTGCTCTCATGGATCTTATCTTTTAGTTGGAGGTAAATTGTCAATAAACAAATAAGTAAAATATACAGCTTATCAGATGATAATAGGTGTCAAGGATTAAAATAAAGCAGGGAAATGGAGTAGGAAGTTCAGGGAACCAGAAGATTATGATTTAAACATAGCAGTCACAGAAGGCCTCACAAAGGTGGCATTCGAGAAAGATCCAGAAGAAATGAACAAGTTAGCCTCCAGACTGAGGGCATAGCAAGAGTAAAGTTCCTGGTGTGGAAGCTTGCTATAAATGTTCTAGATCAGCAAGGCAGGAGGAAGGGGGGCAGTGGCAGGAAATAAGATCAGAGAGGTGTATCCCTCTACTCTATAAGGTTAATCAAATAACCCACGGCATATTAAATTGGTTGTGATAGAGCTCCATGAATCATAATTTGTAATTAAAATGCATGAATGTCAGGCACCATAAACCATGACCAGCTCAAAACATCACTGGTAATGCCCCAATAACAAAGTGTCCTTCCCAAAAAATTTGAGAATTCCAACTGGTTGCAATGTGTATATGTGCAGGAGGAGCTTTGCAACGTTGCCAAACATTGCCTGGCAGCCAGACTTCTTAGTAGAGAACTGAATTAGAGTCTTCTGTGAACTCCAGTTAAAAGCTAATTTTAGTTTATGACTAACAAATTTTAGTACTTCTTTATAACTCAGTTAGTTACCATAAAAAAAAAAATCAGTCTGGAACTTTGCATCATTTGCCTGTGAGAGCCAAAGAAAGGACTTGCATTTGCATTTTTGGATCATCTTATGGTCTCTCCAGAGGCCCCTGAGGGACAGTACTTTTAGAACTGATGATCTTGATGAGAGGTGACTAGGGTAGGGGAGAATGGGCAAGAATGCATACAAGGCCAAAAAAGAATCTTAGATGATTCAGAGATTTTGACCTGGTGACTGAGCCTGGGATCCATAGAAGAAAGGACAAGAGGACGTGAGTGGAATCTAAGGGCAGTTAAAGTGTTTCTATATGTTCAAACTAAGATATCCACTCTCTTGTGACCCTTTTTCTCAGTGTCATCCTTATACCTCCCATCTTCCTCAAGCCCTAGATATCATTCACCCCTTTATCTCCTAAATACCTCTCAAATCAAACCACTTTTTTCATATTCACTGTCACCTTCCTAGCCCAGCCTATACCATCTCTCACTCAGAGTACTGTAAAAGCCTTATACCAGTACTCTCATCCACTCATATGCCTTACAATCCATTCTCTACAACTGCATCGAATGATTTGTTTCACATTGTCAGTTTGAGGGGCACCTGGGTGGCTCAGTCAGTTAGGCGTCTGACTCTTGATTTCAGCTCAGGTCATGATCTCAAAGTTCATGGGATGGAGCCCCATGGGCTCTGGGCTGATAGCAGGGAGCCTGCTTGAGATTCTCTCTCCCCTCTCTCTCTGCCCCTCCCCTGCTCATGCTTGCACTCTCTCTCTCCATCAAAATAAATAAATAAATAGACATTTTCAAAAACCTGTCATTTTGACTATGTCATCTCCCGTTTAGAACCCTTCAATGAATTCCCATTGCTCTTAGGATAGGGAAAATTTTTTTAGATAACACTTCAGGGGCCTATATGGGCTGAGGCTTGTTTAGATCTCTAAGCCTTAATTTTTACCACTCTTCCCATATTAGTGCTGTTCCTCTCTCTGGAACACTCTTCAAATCCTCTCTTATACACGTATTCCTAAGATTTCAGCCCAATCATCAATCCCCACAACCTGCCTCAATGCTGCCATCCTGTTAATGAACATAGGGTTGTTTCCTCTATTATGTAGTCTCATTGCTCTTGATCCTTTCTTTCTTAGCCTGCATCTTAGTATGTAATTATTCACTTGTTTGTGTAATTATCTGATTATTGTATGTCTCTCCCATTAGACTGTGAGCAAGACCTGTGGATGTTTTTTGCTCACATCTATTCTCAAGCTCCTAGCACAGTGACCATCACAACAGAAGCTCTCAATAAATGATTATTGAATGAATTATAGAATGTGGTTGTGAAGTAGCATAGAGTGCTATGAAAGCATGTAGTAGGGTATGCTAACAACTGATTCTGGGGGATGAGGGAAGATTTCTAGGAGGAGCACCATGATTTAAGGTTTGAACAAAGGAAGAAGAGTTCAAAATGTAGGATAAGAAGAAGTGACCAGAGAAGTTAGAAGACAACACAGAATAGAAGACATACAAGAACATACATGGCAGACAACAAGGAAGAATAATGTCCTAAAGAAGAGTGTGTTTATAGTGTATTTACAGTGTTTATAGAGTATGTGGTCAGCCATGTTGCATGCTGCTAAGGGGTCAGTGAAGATAAGAACCAGATATAGCCATTAGATATAATAATTAGGAAACTGGGGTTTCCTAATTAGGCAACTGGGGACCCTGGAAAGAACAATTTCTGAGGTGAGAGCCAGACTGAATGGAACTAAGAAGACAGTAAAGACCAGGTTGACAAGGATTTTTTTAAGGGATGACAGTAAGACTTGAATATGTTAAATGCCAAGGGGAAGGACTCTGGCATAGATAAGAAGAAATTGGGGATCAGGAGACAGATAACATATTGACTAGAGCCAAGTCTCTGAGAAGAGGAGGTGAGAGCGGATCAGTTGTGGACAGGAGACTGTAACAGGAGAGAAGAAAGGAAGAAGGGATGGATGCAGATGATGATAATTTAGAGGTTTAGTGGCAGGAAGTTGAGAGAATTTTCTCTTCTCTAACTCTAGTCGTGTTATGGAATTCCTTCTGGAAGTGATAACTAGAAAACAAATTTTTCCAATGGCTGTTCCATTTTGTTATGATTATAGTCATGCTATTTTCAGAATTACAGTCTGAGGTTTGTCATGCACAATTATCAGATTACAAAACAGCTGTTAGCATTTGTGGCCAGAATTTAGTCTCCTGCCCTATTTACTGTGGAGCCTAGCACATTGTTAGTACTCAGTACATGCCAGGTACTCAAATAACAATGGCAGAGGGCTTGTGCTTATCCCTGGGCTTTGCAGCCTGCAAGCTGATGCTGAAGAGTACTTTTGATTCTCTGGCTCCAGCTATGAGCAAGTGACATGAAATTGTTTTCTGCCAGTTAGGGATTTGAATGGAGTGTTCAGTCTTCCCTATCACTGGGACAGAGTTGTATGGAAGAAGTAAGCAAAGGACACAGCTGTTGATCAAACTTTTTCACTGTTTGTGTCTCAAAACACCGTCCTACTCATGAAGCCACTGGATTCTGGTTTGTATGGTGGGTTTACGTCCTCTATTTATCTGACCTAGATTTGAGAACTCTTGGAGGTAGGACTAACTCAACCTGGGTTTTTCTTTAGCTGTCATCCTAGGATTTGGTACATAGTAGATGCTTAATAACTACTGGATGAATGAATAATGACTGCATGGATTAGTTGATGAGAAAATAAATGAATGTTGGAAAAGTACGTACTACAATACCGTGACTACTAACTTTTCTTTCTGGGGCTGAAGCAGAAGTGGCTCATGACTTTGTCTTTGTCAAAGCAGCAATCTAATTCTGTTAATTATGTAGGGACCCTACTCCTAATGTTAAGCTTTTTTTCCTACTTTTATTTTTACCTCACATCCATTTTCTCATTTATTTATTTTTTTCCATGTGTCATATAGTCAGCCTCAAATCTTGCTTTGGGACAAATTAGAATATAAGTGGATAAAAAAATCTGCTGATCCCTAGACAGACACATGATTCCAACCTTCTGTTCTTTGTTAATGATTTTGTTCCCTTGGCCTGGAATACTCAAGGCTTCCCTACTTCTGCTCTTTATGGGCCTGGCAAACTCTAAGGCACACAAATTTCAGTTAAGCTCTTTAAATTGCAAAGAACATTGGCTCACTCAAGTTACCTCAAGTAAAGGGAGGGTGGGTGAAGGGGCAAAGGGTATTTGTGGGGGATTGTGGGTGTATATTATAAATACATAAGTAGCCTAGAATCAGAATTGGAAAACTATTGGTTCTGAAACAGATGCAAGTACTAATTAATTTCTCATATCTCTCATGGTCTACTTCTCTTAGCATCTATGTTTCATTCCCTATTTTCATTTCCCAATCAGCGAATTTTTCCACGGTTTCTGCTCCTTCATAACTTTAGTGTGTTTCCAGCTCATCATGCCACTTCGGCCTCTCTCTTACTCACAACCATCTTCATCACTATCTCCATCCAACCGCCGTTTCTCATGGTACTCCCAGTTCAAACTCGTGGAGAAGGAATCTGATTGACCCTAGCTTATCTGTTCACCCTAGTCTGATTCAGGGAGGGACAGAATCCTAATGGCTTTCCAAGCAGCCAAAGCTATGAGCAGGGTAGTTTCCCTTACAAGGAGTGCAAGGTATAACCTGCTTTACTCCAAAGTAACTTCTACAATGTTTCTGAAAAATCTTTCTCAAAAATTGTTCAGGAAGGGCCTCCAATTTCTTCCAACCCAGTGCCACCATTCAGGGCTGATATTTACATTACAAAAGGTTCCATCTTTTACAAAAGCCTTTACTTTAGGGTTGTTGTTTGTATGTGTGTTTTAAACATCCCATTTCTAAAAAAATAAAAAATAAAAAAAAAATAAACATCCCATTTCTGCAATGAGTTTTAAAATGCAGCACACTGTATATAACTTTTTTTTTTAACGTTTATTTATTTTTGAGACAGAGAGAGACAGAGCATGAGCAGGGGAAGGTCAGAGAGAGAGGGAGACACAGAATCCGAAGCAGGCTCTAGGCTCTGAGCTGTCAGCACAGAGCCCGACACGGGGCTCGAACTCACGGACCGTGAGATCATGACCTGAGCCGAAGTTGGCCACTTAACCAACTGAGCCACCCAGGCGCCCCTGTATATAACTTTTAAAGACCTTGGTATAGGGGACTTATATTCTGGCCACGATGGAATAATCCATACTGGACTTGCCCTACCACTGTTAACAGCTATAATTCTGGACACAATATATGCTGCATTCCCTTGGGACAGTGATTCCTGAGGGAAGGAAAACACCCAGCATGAGTCAGTCATGCGTTTATCCTTGCTCTGTGGCAGGGAACAATTTCTTAACCATGGCTCAGGGAGGTAGATCTCAAAGGAGAGTGTACTGATACCAATGAGATAACCCAGATGAAAGAAGTAGCAGACAATGACTTTAAAGCAGCTGTTATAAATATATTTATGGACTTACAGAAAATATTGACTTAATGCATGGAGAATCTAAGCAGAAAAATGGAAACAGAAAAATAAATATCAGAAATGTAAAATTTATTAGATGGGCCTAAAAGCTGAATGTGAAGATGAGTCCATTGAAACGATCTAATCTGAAGATCAGAGAGAAATAAGATTAAAAAACAAGAGCCTTGGTGACTTTTGGGAATATTTCATATGTGTATTGGAAACATGTATGTTATTGGAATCCCAGAAGGAAATAGAAGAGGAGGGAAATATTTGAAGAAATAATGCTTAAAATCTCCTAACCTTGGTGGAAAACGTATAGCATTATCAGAAATTCAGTAAGCCCTAAGCAGGATAAATACAAAGAAAACTGTATGTCCCTCATAGTCAAAATACTGGAAACCGAAGATAAAAATAAAATCTTGAAAGTAGCCAGAATAAAATGACACACTGCATACAGGGGAATAATGATATGATTATGGCTCACTTCTCATTGTAAATAATGGAGGTTGGAAGACAATATAATGACATATTAAAGGCACTGAAAGAAAATTACTGTCAACCCAGAATTCTACATTTAGCAAAAAATATCCCTCAAATAAGAAAGGTGAAATAAATACATCTTCAAATAAACTAAAGCGGAGAGAATTTGTCATTAGCAAACCTTCACTGTAAGAAGTACAAAAGGAAGTTCTGCAGGCTAAAGGAAAAATGATATTTGATAGAAGCTCTATCTATGGGAAGGACCAAAAAGTACTAGAAATGATAAATATGTGGCTAAAGATGAAAGACTAGCTCTTTTTCCTTCTATTTATTTTCTTAAAAGACATATGTGACAGTTTAAAGCAAAAAATAATACCATTATGAGGTAGGACTTAAAATGTATATAAAAATAAAATATGTGACAATAGGGCAAAAGATGAGGTGGTGGTGATAAGTGGAACTAAGACATTACAAGATTATTGCATTATGAAATATGAAGTGGTATGTTAATTATTCTTGGTAGACTATGATAAGTTTAGGATGCATATTATAAACCTTAGAGTAACTACTAAAAAGTAACATAAAAAGGCACAGCTAAAAAACCAATAGAGAAAATAAAATGAAATACTAAAAAAACTCAGTTAACACAAAAGAAGGTAGAAGTTGAACAGAGGAAGAAAAGCAGGTGGAAAACAATAAAAAATAAAAAGCAACATACTAAGGCAACCATACCATTACTTTAAAAGGCAGAGTTTATTAAGTTAGGGGGGAAAAAGGCAAGACCCAACTATACGCTACCTATAAGAGATACAGATACAGTTTTTTTTTTTTAAGATTATTTATTTATTTTGAGAGAGAGAGCCAGAGAAAGAGAGAGAGAGAAACCAAGCAGGCTCTGTACTGTCAGTACAGGGCCCAATGCAGGGCTTGATCTCATGAACCATGAGATGATGACGTGAGCTGAAATCAAGAGTCAGTTGCTTAACCAACTAAGCCACCCAGGCACCCCAAGAGATACGGTTTAAACACAAAGACATAGAAAGGTTGAAAATAAAAGAGTAGAAAAAATTCTCCTGGCAAATGGCAATCGAAAGAAAGTTATGTGGTTAAAGTATTAGCAGGAATAAGTGGGCTTCAAGATAAGGAGTATTCCCAAAGTATGTCCCTACTTGTAGGGACATTTCATAATGATAAATGGTCAATTCAAGAGGAGACATAAAGTCACAAATGTATATGTATATGCACCTATTAATAGAAGTTCAAGATATATGAAGGCACCTGGGTGGCTTGGTTGGTTGAGTGTGGGACTCTTGATTTTGGCTCAGGTCATGATCCCAGGGTCATGGGCTCAAGCCCTGAGTCAGACTCTGTGCTGAGCATGGACACTGCTTAAGATTCTCTCTCTCTCTCTGTCTCTTTCTCTCTGTCTCTCTCTCTGTCTCTCTCCCTCTCTCCATCTCTCCCTCTCTCCCTCTCTTCCTCTCTCCCCTTTCTCCCCCTCTCCCCCTCTCCCTCTCCACTCCTCTTGAATGTGTGCTCTCTCTCTAGAAAAAGGGGGCTCCTATGTAGCTCAGTTGATTGAGCATGGGACTCTTGATTTCAGCTTAGGTCATGCTCTCACAGTTCATGACATTGAGCCCCACAGCAGTCTCTGTGCTGACAGCATGGAGCCTGCTTGAGATTCTCTCTCTGTCCTCCTCCCACTCTCTCTCTCTCTCAAAAATAAAGAAATAAAAATTAAAAAAATTTAGTGATGAAATTCCAATGTCTCATTGGGGCACCTGGGTGATTCAGTTGGTTAAGTGGCCCGCTCTTAGTTTTGGCTCAGGGCATGATCTCATGGTTTGTGAGATGGAGCCCCATGTGGGACTCTGTGCTGAGATGTGGAGCCTGTTTGGGATTCTCTCTCTGCCCCTCCCTGGCTTGTCACATGCACGTGCACACATGAATGCACACTCTCTCTCTCAAAATAAATAAATAAACATTAAAAATAAGTTAAAAAAAGAAGTTCAAGATATATGAATCAAAAACTGGCAGAGGTAAAGGGAGAAAGAAAAATACACAAAGATAGTTTATTTTAATACTTGTCTCTCAGTAACTGATAGATATAGAAGATTTTGGTTAACCAACTTGACCTAATTAACATTTATAGAACACTACAGCCAAGAACCGTAGAATGAAAATTACACCCAAGAACTGCAGAATGTTCACAAAAATAGACCATATGCTGGGACATAAAGTAAGTCCCAAGACATATCAAAAGATTAAAATTTTACAGATTTTAATTCAACTCAAATTCAACATCCATCCATGAGAGAAAGAATCTCAGCATACTAGGAATAGTTTGAACAAAATGGAATTAAATAAAAAATAACAGCAATATCTTTAAAATACCCAAATATTTAGGAATTAAGGCATAATTCTAAATAAAGGTAGTCAAAAGAAGCACAAGGGCAGATAGTAGCTGCACTTGTAGTGAGCATAGCATAATGTATAAATTTGTCAAATCACTATGTTGTACACCTGAAACTAATGTCATATTGTGTCTCAACTATATTTCAATAAAAAAGAAAGAAAGAAAAGAAAAGAAAGAGCACAAGGGAAACTAGTAAACGTTTTTAATTGAATGGTAATGAAAATATGGCATCACAAGTTTTAGGGTGCTTCTAAAGTGCATAATGGAACTGCATAGTTTTAAATGCCTGATTTAGAAAAAAAAAAAGGAAAGATTTAAACGCAATGTTTCATAGAAACAATGAGAAAAACTATAGGGAAAATTAACAATGCCAGAAGTACGTTCTTTGAAAAGGTTAATAAAATTGACAAAATCTAGCAGAGCACATCAAGATAAAAAGAAGTCACAACAGGGGTGCCTGGGTGGCTCAGTCAGTTAGGCATCCAACTCTTGATTTTGACTCAGGTTGTGATCTCATTGTTGGTGGGATTGAGCCTCGCATTGGACTCTGTGCTGATAGCACAGAGCCTCCTTGGGATTCTCTTTCTTCCTCTCTCTCTGCCCCTGCCCCACTTATGCTCTCTTTCTCTCAAAAAAATAAATAAATAAATAAATAAACTTAAATAAAAAAAGAAATCACAACTGCCAATATCAGGAATGGAACATGAGAAATCACTACTGATCCTACAGACATTAAAAAGGATAATAAGGAAATATTATCACAACTTTATGGCAATAAATTCAATTTAGATGGAATGGGCAAATTTCTTGAAAAACACAGTTTACCTTAATTGACACAAGAAGAAAAGGAAAATATGAGAACTCCATACCTTAACTTAAAACCTTCCTACAAAGAAGGTTTTACTGGTTTCACTGATGAATTATATCAAGTACATGAGGTATAAATAACAACAATCTTACACAAAGTATTACAGAAAATGGAGAAGGGAACAAATCCCAACGGATTTGATGATGCCAGAATAACTCTGATATCAAAATCAAAGTTACTTCAAGAAAAGAAAATTACAGACCAATATCCCTTATGAACATAAATGCAAAAACTCCAACAAAATATTAACAACACTGTTTCAGCAATACATAAAAAGAATAATAGATCAAGTGGGGTTTATCCCAATAATGCAAAGTCAGCTCAACATTAAAAAATAAGTCAAAGTATTTCTTCACATTAATAGAACAGGGGTGCCTGGGTGGCTCAGTTGGTTAAGCATCTGACTTTGGCTCAGGTTATGATCTCACAGCTCATGAGCTAGAGCCCATGTCAGGCTCTGTGCTGGCAGCTTGGATTCAGATTCTGTGTTTCCCTTTCTCTCTACCCCTCTCCTGCTCATGCTCTGTCTCTTTCTTTCTCAAAAATAAATAAACATTAAAAAAAAAAAATAGGGGCGCCTGCGTGGCTCAGTTGGTTAAGTGTCTGACTCTTGGTTAAGGCTCAGGTCATGATCTCATGGTTTGGGAGTTAGAGCCCCAGATTGGGCTCCATGCTGACAGCATGGAGCCTACTTGGGATTCTCTCTCTCCTTCTCTCTCTGCCCCTTCCCCACTCTCTCTCTCAAGAAAAAAAAAATAAATAAACTTTAAAAAGTAAAAAACAAACAAACAAAACAAAACAAAAAACAGAACAAAGGGGAAATAGCATATAATGACATCTCAATAGATTCAGGGGGAAAAAAGGACAAAATTTAACATCCATCCACCAAAGATTAGTTTAAGGGTCAAATGAGATGATGTACTCAAAAGTGTTTAGTAAACTGAAAGATATTATATAAACAGAAGGTGTTTCTATTGTTATCCCTCTATGACACTCTCAGGGTTATAGGCTCCTTTCTGATAAGGACCTCTTGGAGCCTGGATAACACACTTTTCAATTGTTCAATAAATGCCCTCTGAATGGGACTCAACTGCCATGCATAGCAGACCATGATAGAATAATAAAATAATGACAATCACAAAGTCTACACTGCCACTGTTACTTGGTTTACTGAGTGCTAGGCTCTGAGTTAGGTGCTCTTCATGAATTGTTTTATTTTATCCTCTGAGCAACTCTGAGAAGAGCACTAATATTTTTCTCTACCTTAGAGAAGAGAAAATGAGGATTAGAAACTAAATACTGTGCTCAAGGTCACACATATAGTTCATGGCTGAGTCAGGAACAAAGCCAAGGCATACTCTAGAGCTTCAGCTTTTAAATCCTACCTTCCTTGCCTTCTGTAGCCTTATCTGGCAAGGGTCCCATAGGTTTCCATGGAAGCACCAGCCTGGTCTCATATCTCCTTTTTCTGCATTCAGAGCACTGTGCTAACTAACACTGCATTAACAGCAAAGAAAAACCTCTTTAACTGTACTTCATTGATTTTAAAAATTCTCTTTTTAATGCTTATTTATTTTTGAGAGAGAAAGAGAGAGCATGAGTGGGAGAAGGCATAGAGAGAGGGAGAGAGAGAATCCCAAGCAGGCTCTATGCTGTTATGTGGGGTTTGAATCCACGAACTGTGAAATCATGACTTGAGCCAAAATCAAGAGTTGGAGGCTCAACCTACTGAGCCACCCAGGTGTCTCTGATTTTAAAAATTCTTAATTAGCATGTTAAATAATAAAAGTAATGCACATTCCCATTAGAAATATTAAAACCATGAGAATGAGTATACAATAAAAGTATTGGTCCCCTTCCCCACAATTCCCCAGTCATATTCCCTAAACCAAACTGCTATCAACAGAGTCTATATATTCTTGCAGAAATTTTATATGTATATGCAAATACACATATATGCATATTCTTAAAGTAAGCAGATGGGTCATCTATTTCTGTAGCTTGCTTTTTTATTTAACAATATACCTTAGAGAGCTTTCCATAACAGTACATAAATGTTTATCTCATTCTTTTAAAAATATGCATAGTATCTTATTGAATGGCTATACCATAATTTATTTAACTGGGCCCCCACAAATGAATATCTGGGTCTCCCCCATTAAAAAATATTATAAATAATGGTGCAGTGAGCAATTTTGTACATCTTATGCATGTGTATGAGTACTTTCACAGGAAAAATTCAAGAAAGTGGAGTTGCTGAGTTGAGGGGTATCTGCATTTAAAATTTTGGCAGGTATTGCCACATAACCCTATGAAAAGTTTGCATCAATTGGCATTCCCACAATAGTGTATGATAATGTCTATTACCTTTCATATCTAATGTTTCAAAATTTTGAGATTTCTTTCAACTACACTTATTGAGTGCCTTCTGTGTGCATTTAACACTGCACTAGGCTCAGAGATTTAAAATGTAGTCAGTGTAGCCAGAGGAAGATTTGTTGGTGAATTACTATTCCTTTGGGACTAAGAGCTCTTACCCTTTTAAAAATGGAAACTGCAAGCTGGTGAGGTATTTAGTTTCAATTTAGCTTAATGGAAACCTGTTAGTGAGTTTTAAAATAAGGACCAAGACAATTGAAATGGTAAACGAAGTCTCCTGGGCTCCAGGAAGGAGGATGCTGCATCTGTGGGTTTGCATGCTTCAAAGAGCCCCTCTTTCCAGGAACAAACATGTTTCAGTATTGAACTTTTAGGTGGAAATGTGAGCTGCTGAAGGCTCTAGTCCCTAGGGTAGATGCTTCCTAGTAAACAAGGGCCACACAGAATCTGTGTGACTAAGGGCAGAGCAGGGTCTATAAATGGGAATATAATGCTGCCTACTATCATTAATTGAGCATAAACTCTGGCTAAGCACCACACTATGCATTTTGTGTGCATTGACTCATTTAATTCTCATGACAAGCCTATGATTGAGAAGATGCCATTATGCCCAGTTTAAAGATAAGGATACTGAGGTTCGGAGAAGACAAGTAACATGCCTAAAGTCATAGAACTAACAAGTGGCAGAGTGGGGACTCAAACCAAGGTATGGTTGACTTCAGAGCCCATGTTTCGGCTCCATCAGTATATCTGATCATGTATTTGTTTTATAAATCTTACCTCTTCATGATAGGAAGTAATTTAATAATTTTTTTATCTCCTTACCTCTAAAATATGCTCAGGAACAAATGGGTTGCTTATGCTTTTAAGGGGGCCATGTACCAAAACTGATCTAAGTTTAGGTAAATGCCCAGTAGGTGGCAATAATAATCATCTGTTACCTTGACCAGAACTTCCATTTTTTTAAAAAAATTTTTAATGTTTATTTATTTTTGAGAGAGACAGAGACACAGTGCAAGCAAGGGAGGGGCAGAGAGAGAAGAAGACACAGAATCTGAAGCAGGCTCCAGGCTCTGAACTATCAGCATAAAGCCCGACATGGGGTCAAACTCAGAAACGGTGAGATCATGACCTGAGCCAAAGTTGGATGCCTAACCAGCTGAGCCACCCAGGTGCCCCAGAATTTTCATTGTCAAATCACCATCCCATAACTGTGGGAGGAAAAGAGTAGGGGATAATGTGGATGCTGTGTTAGAATTTGAGATTTATCTCAGGGCTATTGAGCAGCCCTTGGAGGCTTTAAAACAGGAGAGTGATATGATCAGATTAATTATCCAGGAAGATCACTTATAGATAGTGATTAGTTTGGGTTCAAATCCTGGTCATTTTTGGGTGATCTCTCTAAGCCTCAGTGTTCTCATCTGTAAAATAGAATAATGGTAGCTCTTACCTGATAGGGTGGTTCTGAAGGTTAAATGAGATAATGCATGTAAGTTGCTTAGTAAATGACTAGCCCAGAGTAAGTGTTCAATAGCTGAGAATGATGATAATGATATAATTATTAGAGTGGAGAGAAACTGGAGTCAGGGAAATCAAATGTAGGCAAAAGATAGTAAGGGCCTGAATTAAGGAAGGTGTAAATGAAGAGGATAGTTATGAAAGATATTGAAGAGATAGAATTGTTAGACTTTGAAACATGGTGCTAATGGGAGAGAAGGAAAGGCAGGTGTCTTTGATGGCTTCCAATTTCCAACGTGGGTGACTGAGTGGATGGGGATACACTTGAATGAGATAAGAAATACTAGAAGAAATGGAAATGTGGTATTGAAAAAGAATATAATGATTGGGTTGGAAAAAGAACATAGTGAGGTTGGCTCTTAAACATACTGAGTTTGGGTACTCTGCTATTTTTTTGAACATGGGGTTCTGAGAAGTCTAAGCTACAGAAATATATTT
Organism: Panthera tigris; assembly: GCF_018350195.1. Classification (NCBI taxonomy): domain Eukaryota; kingdom Metazoa; phylum Chordata; class Mammalia; order Carnivora; family Felidae; genus Panthera; species Panthera tigris. The sequence goes on from NC_056672.1 coordinate 55,879,464, forward strand.
GAACTTTGGGTTACCTGGCTGGCTCAATCAGTAGAGTGTGTGACTCTTGATCTTGAGGTTGTGAGTTCAAGCCATGTATTGGGCATAGAGATTACTCAAAAAATAAAAAAATAAAAATATTTTTAAAAAAGAAATAGATTTGAACCTCATCATAAGGTAGAAGATGAAGCTCTGTGTGGAGATAAGAACACCCAAGAGGAGTGTGTAGAATATATTCCTGGTCAAGGGTATATTCCAAGCATATATTCCTGGTCAAGGATATTAAGAAGGAATTACTGGAGAGGTGACATGGAAATGAAGGTGGAGAAGTTTCAAGAAAGAGCAAGGGAGCCCTCATTCTGAAAGAGAAATGAATTTTTACCAGTTCCTTTGCTTAAGATGCTCATACTAAAATGTGTAATAATGAGAATAGAAAAATGATCTATTATGAAGGAGTTCAGACTGGGACATCTGTTATCCCATTGATTATCAGGGTTAATTTGACTGATAGGGTGGTCTGTCGGGGGGTAGGGGGCTATTTCCTCTTCCTGCATCATTCCTCCATAGGCATCCTCCCTCAGTCAAATAGAATGACCTATCCAAAAGTAGAGGATATTCTTTGGTCAAGAGTATAAGAATGGTAGACCTCCTTTGCTGAAATGTCCAAGCTGCGTCTAATGTGTACTGCAGTATTATATTTCTTTTCATAATACTATTCCCTTTTGCAGACCAAAACCCAGAGATAACAGAGTATCTATTTGCAGATACATTTCATCCTTCATCTCACAACAGCCATTCAAAGTGAAGAATGGAAGAATAGAGGGAGTTACAAGAAAAGTGATAATATGTCAGGGTTAGATAAAGGACTAGTAGAGTTTAGTTGGGTAGGGTTTTGTTAGGCAGAGATAGTGGGAGTGGTGAGAGGGAAAGGGAAGATGATGTTTCTGGCAAGAGGAACAGTAAAAAGCAAAACTGCAAGGGCACCTGGTTGGCTTAGTTGGAAGAACATGCAACTCTTGATCTCAGGGTCATGAGTTTGACCTCAATGTTGGGTATAGAGATTACTTAAAAATAAATACATTTTAAAAATTTTTTAATGTTTATTTTTGAGAGAGAGGGAGAGACTGATGGAGCGTGAGAGGGAGAGGAGCAGAGACAGAGGGAGACACAGAATCTGAAGCAGGCTCCAGGCTCTGAGCTGTCAGCACAGAGCCCGATGCAGGGCCCGAACTGACAAACCACGAGACCATGACCTGAGCTGAAGTTGGACGCTTAACTGACTGAGCCACCCAGGCACCCCAAAAATAAATAAATTATTTTTTGAAAAAAAGTCAAAGGTGCAGAGGTGGGAAAGCACAGTTGATGCTCAGGAAATGTGGGTAGCCTTGCTAGGCTGCATCTCAAAATGCTAGCACAGGAAGGGCTGGAGAGCAGGCTGGAATGGAGACGTGGGGCCAGATGATAGAGTTCTGAAGGCCAGGGAGGGAGTTTGGGCTTTGTTCTTCTGTGGTTTGATGGCTTCTGGGAGGAACCATCAAAAGCTTTCCAGGAATTCAGGCTTGTCCATCTCAGGCTTCTCCTTTTGGAAGACCAAGGGCCCAAAGTGGCAGCCTGACATTCAATCTCCTTTGCCATGGTTGGGAAGTCAGGACTGCAGCTGATTTCATTGGCCTGTTTTGCATTTATTATAGTGTGGCTTTTATAGTGTGTTAATTGAAATATTTCCAACTGCCAAAAACAATTACATTCAAATTGCCTTGTCAGTTCTTTTATTGCCAGATAAATGTTTTACAGACATATTTACGGGGGGCAATGGTAACTGGATCTCGTTTTCTATTTAAGGCTGGCAGTTTGGGTTGGGATTGGCCCTCCAATGTCTGTTGTGGGCCAGAAAGCTGTTGGAGTTGTGACGCTTGCATCTTGTTACCTTAGGGATCAGAGGTGCTTCAAAAAAAAGCAGATTTCTGGCTTATGCAGCTTAGCCTCAGAGAAGGGTTCCATCACTGGAAACCCTGGCAACCTGGCAGAGATCTGAATCCTGCTGCCTGCTCTACCAATAACAATCCTAACCCAAGCTGAGACATGCTCTTCCCTCTCCCTGGAATCCCTTTCCTCCTCTCCGCCATCAAATCCTCTCCCATAGACTATATTATGTAAGAGCTGTAAGAGCCCATCTAGTCTAACTCTCTTAACTTTGTATTTGGGAAACTGAGGCCCAAGAGACTTCCTCAAGAATATACAGGTGGCCTGCAAGAACTGGGAGCAGAGGTCTCTGTCCAATGTGCTGTACTGCCACCATGTTGCCTTGGCCTTTCCTTCAATACTTTAAACCTGCTTCTTCCAAGAACCCTTCTGTCACATTTCTAGCCTCCACTGATCTCCCTTTTGCTTGATCATCTGAAACACCTATTGTAATATATATATATATATATATATATATATGAATGATTATATATATTAACAATTATATATATGTATATATATGTATATTGCAGGGTTTTTGTTTGTTTGGTGGAATATTTTACTGGCTCTGTCACTGTTCTTCTCTTGCCTTTGTATATGCTGTTTTCTTCTTCTGAATAATGTTTTCTCCATTTAGACAACCCAGCTGGGTTCTTTGTTCTTTGATACCCAGCTGGGAAACAGCCACCTCTGGGAGCCTTTCTTGTGCTCAGTAGGTGTCTCTGTGTACTCCTATAGCACCCTGGGTACACATATCTCTGTTGCTGGCACAGAGGAGGCTTTCAAAGGAGTACTGAATGAGAGAGTGAGTGAGTGAGTGAGTGAGTGAGTGAGTGAATGAGAGAGTAAATGATGAACATTCTTACATTGCTCTGTCCTCCATGGACCCTGAACAAACTGGAGTAGGGACCTACTCTCTCTTCGTCTGTGTCCTACTGCTTAGGTGTGTCCCTGACACACAAATAGATGCCCAATAAATGTTTATCAAGCTGAAGAAAGCATGCTGCTCTTGGGAACATAAAATTTTAGTGTGTTAGAGCTGGAAGGTCATCACATCCAATCCTATGCATTTTACTGACAAGGAAACTGAGGTCCAAAGAGGAAAAACATTTTTCCCAGAATCATGATCACTAATCGGTTTGATGACATTCTCCATTTATTCAATAAGTATTTGACCCAAAGAAATCTACATATTCAAGGCAATACCTATCAAAATAACCCCAGCATTCTTCACAGAGCTAGAACAAACAATCCTAAAATTTGTATGGAACCAGAAAAGACCCCAAATAGCCAAAGCGATCTGGAGAAAGAAAACCAAATCTGGAGGCATCACAATCTCAGACTTCAAGCTGTATTACAAAGCTGTAATCATCAAGACAGTATGGTACTGGCACAAAAACAGACACTCAGATCAAGGGAACAGAATACAGAACCCAGGAATGGACCCAGAAATGTATGGTCAACTAATCTTCGACAAAGCAGGAAAGAACATCCAATGGAATAAAGACAGTCTCTTCAGCAAATGGTGCTGGGAAAACTGGACAGCGACATGCAGGAGAATGAACCTGCACGACTTTCTTACACCATACACAAAAATAACTCAAAATGGATGAAAGACCTAAACGTAAGACAGGAAGTCAATAAAATTCTCGAGGAGAAAGCAGGCAAAAACCTCTCTGACCTCGGCTGCACCAACTTCTTACTCAACACGTCTCTGGAGGCAAGGGAAACCAAAGCAAAAATAAACTATTGGGACCTCATCAAAATAAAAATCTTCTGCACAGCAAAGGAAACAATCAGCAAAACTAAAAGGCAACCAACGGAATGGGAGAAGATATTTGCAAACAACATGTCAGATAAAGGGTTGATACCCAAAATCTATAGAGAACTTATCCAACTCAACACCCAAAAAACAAATGATCCAGTGAAAAAATGGGCAAAAGACATGAATTAGACACTTCTCCAAAGAAGACATCCAGATAGCCAAACAACACATGAAAAAATGCTCAACATCACTCATCATCCAGGAAATACAAATCAAAACCACACTGAGATACCACCTCATCACACCTGTCAGAAGGGCTAACATTAACAAGTCAGGCAACAACAGATGTTAGGGAGGATGTGGAGAAAGAGCATCTCTTTTGCACTGCTGGTGGGAATGCAAACTGGTGCAGCCAGTTGGAAAACAATATGGAGTTTCCTCAAAAAGTTAAAAATAGAACTACCCTACAACCCAGCAATTGCACTACTAAGTATTTATCCAAGGGATACAGGGATGCTGTTTCGAAAGGACACATGCACCCCAATGTTTATAGCAGCACTATCAACAATAGCCAAAGTATGGAAAGAGCCCAAATGTCCATCGATGGATGAATGGATAAAGAAGACCTGGCAATCAAAAAGAATGAAATCTTGCATTTGCAACTATGTGGATGGAACTGGAGGGTATTATGCTAGGTGAAATTAATTAGTCAGAGAAAGACAAATATCATATGACTTCACTCATATAAGGAATTTAAGATACAAAACAGATGAACATAAGGGAAAGGAAGCAAAAATAATATAAAAACAGGGAGAGGGACAAAACATAAGAGACTCTTAAATATAGAGAACAAACAGAGGGTTGCCGGAGGGGTTGTGTGTGGGGGGATGGGCTAAATGGATAAGGGGCTTAGGGAACCTACTCCTGAAATCATTATTGCACCATGAGCTAACTAACTTGGATGTAAATTGTAAAAAATGAATTATAGAAAAAAAAGAATCACCTTGAAATAAAGGATTATGTTCACTCTGGGGGAAAAAAATAAGTATTTGAACACTTACTATATTCTCAGCAGTGTATAAAACAAAGTACCTGCTTATAAAGAGCTTACATTCATCCCAAACAAGTATTTATAAATATAATTTGACCTCGAAATCTCCTTAACGCATAGTACAGAGCTGAGCACTTAGAATATGCTTTTTAAAAATGTTTGTGGAACTAGTTGCAAATAAGAAATGCCCAGTGCTAAGTTACCTGGTTGCTTTTCATGGGTCAGTGGCACTGACACTGGAATGGGATTGCCTCAGATACAGGGCCTCCTTGACTGGGGTAAGAAGCACATGTTGCCATTAAGAGGACCACTTTTAAGACTTGGGAAAGCTCAATGTCCAGTGTCTTTGAGATCTCTGGGAAGAAGCCTCCCTGTAATACTGTTTCTGATATTCCCACAGAGATTTGCCTATGACTTACCTCTTGTTTCTGTTCTTTCTTTCAGAGCATCAACATAGGCAGAGGAGCCAGGAAGAGAGTAAGTGCTGAGCCCACTGAAGGCTCTCAGCAAGATGCTAACAGCATTGTTTTCTGTTGAAAATATTAGCTATATCTTTTTTAGAAAATTCAAATGGGCAAAAAGACCATTAAAATCACCCTTAGGTGCACCTGAGTGACTCAGTCGGTTAAGCGGCTGAGTCTTGATCTCAGCTCAAGTCTTCATCTCAGGGTTGAATTCAGGCCCCGTATTGGGCTCTGTGCTGGGTGTGAAGCCTATTTTTAAAAAAAATCACCCTTAAACCCACCATTATTGAAAACCTCTTAGTTAACACATGATGTTATACTCTCTCAGATATTTCTGTGCATATATAAAAATTATGTGTATTTATTTATTTTTAAGTTTATTTATTTTGAGAGAGAAAAAGCACAAGCAGGGGAGGGGAAGAGAGAGGGAGAGGGAGAAAATCTCAAGCAGGGTCTACACTGTCAGCGCAGAGCCCGATTCAAGGCTTGAACTCATAAACCATGAGATCATGACCTGAGGCAAAGTCAAAAGCTGGACACTTAACCGACTGAGCCACCCAGGCACCCCTGTTTTTAAATGGAATCAAACTGTAAGTTATTTTATAATCTGCTTTTTACATAATATATTTAGAGTGCTTTCCATTGCCAATAAACATACTTTTATAGCATCATTTAAAATTACTGTATAATATTTTACCATATGTTCCTTAAGGCTATACTGTAATTTGTTCAACCATGCCCCATTGTTGGACACTTAGATATTTCCTCTTTTTCATTATTATGATCAATTCTCCAGCAAACATTCATGCATTTAAATCTCTGGGCATGTCCTTGGTTATTTCTTTAATATAAAGTCCTATACATAGAAACTTCAGTCACAGAGAATAAATGCTTATTAGGTTTTTGGTAAATATTTCCAAAATGCTCTTTAGAAAGATTGCGCTAATTTATGGGTAGCAATTTTCCCACAATGTCACCACCACTGGATTAGTTTTGTTTGGCTGAGTGGTCTCTTTGTTTTGGGTTTTTGTAGTTGTTGTTGTTGTTGTTTTAGTTTTCAACAGTTTTATAGTGAAGAATTGCATTCTTTTACTTTGCATATTTTTGCTAACAAGGGTGAGTTTTTTTTAATACATCATGGGCCACTTCAGCAAGGTGTTTAACTGTCTATTACAGAAAGGAAAAACTTCTAGTCCTTGATTTTTTTGCTCTAAGGATCTAATGAGACTCTGAGGCTTAAAGTTACCAAGTACTGACAGTGTTGCCATAAGAGTAACCATAAGGTGGCAAATTGGAAGATAAAATATGAATCGGAGCTGAAGCATCTTAAATAACAGCTGGATGTCCTTTCATTTTGCATAAAGCCCTGCCTTTGGCAGCTGGTCCTGACCATTAGGTTCCAGGCTGTATGGGAGAGAATAGGGAGGGGCCACTTCTGGTCTCACTTCTGGCTCGAAAGGCCCACCACAATGTTCCAGATAAGTACTGACCCCCAGGGCTCACATGGCCAAGATCTTCCAGGCAATGAGAACTCTGACCTAAGCAGTTCCTTTGGACTCTTCCATGAGTGGTCTGTTGTGCATTTTGTATTCTACTTATCAGGGGCAGAGCTTGGCTTCTGGGAGGATTTGTGAATGAAGGGGGAGCACTGCTTGCTGATCCTCATGTGAGGTTGTTGTCCAGGATGAAGACTCAGGGACTGAAGTGGGAGAAGGAGCAGATGAATGGGCCCAGTCCAAAGCCACAGTTAGACCCCCTGACCAGCTGGAGTTGACTGATGCGGTGAGTGAGCAGCATCCTGCCCTTGCCCCTTCTACCTTCTCTACCCTCAGAGATGTGTTCTTTCATAGTACTGATTAGGAGCCTGCACAGAACCTGGGTGTGAGATGTCTGCTGACACCCTGAAGAGCCCTCCCAAATCTCAGAAGAGGTGTGGGCCTTTGGTATTTCTTGGTATCTCTCTCCCTTAGGAGCTAAAGGAGGAGTTCACCCGCATTCTGACAGCCAACAACCCACATGCACCCCAGAACATCGTCAGGTACAGCTTCAAAGTAAGTCATCCCCTCTGGGGTAGGGGCCTCTAGGTGCTCCTTGGTTTGGCAGTGACTTGCTACATTCCAAAAGCTTCTCTGCTATTAGAGAGATCACCTTTAAACTCTGGTCTTTGACCAGAACCTTGAAATTTTACATGGAATTTTCCAGAGATTTAAAAAATTCCATAATGAATCTCCCTTGAAATCTTGTTGAGTACTTATTATGTGTCAGACACTGTTAATAAATTATTTTCTGGGCACTTGGGTGGCTTAGTTGGTTGAGTGTCTGACTCTTGATTTCAGCTCAGGTCATGACCCCAGAGTCATGGGATTGAGCCCTGCATTGTACTCCGCACAGAGTGTGGAGCCTGCTTATGATTCTCTCTCTCTCTCCCTCTGCCCCTTTCTCAGGCTCATGCTCTATCTAATATTTTTTAAACAGTAATAAATAAATTATCTTCATTATTTTCAATACTTATAACTATCCTAAAAATTAAATATTATTATCTTCATTTTACATATGAAAAAAATAAAGCTTAGAGTGGTTAAGCCCAAGGTCATGCAGAAAATAGGGGAAGGAATCAGGATTTGAATCCATTCTGCCCACCAACATAGACCATGCTTTTAATAACTGCACTGTTTCATTTCCCATCCATCTGAGTTACTGAGAGAAGAAGGGCTTTGTGATGACTTTTTAAGGCAGAGTGTCCCAACCTATGTGCAGAAATAGTGATTCTTTCAACCCTCCAGAGGCAGGTGGGTTTGATACAGCTGGAGCCCATGGGCTGGTTTCCTCTCCAGTGAGTTTACCCTAGTGTGTCATACAAATACAACAATATTCTATGTGACTTTAAAAGGGCTGGGAAGATATATTTTGAAAAAAGGAAGGAAACCTTGGTCTCAAAGTCAACAGTACAACTAAGATGCTTGTCAATATGGAGGCTGTCTAGAAGAACCAGACTAATAGGCCCTGTGAAAGCAGGGATCATATCTGCTTTTGTTAAGCTTTATGTCTCTGGAACCTAGAAAATACTTGGCATGTTGGTGTGCCTGGGTGTCTCAGTTGGTTAAGCATCTGACTTAGGCTCAGGTCATGATCTCACAGTTCATGGGTTTGAGCCCCACATCGGGCTCTGTGCTGACAGCTTGGAGCCTAGAGCGTGCCTTGAATTCTGTGTCTCCTTCTCTGTCTGCCCATCCCCTGCTCATGCTCTGTCTCTCTCAAACATAAATAAACATTAAAAAAATTAAAACAAAATACTTGGCATGTTGTATTTGTTTAAAAATTAGTTGTTGAAGAATAAATGAACAAGGTTACCTAGACTTTAAGACTAGCCCTGATTTTCATTTTCTGGACATTTTATAAACTGGACAAGTGCCAAACTCAAACATTTTCTAGCTATCTGTGACCTTTTGTATGGAAACAGGGGAATTGGAGATTTGGTATCTCTGAGGATCTATCCAGCCCTCACATTCACTAAATACTGTTCAGAGTAGGCCAGGCCAGGTATGTTTGAGGACTATGCATGACCTGCCTCGAATCTGTGATGAAACAGTATGTATACCAGGATTGCTTGGCATGGATGTAAGAGCCAGTGATAGACAAATCCAGGGCTATTCAAAGTTGGAAAGAAAAGATATTTAAAAATATGCCTTTTATGAGAATTTTTAAAAATTTTATTTCATTTGCCTCCTCTTTAAGCTGCAATGCAATGAAAACTTCAGGTTAACTGAGGATTTGATGAGATCTATATATATCGTTAACAGATGGGCCACGTTAAGCCTTATAGAATGAAGGCAGACTACATTCTGACTCCAGCAGCCCTTTTCAGGACTTTTGGTCTTACCCAGTCTTCTCTCCTCCTAGGAAGGCACATATAAGTTTATTGGTGTTGTGAACCAACTGGCAGTTCACTTCAGCCAGGTTGGGAATCTGATCCCCAAAGACTCGGATGAAGGACGACGGCAGCACTACCGTGATGAGTTAGCAGCAGGTAGGCCTCAGGGTCAGCCTGATGCTACAGCCCAGAGCCTCATCCCCTTTCTGTGGTCACCCTAGGGAGCAGATCACTAAGCCATAACTTTGCAGAGCCTCTACTTACATAAAGTCCAACAGCTGGCTGTCCTGGATAGGTCTGGGAGTTAACCCATGAGAACCCTGGGGTAGGTGAGATCTCAAAAACAGGAACCAAGAAAGCCTTGCCCTACCAGAGGATGGGGGAGGAGGCCTGGACTTTGGGTTCATCTGCAATATCCTACCAAGGTTCTCAGGAGTCCACCAAGGTGGTGATTTCAGAAACTGAAATCCTTGAAGAAGAAGAAGAAGAGCCTAAGGAATCTGAAGCTGAAGCTGAAACTGAAGCTGGGAGTCAAATAGATATGCCTGCAGCTGAGGTACAGTATAATATTGTTCCCATCTCTCCCCTTCCAGCTCTAGCTGTGGATGGAAGTTTCAGGGGTAACTTGTTATGGGGTGGGGCTGAAGGTGAGATGTTAGAGGCTGCAGGTGCCAGTGCCTCTGGCATCATCACCCTCTCCCTCTTCTATCCTAAGACATGACTTCTCCCCACTCCTGACTCCCCACCATCTTCTTGTCACAGCTGAGCCCTGGTCCTATGGGTCTTTTTTTCCAGGCAGCTGAAAAAGTGACTGAAGAAGAATTGATGACTCCTAAGCAGCCCAAGGAGCGAAAGCTCACCAACCAGTTCAACTTCAGTGAGAGGGCCTCACAGACCTTAAACAACCCTCTCCGGGTAGAGCAGCCCCACCCCAGCCCCTTTACCTCACAGCTCTGTATTATGCATGGCAGGAAAGGAACAGGTCTGACTCCAGCCTCAGCAGCTCTTGGTCTGGAAGGGTGACAGGCATGCACCACAGTTAAATTCTCTGAGGAGAGCTTGAAGCATGTGTTCAGTCCTTATAAGCCATCCTCATGGGAGTTCAGAGTGGGTAACAAGGAATCTGGAGCCCTTCAACTGAGACTGAAACATGTAAGGGCCTCGAAGAGGAGGTCAAGATCTGGGGGAGAGAGGAGAGGCCAGATGTGCCAGGGAGGCAGGACTAAGAGCCAGTTTGACTGAAGTTGATGGTCTCTGTGATAGACTAACTAGAAAAGGCCGAAAAAGCTCCCTGGCTCATAAGTATGGAGGACCCTGAATACAGGCTGAAAGAATCTCTCAGGATTTCAGGGGAGAGACTCACATATGTAAGACAGTGTTTTACAGAAATGAATCTGTGAATGGAGGGCAGAAGTCTACATGGTGGGTTTATGGCAGATTCTAATCACACTGTGTACTCCCTATTCAGTAATCTGGGTGATACACAATGAGGAGGGAGTGCATTCCCATGGTGGAGCCACAGGCCCCAGTATTAGGGAGAAGTCTTCTCAGGGTGAGGGATATTAGTCCAGTAGCTTTCCAGGGGATGACCTCTGTGTCTTTCATCTAAAGGCTGGCCAGAGCCCTGCCTAACCCCCACTTAGTTGAAGCTGGCATAATCAGGCTTCATTGCCCCCTATTTCTAGCTTAGTCTTCTGAAGGAAGCTTAGAAGGAAAATGTAGGATTTCACTGCATCATTTCATCCTTTGTTCAGCCCCTCTTTACTTCCCAGTTCTGTGTCCCATCCCTCCCTCTGCTCCAACTGAAATGCTTCACCCATGGATGGATATACTGTTGGATTAAGTGAGAAGGAGTTGAGGGCTCTCTGTTGGTTTCTTGTTGTCATTGTTCACTAGGACCGAGAATGCCAGATGGAACCTCCTCCCAGGACAAACTTTTCGGCTACAGCTAATCAGGTGAGACCCTGGGTCAGTCTAAAAGTCATCACCACACCCCCACCTCTCTACCTCATGCATCCTTGTCAAAGATTCCTCTAGCAGCCTGCCCTCCTCATCCATCCATCTCCATGCTCCTTGTCCAGGCTCTGAACATCAGGCATATTAGACAGTAGGTCCCCACCTAGTGAGCTGTGGATCAGCCACATGCCTCTCAGGGGCAAGACTGTCAAAGAGGGAAATAGGCATGGCTTCCAACTCTCTGTAGTCACCCCATGCTGACTCTGAAGTGTTAGCACTCTAATCTGTCCTTCCAGCAGTCTTAATTTTTCCTGCAGACCCTCTTTCCCCCTCAAATTCTACTGGATAGCCATGCTGATTTGAGCAGGATATGGTGCCAGGAGACCTGAGCTCAGGCTCCAACTTTGCTGCTCATACTGTAAGACCCTGGGCAAACCATGTCACCCTTGATGCTTCAATTTCTATTTCTCTGTCAAGCAAGGACAACAATCAGCCTTGCAGGGCTGTTGGAAAGCTCTGAATGAGATAACAAACATTGAATTATGTTGTGGTGTGGAGTACCGGCCCATGGTGAATTGTTAATATAAGGTGTGTCTATCTGGCCTCCAGGTGGCAGTGACTGCCCAACTCTGGAGAGCACACAGTGATCTGCCCCCCCCCCCCATCCTTGCTGCTTCCTTTGTTATGATCCTTGAGCTTCTCTTGCTGTCAGATGCAGTTAGCAGGAGTTCCCTTACTTTTTGTTTATCTTTTTATGCTCAGAAGGTGTGGTCAGTGCTGTAGTTAGCCAAACATGAACTAGAAAGTTTATCACATCTCCATGGGGGAAACATTTTTTAAATTTCCTAGTTCAGAGTCTTATAAGTCACCAAGAAAAATGTGATCCACCTTGATATTTGCCCATTTGTTTTGCCTAGTAGGATTTGTAGTTTGCAACAATACTGATCTCCAGCTGATAACTGAGCCCCTGAGACGCAGGGTGGAAAGCCCATCCCAGAGCTGCCCTGAGAATTCCTTCATTCCTGTCCTAGAGCTGACAGCACAGAAGACAGACATTGAATACATACAGTGGGCCAAGTAGAGGATGCTATAGAGGCATGTGACAGGGCCTGACATAATCTATTTCTCAAGCTCTAAAAGCTGAATAGGAGCTGGCTGGGTGAAGATTTTGCCCTGCAATGAACCTTCTCATCTTGCCCTTGCCTAGTGGGAGATCTACGACGCCTATGTAGAGGAGCTTGAGAAGCAGGAAAAGACCAAAGAGAAAGAGAAGGCAAAGACACCAGTGGCTAAAAAAATGGGGAAGATGGCCATGAGGAAGATGACATCTATGGAGTCCCAGGTTTGGTGGGGTTTCCCATGGATCTGTCACAGAGAATGACTGAGTGGGATCTTGGTCTCTTGGTAGAGAGAAGCCTGGCTATCTGGAAGGACTTTACAGACCTTAGGTGGGGAGCTAATGTTGAAATATGAATAGTTCTTTCCTTGTAGGAAGGTTTGAGGAGAGCCACAGCTGCCTCTGGCATTCCACACCTCTTCCCAATCTTATATAGGTCTGGAGGCCAGCAAGGATTCAGGGTTTGGGGGCTAGGCGACAACAGAAGACACGAATGTTATTGAAAGCCCAATGCACACACTGAAAGAGCTCAGGAGTCTTCTCAGGATGGGGTGGAATGTGATAATAAGGCACCACCTCCCTGAGCAAGGGGTCATGGGGCTTTGGAGAGTGATTTGCTCTTTGACCTTCAGTCCTTGGGTTATTTGTGCTCAATCTTTTAGGTGAGTCTTATGGGCCAGGTGCTAAGTCAGGGCTGATCACAGACACCAGCAGGTTCAGGCTGATGGGTGTGGCCACTCTGGGCTGGATTTACCGTGAAGAAACATAATAGGAGTCATTATAGAGGTCTATTTTGTGGGGCTCATTGTGAGTATAGCCAGTGTAGGCTTGGGGATCATTATGGAAGTTATAGTGATAGGTCCCCACAAAGAAGATCACCACAGAGAGATGCTGAAGGGCCACATTTGTCCTTTCAACAGAAAGAAAGCTGAATCAGGAGCCAGAGTCCTAGTATGGATGTGTTTGACCTGTAATAGGATGGGAAAGATGAGGTCTGGGTTCAGCACCCTGGAGAGCTCCCAGACAGCTCTCCGGGAAGCGATTTTGCTATGGAAGCCCGATAAGTTTAAGTAAGTTTTGCTTCCTTTGTTTGAGGTATGCCCACTTCCACTCAATTACATGTCCCTGATAAAAGTCACATTTTCTGGGAGTTTTAAGAGTTCCCTGATTTGGCTTAATATAAACTGCCCCAATTCCATTTCATTCAATTACAGACCAAGCACTTGTGATCATGATCATGCTGAGTACTGGAACTCTGAAGTGAAAGATGAAGTCCCTGTCCCATGGGTTGCCCTGTCCAGACCCTTGACTTCCCCTGTACTATTCCCTAGAGGTTAGGAGCTTCAGAGAGGGTGTTAGCCTGGGTCAAGTTTCACTTGAAGATCCATCAAGCGTTTGGCTATAGGCTGGCTGTGTGCTAGGACTATTATTGCAGAAACTTTAACTGCAGCCACCAGGACCCAGAGAAAAAAAGAAATATCCCTGTGGCTGAAAGTGAAAATTGTCCTTGGGTCTAAGCACTTGGGATCTAACATGTATATCAGACTTGGTGTCTAATATGTCCAGGGAAGTAGGACTGCACTTTCTTCCAGCTTTGGTTGACATTGAAGGCTGTGATGCAGGCAGAGCTCAGTTCTCTGGACCAAGAAGCTACAGTGAAGGCATAACATTGTGGGATATAAGATACCCCTCAACATCAGTGAATACCTTAGTATGCAACCTGTAAGCAAGGGAATTGAGTTTTAACTGGGAATCTCAAGTACTGGCCCTGGCTATCTGTAGAATAGAGTGATCTTTTGCTCAGGCCCAGTGCATGCACAGAGTGACACCCCTTTCTCAGAGACCTGCATTTGACGAGGTTGGTATAAAACTCAAGTGAGTGGGAGGGGGAAAGCAGAATAACTCTATGATACCCTGTAGGAAAGTCTGCAATGATAGATCTCAGATTTCTGTCTCATTAATCATTTGGATGAATATACAGAAATGAATGCAGGCTTATATGATCTGAAAGATTAGGATGGGAATGGCAGAAAGGTCTGAGAGGCCACAAATTTAGTCAGAACCAACAAAAAGCTGTGTCTTCTCAAGTAGTATAGTATCCAGAACAAGGGAGGCAGTGGTCCACCACACATCTGGAACCTGGAGACTGCCAGGACCATGCAAAGGTGGTCAGACTGGTGAGGGACTGGCTTTCTGTGTGGGCTCGAGGGCATGGGACCTGGAATCCACAGAGTTTAGTTTATATCCTGGCTTTGCTACTTATTAGCTAGGTTTTTCTAACCTGTTTCCTCATCTGTAAAGACATACTAATGATCTTACTTTGTAAGATTGTTGTGAGAACCCAAGATTATGTATAGTTGCTAGTATAGTACAATGACCCCAGATGCAGGTGGCATTATCCATCCCCGCTGTATCATGTGTACTCTAAGACTCAGAGAATTTAAGTAACTTACCTAAAGTTGCCAACTGGCTCCTTCCTAATGCATGGGATAGGAAGGGAATGAAGGTTTGTGTGGCTCCAGAATCCATTCTCTTAACCACTGCCTGATGCTGGCACTGCTAGTAAATCTCATTTTCAACAGCCATGGGCCTGGTGCTCTGAAGCTCCTCAAGGGTTGCCCACTCAGCTGGTTTCTTCCTGCAGTGGGCAAGGCCTTAGATTAGGAGTCATTTCTGCCTTTTACTCCCTGTATACAAGCATATCTGTTGGACCAGAAGCTCTCTGAGGCTTTAATGAGAGTCTTTGTCATTGCCTGAGATGATAAAACCTCTCTGTCTCCACTAAAGAAGCCTCCTACCTCCCATTTTCTGCTCTCGCCTTCAATACTCTTCAATGTCTTGTGTTGTGCTCTGAGATATGCCTTCTCCAGAACAAGTTCAGAATGAAAGAGTACAAGACAGACAAGAAAGAGTACAAGTACAGGGGCCAAGTATGGCAGTGCAAACTCCTTGTGCCATTTAAGAGCTGGGCATTCCCCAAAGGGGGTGGTGAGGTGATCTGGCTTTGGAGGCATGAAGAGATATCTTTACAGAGCTATCTGGGGTGGGTGGTGTCAGAGAGAAAATTGCAAGTCTGGGCTGTGGCTCAAGACATAACCTTTCCAGGTGCTAGCTAAGAGGGCCTGTGGCCTCTGTATCTCCACAGAATGATGACATCACCAAAGTGACTCAGGCTGCTAAAATCGTGGAGCGGATGGTCAACCAGAACACTTATGATGATGTTGCTCAAGGTAAGATTTGAAGCGCTGGCAACTACTATTACTGCCTGTATTAAAAATTCCTCATACAAGGCAAGTATTTGGGTGTCCCATGCTAGGTACTATAGGGGTGCAAGAGGAGAAAAACTAATCCCTTCCTCCTCTGGATGTCACTAGGGAGACAAGACACACACGGGTCAACTACAAACAATGGAATAAGAAAAATGGGTATAGTGATGAGATCTGACAATAGTGCAGCAAAACTTACATATTAGTGATCCAATGTCATCTTCGCAACAGTCTGGGAGGCAGGCAGAGCAGAGAGTATTACCCCTACTTTACACAAGAGGCAGGTAAGGGCAAGTCTACCTGGCTGCTGAATGGCAGAGAGGACCCAAATCTAGGTCTTGAGTTTCCTAATTCTGTGCTCTTTCTCTGCTGTGTCCAGCTTGGAGATAATATAAATGCTAGAATGCAGACTGAAACTGCTCTGGGGATCCTCAAGAATGGAAGAAGAGAAATGAGGGATGAGTGGCAACAGTCAAGAAAGGCTGTAGGGAGGGCTAAGCTAGGTGCCAAGGGATAAGCAGAGTGTGAGTAGATTAGCAGAAGGGCAGATGTTCTGGGCAAGGGACAGCAAAAGCAGTGACTTGGTGGTAAAAATGAATGGGACTGGTCTCTGGGAATAGAGTGCAGCAGGCTCAATGATTCAAACAGGGGTTTCTTGGAAAGTAGTGAAAGCTCAGGCTACAGAGGTGATTGGAGGCAGTTAATGAAGGGCCTGGAATATCTCAGGGAATCTGAGATTTTTCTGCAGACAGTTCAAAGATTCTGTCCAGGCAGGAACACAGCCCAGTGAGAGTATGTCTGGAGAAGGATGCAATTGGACAGAATACAGGGACAGAGACAAAAATGAGGTTCAGGTGTGGGGTGGAGTGGGCCTCACCACACCTTTTCCAGGAAATGGAGAAAAGGAAACAGCTATGAGTGAAAAACCAGTACCAGCATTCGCTGGGAATGGCCTATGTACTGGGCATTGTGCTGTGCAATTTACTTGTATTATTTTATATCATCCTGACAGACACACTGTCAGGTGAATTCCATTATTATCTCCATTTTATAGGTGATAGATTTGGGCTATTGCTACTTGTTCAAAATAGTAGCTAGTATGACAAATGAGTGGTACAATCAGGACTTGAACACAGCCCCTTAGATCCATAGCTGAAGCACTTCATCACAAAGCTACAGAGCCACTGGGCTGGAAGAGACTTTAAAAAAAAAAAAAACATTCAATAAGTCTATGCTGGTGATTAATTAGTGATGAAGTGAAGAAAGAGATTGATTCAGAAACGCTTAAATCCTGGGGGCCTGGGAAATTCTGGTGTCTTTGACAGAGCCAGGGAAACAGAATCCTTCCCATGGCATGAACAGCACATTCCCAAGTGGCTTGTATTTCCCTAAGAGGTTGTGCATTTATTTGGAGCAGCTGCCTCCCCAAAGTTGGCAGCTCCTTGTTGCTGGCTGGTCTGCTTTGCTGACAGCCTAGGGCTCTTCTTGGTGACTTGATGCTCATTGCTCACCCATGGGACATAGAAACCAGGGTTGCCAAGACCAGAAGCCTAAACAAGCCCCCTTGTTATCATTCAGGCTGGAAAACGACCTTGAGTGCTTTTCAAAGCTGTCAAAGTACACAGCAGCTGTGAATGAATTTGTCACTCACGCAGCTTGGCTTCCTGAAACCCAGCCTCTGCAACCAGCCCACCAAAGGGCTGCAAACACGATTAATATCCATGGAGAAATTGGCCTTGGTGAACCTTTTTCATTTGTAAGAACACAATCACATAAAAATGCATTGAACTTTGATTTTTTTTAATTGCATACTCTTTTCCCTTTGGGAAAGTGTAATCATGAAGAAGTGAAAACAGAGAAGTATTACCAATTAATCTCCTTCTGAAATGAAGTATTTTCAAAGATAGCCTAAGCTCAGGGATCTCTGATATGATCAAGGCTCATGCCTCTGATCACTCAAGTCTTTTTTTATTCTGAGACATTTTTGAGGTTTGAATATAGTCCCACAACCTCAAGGCTGGGGGGCAGTGCCTGGGCATGTCCTTGACCGTGTTGGATGAGAGGATTAGTTTTCTAATGGGTTACCCTTGACTGGAAAAAAGACAGAAACTTTTCACTTCTGTTGATTTATTTCATCGCACTCTTTGAACAGTCAATGGGTGTCTGCTCTATGGCTGGCCCTGTGCTAGGCACTGCAAGTCGAGAGATGAATATAACATGCTTCCTGCTCCCCAGGAGCTGCCTGGTAGGAGAGACAACCAAAAGGATAAATAGAAGCAACACAGCATGACAGATATTTCAGTAGAGACAGGGCTGGAATGGAGGAAGAAATGAATTCTGGTCAACAAGAAAGTGAAGGCCTCATAGAGGAGAAAGAGTTTAATCTGGATCTTCAATGAATAGGAGTTTGCCAGGAAGATGAAGGAGCAGGACATTTCAGACACTGATACAGAGGTTATGTGAACACCTGGCTGGAAACGACATGGAAGTCATGGTCTGGAGCCTTGGTTTGACCACGGAGCCATGTGCAAGGGGAGCCATTGGGGGATTTTCAGTGGGTTGAAGGAGGTAGTGTGGTGAGGTGATTTATTTATTTGCATTCAGGTAGCTCTGTGGAGCATGGGCTGGAGGAGGAGTTACTGGAGGTGGGCAGACCAGTTAGGAGGATGGCGTAATAATCCAGGCAATGGCTCTTGGGGCCTGGGCAGTGGCTATGGGTTTGGAGAGAAGTGAATGGATTAAAAGTAGTCAGAAGGAAAATATGAGAGATGATGGAGAGATCAGTCAAGGATTACTCACGTTTCTGGCTTAGACAAGTGGAAGGACAGATGGAGCTTTTGCCTAAGTTGGAGGAAATGGGAGGCAGAGACAATTTAGGACTGGAGATGAACTTAAGTTCAGAGAACCCATCAGGGATCCAAGAAGCTTCACCATTAGTGGGGTTTAGCCGCAGATATAAGGACGGACAAACCTGGCATTTTATCTATGAGGACATGGCTACTTTATTGTAATTTGCCTCCAACAACAGGGATGACAGTAACAATAACACATATAGAGAGCTTACTAGGTGCCAGGTATTTTTCTAAGTACTTTACATATATTAACATTTAATCCTCACAACAGTCCTTTGAGATAGGTACTATTACTGTTCTCACTTTGAAACACAGAGTCTGATTGTTTGGGCCAAGGAGATACAGACAGAAAGTGGCGGACCTGGGCTTGCCATAAAATGGCAGTCCTAGGGCTGATTCAGCCTATGTTTGTTTAAGATTTTAAGTACTATGAGGATGCTGCCGACGAATACCGAGACCAGGAGGGTACTCTGCTGCCGCTCTGGAAATTCCAAAATGACAAAGCCAAGCGCCTGGCCGTCACCGCCCTCTGCTGGTGAGTGTAGACATTGCAACAAACCTGGAGCCCCTGAGCGCCTGCTGGGTGCCGAGCCCCGAGCACGGCACTTCTATTGCACTTAACTACTTTGAGGATGACACGTAGCATTATAGAAAAAAAATGAGACTGGGATTCTTAAGGGATTGTGGGATTATCCCAGGTCTCAACACTCAACAGTAGATATCTGCAGCATAGTTAGGCACCAGTATCCATGGGAACGCTCATGTCCACAGGAAAGCCATGTTCATTTCCTGGGCCAATGGGTTCCTACTTCTTTTGCAGGAATCCAAAGTACAATGATCTGTTTGCAGTGGGACATGGCTCCTGTAAGTAATCTGGCTATTTGTTCCTTTGCTCACTCAATCAGCAAACATTTAAGTACCTATTCAATGCAGAGCTCTTTGCCAGATGTGAAAGAAGTAAGATGACTAAGATATAGTCACTTCCCTCAAGGGGCTCACAGTCTAATGGGGAAGACTGACAGTCATACCAGCAATTGGTGCTGGGTGAAGGAATATAGCAAAGTGAGCCTTGAATGTGTTATTGTGGTGAAGAAAGAGGGGAGGCACTTCTGACAGAGGGACCAGCATATGCAAAGGTCCAGAAGCACAAGAGATATGGGAGGAAATGAAGCTGTTGAAGAAGCCAGGGTTGGCCCCCAAAGGGTTTGGGAAGTCATTCTAAGAAGCTTGGACATTCTCCTGAGGGGAAATCACTGAAGGAATTTGAGAAGCACAGGGACAGAACCAGCGCAGGGGGAATTGCAGGCATGAGACTGGGTGGGGGCTGGGAAACCAGTTAGGAGGCTGGTAAGGCACCCCAAGAAGAGATGGCAGTATCTGGACCATGACTTTGGACCGGGGATGGAGAAGTAGGTTCGGTAAGCTTGAAAAGGTAGGCTGGACCAGACCTGGGGAGAGATTGGATGGTGAGGCTGAGGGAGGGAAGTTTCCTGATCCGGCCCCGGGAACAGGCAGGGGTGGGAGCAAGGGCTTGATGTTCATCACTTGGCCCCTGGGCCCTGGAAGACCACTATTGTCCAGGGTGTTCTCACTCCTGCCAGTGCCCCCCTCACCCCTGCAGCAGGAGGCAGCACTGTGGCAACTGTGGTAGTTTGCTTAGCCTTCATGTTCCATGGTCCCTGCAGAAGCCACTACCTCCAAGCTGGCCTGGACATTCCCTTTTCCTAACGGGAGAGGGCCCCACACTTCATGTTAGCGCAGCTCCCCAAGCTAACAGCATGTTCCCTGGCTGGGAGGATCAGCTTCTGTGAACAGAAAAAACCTTCCATTCTCCAAGCTTCTCCTGGCTGGCAGACATGCAAGCTCCTGGGCTCTACCCCTCAGACCGCCTGTCCACCCAGCCCATTCTTTGACCAGGGTGCGGGAGGTGGGAGGGAGGGCAAGGAGGAGTTGGTGTTTATCATTCCTCTCAGGGAGGAGACCTTGGAGCTGCTCCCAGTCTTGTAGTCTGGGCTGCCTTTGAGGATGCCCTAAATGCCCGCTTTGTGTCCCCACTCCTGAGGGTGGGCTGCTGCCAAGCTGGAAGCACCCTCCCCCTCTGGCAGGGAACTAGCACATTCCTCCTGCTCTGCTGCAGCTACTGGGCTTGGAACAGGACCTGGGGGCTGGGCAGGCCCTCCAGGGAGTGGGTGTGGACCCCCTGTGAGGCTCCTCTCAGCCCAGGCTCTCTGCCCAGGACGGAGGCAGGGGTGAGGGAGGCTCCCTAGCAGGTGGGAGGAGAAAATGCATCAGTTCTACCCCCATCCTCCTCCCACCCAGGGCCAGAAGCAGGGTGGCAGGCTGGTCGGGGTCGTGCAGAGGCTACCCACAGGGGCAGCTTTAGCCAGGAACAGTGAAGAAGAGTAACCCACCCTTCAGGAATAGATGACTCCAAGCCTGACAGACCCAATGGTCTCCTTTAGGCAGGCATGCACCCAGGAAAGGTCTCCTTGTCCCTTGCTGGCCACATGGCAGACCTTCTGGCTGGAGGGTCACTTCCTAGTGGTGTGACCTGGGGCCAAAAGTGTCTTTTTTTTTTTTAATTTTTATTAAAAAAATTTTTTTTTTACATTTATTTATTTTTTGAGACATAGAGAGACAGAGCACAAGTTGGGGAGGGGCAGAGAGAGAAGGAGACAAAGAATCCGAAGCAGGCTCCAGGCTCCCAGCTGTCAGCACAGAGCCCGACATGGGGCTCGAACTCACAAACCGTGAGATCACGACCTGAGCTAAAGTCAGACACTTAACCGACTGAGCCACCCAGGTGCCCCCAGAAGTATCTTCTGAGCTTTGGCTTCCTTATTGGTGACATGAAGAAACTGACACCTGCCAGACTTCCTGGGCTGTTGCTAGACACACTTGAAAGAAAAGCAAATGGGTCCTGTGAACTATAAGAACTACCCACACATAAAGGACAATCATTGTTGATTTGTCTGTCATTCTGTCCCCTCTCTTTCCTGCAGGAGTCTCAGGGGACCTAAGCAGAGAAAGGGGGCTGTGGGGATGGAAGAGAATCAGACAAGCCCCTACCTACTCTAGAGAGCAGGCCCCAGCAGCAGCGGTGGTGGTATTTGCTGTTGCTGCCACTGGCACCAGAGTTATTGGCCAGCTTGCACGTGGGCATCTTTCTCCAGAACCTTGCACATCTCAGCACCATTCTGCAGAGGCCTGAGCAGAGCCGGTCTGCGCTGAGACTCAGAAGGGCTCCTGCATTCATTTCTGAGGTCACCTCTGGGAGTCCTGTGCTCTCGAATACCCCGAAAGCCCCCTGGAAGAAAGAGGGCAAAGCTGAGGCAGGGAAAAAACTAGGCACCCTAGTTACCAGATGGGGTCACTGTGAGGAGCAGCTGGGTCGCCAGCATCACACTGACTTTGGAAACTCCCAGATGCCAGCCTCCCAGCATCAGACTTTGCCTCAGGCAGACAAACACTGGAGTGAGAATTTGGGTTTGTTGTTGGATTTGATACTGATGAGCTCAGCCCAGACCTCCTTTTGCCTGGAATTCCCAGATATTTATTCTATAACACTGCCAAGAAGGTCGTTGGAAGGGGTAGGCACGTACCTAAGAAGGACTGGGGCCACTCTCCTATTTGGGCACAGAGCAGATTGGCTGGAGCAAGGCCAGGTCAGGAGCAAATGGGTGGAGAAAAGGGAGTCCAGGAAATTGCCTGCAATAGCAAAGACACATTTGCACCTGCCTCCCCTGTGTGGCTACTGGGTATGAGATGGTGGGGATGTCAATCTGCATATAAGGCAGACACTGGGATGTCCCCTAGGGCCAGGCTCCATGTCTCAGCAGAGTGGAAAAAGATGCTGTCAGCAGGTGAAAGCAGATGGAGGAACGTTGGAGGGCAAGGGAAAGTAGTCTAGGAAGGGATGGCCCATGGGGCAAAGCTAGGATGCAATTCTATCAGCCTACTGTACTGAAGGGGTCCTTTCCAGCCCGTTAGCCAGTTGATAGCAGGGAAATGAGGACTCCTCATGATCTGTTGGGCAGAGATGGCGGAACAGATCCTGGACACTCTGTGTGGTTCTGACTGGCTATCACACGGAGATGAGGAAGAAGCTTCCCAGTGGGCTACATCTAAGAAAGGCAGAAGAGCTAGCTGTCTCTCAGCCCCGCTTCCCTCTGGGAGCAGCCATTAAAAGGGGCCAAAGTCAGGCCCTGAGTCCCAGCACTAAACCCTTTGCCACTCTGTACCATCACATCCTGGCCTGTCTCTGAGATTGCCTAGGCCAGAGATACACTTGCAGGGACTTAAATCTTTCCTGATCATTTATTTGTCAGCTTCACTAATTAAGCAGTGTTAATTTCATTTACTGAAAATGGAAATTCATCCACCTCATTTCTCCCTGTTCATCCTCCACACACAAAATCCATCACTCCTCAGCTGCAGGCTGCGTAAAATTTACAGGACTAATTATGTTGTCAGGTCTCTTTGTAAATACAGTCTATAAAGGCCACTGTGCTCGCTGGGTTGTAGTGCAAGGGCATTCCCGTTGTTAGTTTAATTACTGGTTAGTTATTTAGGTTCTCAAATGTTTGCCTCATTTTCCCTAAATCAAATTAAATGTCCCGCTTGATGTATTCTGTCTCCAAGGCCTTGCTCTTATTTCCTACACTGTTTAAATATGACTTCTAATCGGATGAGAGTGCTCGGCAAAGCCCAGCTGCCTGGGAGACTGAACCCAGCCTGGCACCATGGCCTCTGGGCCATCCTGGAGGTTTGGAACCCTCTAGCACTGATGCCATTTCTTGGGGAAGCCTTGGGCTGGTTCCCTGCCTTTGGAAACTAAAAATCCTAACCCAAAGGGCCTTTCTATTCCTGGAGTCCAAGGTGGCAGGGCCAGGTGTAGGAAACTGAGGGAGGGTTTTGTTATTGTGGTTAGAACAGCTGGGGATCATTGCATCCATCCTCCTGACTTCTAGAAACACTGCTTCCAAACCATTCCAAGAAATATTATTATCTATGGGACTTCTCCCTCTGATTCCTAGAAGTAGAGTCTGGATCAAACCTCCCCGAATGCCTATATTTGTTTCCTATTGCTACTGTAACAAATTGCTACAATAATGCCACAAACATAATGGCTTCAAACAACACGAATTTATTATCTTACAGTTCTGAATGTCAGAAGTCTAAAATGAGTTTCACTGAGAAAAAAAAATCAGTTGTCAGCAGGGCTTCAATCCTTTTGGAGGCTTTAGGGGAACATCCATGTCCTTGCCTTTTCCAGCTTCTAGAAGCTGCCCATATTCCATGGCTTGTGGCCCCCTTCCAGCTAGCAATTGCATTATTCTGACATCTCCTCTGACTCTCCTGCCTCCCTCTTTCCCTTGTAAGAACCGCTGTGATTACACTGAGTCCACTCAGATAATCCAGATAATCCACTCAGATAATCTCCCTGTCTCAAGGTCTTTAACTTAATCACATCTGCAAAACCCCTTTTGCTGTGCAAAGTAACATAGTTATGGGTTCTAGGGATTAGGACTTGGACATTTTAGGGGGTGTTATTCTGCCTACCACAGCCCCCCTCCAAATGCCTCTTGCCAGACTTAATAAGGGAGTCATTAAGCAGCTGCTGTCTTGAAGTCAGCCCTGGGCTGGACTCATTTGGAAAGCCACAGTGAAGAGAGAAGAAGCCTGCTGTCGAGGCTGGCTTGGTAAACTGGTCTCTGCAGCTTGGCACCTACTTCTCTCTGGCCACTGACCTGGTGTTATCCTGGTGGACCGACATGCCCTCTGTCTGCCTTGCCTTCCCTGAATCCTGAGCAAGAGCCCAGGCTTCCCCTGACAGCCACAACTCTCCAGAGTGGCCCCCTATGATCTACAGCTATAACTTGCAAGACAGGGGTGGAGCCGTGGGACTGCGGCCCCCACTGGGCCAGTTCAAGAAGAACTACTCCTCCCTGGGCACTACTCTGCTAGGGCCCTAGCACAAGGAGCTGAGGGAGTGAGAGCTTTGGTCTGTGGTGGAATTAAGCACTCCCTCCCCTGAGACCATGGCTTTCTGAGAACTGCCAGATCAGATTCTATTAGGGGGTTGACTTTCCTTCCCAGAATCTTATGAATCCTTGAAGGTCAGAGTCAGGGAGGCCTTAGAGATTATCCAGCAGAGCAGGGGTAGGAGGAGGCAACCCTCACACTGGAAAGAGTAAACCTGCTGGGCCAAGCCATGCTCACTCCATTCTTTGATGGAGTCTTGTGGCAGGCTAAGGAAAAGACCTGCTCATGACCACCTGTCATAATGACATATAGGTAGAGAAGAGTGAGGGGGCATACACAGAGGAGAGGCTGAATGATCTGGAAGACTTCCTGGAGAAGGGCAAGAGCATGAAGTGGAGCTAAGGCCAGGCCAGCAGCCCTCTCCCTCTGTCTCAGAGTTACAGACTAGGTGGTTTCTCTATCCTTCTGTTTCTCTCTGCTTCCCCCTCCCTCTCTCTGTCTCTTTCTCCCTCTTTCCCTTCCTCTATTCCTCCTCCCCTTCTACATAGTCACATATACTTACTGAAATCTGTAGCCTGGAGGAACCTGGAATTCCTTCAGGGGCCCCAGATCTCAGAGTCTCTGCCACTATACAATGGAGTGTGGAGGTGGGGGCCCCCATCTGTGTTACTGGAGCTACTTTGAGGAACCGGAGAATTTGTGGGATCAGGACAAAGTACCCCAGGGCCCAGGGCCCTGTAAGCCTTGAGCCTGATGAGATTTTAGTCTTTATTGGGAACCAAGGCACTGTAGGTGACCTTGATGCCAATGTTGTACTCCTGGTTGGTGGCATTGTGCTGGGAATGTTGGAGGGCCGAGCAATGATGTCACTAGGCTGCTGGTCGGTGATAACATACTGGGAATGCTAGAGAGCTGGGCAATGATCACTAGGACTGCTGGTAGCCTGAGTGATTATATTACATGGGGACCACCGGTGGTCTGAGTAGTGATGTCATTTTAGGACTTCTGGAAGACAAGATGATGGTATCATGATGTTACTGTTGGAGATTTGGGCTGTGATGTCACACAGGGTATACTTAGAGAATGAAATAGTGAGGTCTCACAGGGACCACTGGATTCAGGGATGACAAGATCATAGAATAAGATGGAGTGCAGTGGAAGCCCCAGTTAAACGAGAGTTTTCTGTGTTCTTCCACTGTGGTTTTGGCATTTAGGAAACACATAGTCTAGCCATGATTAGAAGCTGTGATCTTGGGACTCCTAGCTGGCTCAGTCAGTAGAGCATGATGCAACTCTTGATCTCAGGGTTGTGAGTTCAAGCCCTACATTGAGTGTAGAGCTTACTTAAAGAGAAAAGAAAAGAAAAGAAAAAAGAAAAGAAAAGAAAAGAAAAGAAAAGAAAAGAAAAGAAAAGAGAAAAGAAAAGAAACTGTGATCTTTATGTCAGGAGGGCTCATTTGGTTACAAGTAACAGAGGCCACTAGAGGTGGGTTAAGAAACAGGGACTTATTGTCAGGATGCATATGGCTTGGGAACTAAGATAGGTCTAAGGTCTTTGTGTGATTGATTGTTCTCTGTGTCCCTGTCTCTTGAAATTCATGTTTCTCTATACCAGGAGTTTCCCCTTACCATGCTTGACTACCCCATCCCTTACATGTTCTCTAGTCCAGATTCTGGAGAGATTAGACTGGTTTTCCAGTCACCACCACCACATTAAGTCTGGTATCCCTTCCTTTCTCCACTTCCATGTGAATACCATATTAGTACAGTGTAATTTCAGTGATAAACAAGATATTGCATAAGGCAAACACCATGTGATGGGTCTGATGCACTCAGGCACACTATTTCTCCCCTCTGGCCTCAGTTTCCCCATCTATAAAATTCTGGAGCTGTAAGTCCAGCCTATAGTCTCAGTGGTTCTGTGAGCAGGCCAGAGGTGTCCTCACTACAGAATTATTAAGCCAGGCTAGGGTTTCCGACCTTCCTTTTGTCGTTTCACTGGTCATGAAGATATTGTGTACACAAGCAGGGGCAGGGGGTGCTTAAAGTTTGTCTAGAGAAAGTGAGTCACCACTGCTGTACCTCAAGGGGCCAGGTCCTATGCCACAGTAGGAGCAAGTGCGAGGGTCATACCTGCCTTTGCCCCTTGGTGAAATAAGGAGAGCATCTGAGTACTCAGTCCAAGCATCTCAGTCACCCACTTACTCATGCTTTCATTCACACTTGTTCACCCACTCACCTTTGTGCTTACCCACTAATCCTGTCAGTCTTGCCCAGCATCAAGGACAGATTGAACATTAAGGGCATCAATAGTTTTCCTGTGGCCTGGCAGTTACCACTGACTACCCATGGAGGGGTTGGCCTCATTCAGCTGCAGGGTCTGGCTCTCTCATCAAACTAAGGACTGCTGAGGGTAAGCCTACATAAACAGTGCAGTGCCACAGTCCAGCCCAAGGGGAGGCCCAGTCAGGTGCTCAGGATTTGTGTGATGAACAAAAGGAGTTACAAGTGACTGTCACACTGCCCAGTTCAAGCCCTGCATGATCTGGGTGGGGTACTTCCTTCAGCAGCTACAAATCTCTCCCTTTGAGAGTCATCCCTCAGGGCCATACAGAAGGAGCCCTATAGGGTGAGGGACTGCCAACTCCCTACTGGCTTTGAGATAGTGCCAGGCATAGGGTGACCCACTTGGCTCCAGAGGATCTAGAAGCCCCCAGATCCTCCTCTTTGTGGGAGGTTCACTTTCTCCAGAGCATAACCATGTTCCTTCCTGAACCACTGTGTGCCTTCCCCATGGCTCAAGCTGCACCCTGGAACCTTCCACTGGAGGGGCAACTCCCTCCTTGCACACGAAGCCTCCTTTGCAAGTGATCACTGGAGGGGTTCCCAATGGGAATCCCAGAGTTGGTGAGGATTAGCAAGGGAAGGTGGGCTCCCCCATAGAGAGCTGCTGTGGTGGGCATGCCAGCTTGCCTCAGCTTCCAACTCTACCCACCTAAGGTCAGCCTGGCTCCTGGCTACATCCTGCTCCCTAGTCCTGGCTCCCAGTGTGTACCAACTGATGTTTTCAGAGTGCCTGGGTTGGGGGTATCTGGTAACTGTAGTCAAGCTTATGTCCAGAGCCCAGGGAACCCAATCCAGACTGTCCCTGAGCCCAGCCCAGGCACTTACTCTCTTGAGTAAGGGGCAGCATTAGGAATAGGACAGAAAGAATGACTCATCGAGACTAGTCAAATTGGAGTGGCCTCCTTATTTTTCCCACCCATGGGCTCCAGACTTCAGGACTGGCCACCTTGTCTGGACGGCCCAGGCCTGCAGTTGCCAGGGACAAAAGAGGTAGCCCGGCAGAGAAGGGAAGACAGCCCTCATCTCAGATAAAAGTCTCCCTTAGCATAGGGTCCCTGAGATGGGGGGCTGCTCTAGACTTCCTCTTCTGAGCTTGGGAAGGGTCCTGGACTGGTGGCAGGAGAGCTAGACTTGAGGGATGAGACTATAATGTTCAGTGACTACATTATGAGGATGGGTGCCACATGAGCAGAGAATGAAAGTAAGCAGGAGGCTCCCCACTGACACGGGACAGGCAGGGAGGGGGATGAGTGGTCCACTGTTGATGACCAAAAGCTGTGCTCAGGCCAGAAGGATGACACAGAAGGATGACCGGCTGTCCTGGGACCTCTCAATTCTGGGAGCATGCCTACAGCTAGGGTGCAGGCTGCAGCTGGGGACTGTGGCGCTAGAGGGTATGGGAAGATGCCCATAGGTGGCTAATTTGTAACTCGTAGAGACAATTCCATGTTAGTCCAAACTGAACTCCTTTCCTGGGCTGGGCGTGGGGAACACATGGGCATTATCCAGGCATCTAAGGACAACCACCTGCCCCTGGGCTGGGCTCCTGAACCCTCTCTGAGGTTACTGCTCTGTCCCAAGCCCACATACATTCTTCACCTAGCAGCTCTGAGCTTGCATCCCTCTTTCCTGTACCCCAGGGAGATTAAGGAGAATGATTGTCCATCCCTCAGATAAGCCTGGTCAACTTATCTGTTGGACCCTCCCATGAAGCCTAAGAAGGGGTAAGTCAGGTCTCCTGGTTCCATTTCTGAGAGAGAAGAGATGAAGCCCAGAGAGGAATCCCACTCTCTCTGACAAGCAGAGCAGGCGGATCTTGTCCATCCAGTGGGGGAGGGGCATGGGGGTCAGCTGAATCCTACCACAGCCTGGCTTCTTCCCTGGGACAGATGACTTCATGAAGCAGAGCCGGGGCATGCTGCTGCTCTACAGCATGAAGAACCCCAGCTTCCCTGAATACATCTTCAGCAGCGAGAGTGGCATCATGTGTCTTGACATGCACGTGGACCACCCTTACCTGGTGGTGGTGGGCCACTACGACGGTAATGTGGCCATTTACAACCTCAAGAAGCCCCACTCCCAGCCTTCCTTCCGCAGCTCACCCAAGTCTGGCAAGCACACGGACCCTGTGTGGCAGGTCAGCCTCGAACCAGGATTGGGAAAAACGGGTATAGGATCCCTGGAGGAGGGACCTTGGGGAGGACAGGCCATAGGCAAGCTTAGAGGCCAAAGAGCTGTGAGAAGGTGCAGAGGAGGGCAAAAGGTGGTTATTAGGAGGTAAGGGGTCTGCAGTGAGCTTGGGTCTGCTCCTCCAGAGCTGCTATCAAGAGTGCCCGCATCTGTCTGCTAAGGGTCTCTTAGGTGCAGTGATCAGTGACTCATAGCCCATGGCTAGAAGACTCTAAGACCTGACAGACATACTCAGCTGAGTATGTCAAGGGCTCCAGTTCTCCAGTTCCCTGTGTATGGGCTTTCTAAACTCCCCATGGGGGCTCTCCTCTGCCATCTGGGCTAGATTTGGGGGCACTCCCAGACAGTAGGTGGGAGTAGGTGCTGCCCATTGTTTGCCCTCTGGGTGGGGCTGTAAGGCCTGGTAGGTAAGGTCTGTCCCTGAGGCCTCTCTGTAGCATCGCTCTTCTCCAGACAGGCATAGGATGGGACAATTACCCTGACACTAGGGCTAGATTTCACCCTATGTTCCCCATGTTATCGCACTAGGAGTGGATTTCATGTTTCATCTTCAGAAAGTCTCTTAGCTCTGGCTTTGCAGACCCTTCCTTACTGTATTCCAAAAGTCCCCCTCCTTCTGAGGCTGCATACCCTTACCCATGGACAGGTCTGGGGAAATCCAAGGATAAATTTCTGCCTTAAGTCCTCCCAAGATCTCTGGGCTCCTCAGGCAGTGCTGGGACTCTGTCCTCTCATCTTCCTCAGCCCCCTGCCCTAGTAGAGTCTCCAGGCAGGCTCTGCATCCCTGCATTTCTGGCCCTGAGCTACCTGAGTCATGTGGACACCTGCCTTAGGAACTGGCTCTCATCTCCCAGACAGGCCTGAGCAGAGGGAGGACTGTCCAGGCACAAGGGACATGGTGTCTTCTCCACTCTATCTTTTACCCAGAGTCAGGGCTCAGATGTCCCCTTCCATAAGACATCCTCCCCGCTACTCTCCACCAGAGCAGGGGCCAAAACTCACAATCTCAAGAGTTCTCTCCTCTGAAAATCCTACCTTCTAGTTCATTGCCTCCAGGCACATGGAGGTCTCCAGACAAGGGGAGGCTATCTGCAGACATCAAGACCCAAGAGAGGAGAAAAAACCTGCTTAGATCAGACTAAACAAACATCAGGCCTGCCCCTGCTGTCCCGGCTCACACAGCCAAGAGCAAAGCACAGAGCATCTCTGATTGGCCTGACCACCCTCCACAAGCCCAGGAGAGGGCAAGGGGCCAAGGTCAACCATCCCACTGCCACACTGCTATGTTCTCTGAATCAGACAGCAGGTTGGGAAACGAAATGGGGCATGCAGAAGACACGTTATTGCTTTCACTGGGTGGGTGCCAGAGAGACTGGAACCCACCCAGACAGGGATGGCCTTCTGCTCTCCCACCATCCTGTCAGGAAAGCAGGGCTACTGCCTTTTCAAAACCAAAGACTCAAGAGTTCTTGGCAGGAATCATGGCTTTTGACATGGGAGGGGCCTGCCTGTCTCACTCATTTCCTGACTTCTTATTCCCTTTTTTCCCTCCCCCTTGCCTCATTCATCTCAGTAACTCCTCTCTGTTTGCTCCTCTGGGAGCTGAGGGTGCTTAAGGGTTTGGTCCCTGGGGTTCCTACTGGGGCGATAACCACAGCCATAGGCTAGGCAGGACAAGGCAATATGCTAAATGCTAAAGAGGGCTCATGGGAGCACTGAGGAGCGACATCTAGATTATCCAGGACAGGGAGCAGGGGCAGGAGCATCAGGTCTTCCTAGAGGAAGAAACACCTGAGCTGAATTGTAAGGGGTGAGAAAGTATTAGTTAATGACAATTAAATATAATATGAGATCCTAGGACAAAAAAAAGGATATTAGGAGAAAACTAAGCAAATCGAATGAAGTATAGATTTTAGTTAAAATACTATTAGTTAGATAAGGAAGGGTACAAAGGGGTTACATGTGCAATATACAGAGGCATCAAACAGCATGGCCTGCTGGGAAGCAACACACCATTTGGAGCACAGTGCGGGAGACAGGGAGGACCTGGGAAAACAGAGGCACCCAGTTGTGAGTATGCGTCTCTAGCAAGTGGGAATCTTGGACTTTAAGGCAGTGATTTCATGAAGTGTTAGTACAGAATTCCAACATTATTAACAGTGGGGGGTGGGGCTGCTTTGGTGAATCAAGGTCCTGCTGGCTTGAGCGTCCCCTGTTGTCACTCCTGTCCTCTAAGATACTTTCACAAGGTTCCTAAGACCATCAGAGAGTGTGGGGACAGAGGAGTAACACAGTCATGCATGTGTCTTGGAGATGTTCTCTCACTGCAGCATGAGAGATCTTGAAACTTGAGCTAGAGCAGGGGCAGTGGAGATAGAAATGAGAAGGTATGCTTGAATGCTGTTGAGGCAATAAAATCAATAGAAGGAAACTAGACAGATATGAGAAAGGGGAACAATTGGTGATGCTACCTGGCACTCTGGTTGGGAGTACCCAGTAGAGCATCCACAGAGGTAGGAATGCCAGAGCAGGAGGAGGTTTAGGCAGAATCCAAGAAGCTAAAGGAACACCTAAAATTAATATAACACCATACATTATTTATACTTAAATACATACATATGTACATATATACATACATAAAATTAAAAAAAAAAAAAAGCCAGAGGAGGTGTCCTACAGGCAGTTGGTTGTATAAGCCTGGAGCCTGGAGGAAAGCTTAGGCTGGTTAATGGTATGTCAGAGACATCAGAGTCTAGGTCCTTTTTAAAGGGACTGTGTCTCAGAGGAGACCAGAGAGGTTATTTTGGATCTCAAATGCCGGGCTGAGATAGAAGGACTTTGTTCTGTTAGCAGCAGGGAGCCATCGAAGATTTTGGAGCCAGGGAGAGAACTATCTGTTCAAATGGGACTGGGTTCCTGCCCCATGGCACAGACTACTTCCCAAGCGAGCCCATCTGGGTAGCCCAGCACTATTCAAGCCCCACTGTGAAGCCTCAACCAGCAACACTCTTTGGAGTGTGTGTGTGTCCTGTGCTATACTGGGGAAGGGCACCGGGAAGGATAGATGAGCAGAGATGGGGGTCAAGTATATCTGCCCTAATCAGATAAGGCAGAAGAGAAGGAATCAATTAAGCAGGCTTCATCTGCTCCTTACTACCTTATCAATTTCCTGGTCATTCTTTCCTTCTCTTAACCCCACTTACCACCTGACACCCCCCCACCACCATTTGTTCCTACACTACCACCTCCACCCCAGGAGCATGTGTTTGACTTGTACGCACACACACACACACACACACACAGAGGCTCACTTGCAAATATACACACCAACCCCCATTGGGCATCAGGCTGCTAAGTGGGGTGTGAAATACAATTTCCATGCATGCTGGCGGCTGCTCATTAAACACTTCCCTTTGCAGCTCCCTAGCGCCTCTTACAGCCTGGCCTTTGACACCCCCTGTCCCCTCCCCCCTTTAAAGAGACTACCTTTACACAGAAGGGGAATTGGTCTCAGCCTAAGGGTCAGCTCTGACTTATACCTCAGAGGCTCTGTGGTATTCTAGGCCCCCCAGTGGAAAAAAGAACCAGCTGACAGGACAGGCCCAGGCAGGACTGGGTCCGCCCTCCTGTAGCTCTGATCAGCCAGGCCTGGGGATTGGTTGGGGATAGGCCATCCCCTCTCCCCTAAACCACGCCCCTCAACAGCCATGGTGACAGCTCTGGTCACAGGAAGCTGAGCTGGGTTCTATCCTCCCTCACTGGGCCTCTACTTATGACAGGGGGAAGGGACAGGGTCCCAGCATGGGAGGTCAGGAGAGAGCTGGAGTATGGAAAGCTCTGGGCACCCAGCCCCACCCTAGCTCTCTGGGACACAGCTTGGCCAGGCCTCCACATCTGGCAACAGAAACTTGAGCCTCAAGCGTGTCATCTTCATAAGACAACAGCTCTGTCTCCAAAACACTTTCCCATATGTTTTCTTCCAGCCCTGAGAATATGGGTGGGGCACGGTTATTAACCCCAAGTTGCAGATGCAGAAATGCAGCTCAAATCTGAGATTTGGGAGCACGATTCTGGGAGCAGGAGCTCATAGTGAAGTGAAGGTGGGAACAGAGGAGAGACCACCTAGAGAAAAGCCCACCTGGAAGCGGAGAGCAGGGGAGGGGACGTTCTCCTCCTTGTCCCCCAAGCGAGCAGGAAAAACTCTCCTGCAGAACCTTGGCTCCCTGATTCCTAGGATGAGGGTCATAATGAGGACATTTGCTAACATTTATTGAACATTTAATAGTTGCAATGTTCTCTCATCAGGGCCTCATGTTCATTGTCTCATTTAGTCCTTACAACAAACCTGTGCTATTATGGTTCCTATTTTATAAGTGAGGAAACTGGTTGATGGACTCTGTCCTTTTCAGGCCCTTTCTACATAAGGAGGTTGAGACCAGAGACACCATCTTCCCCTACAACTGGCCCTGGAACCCAACCCAGGGAGGAATTGGGCACCTCCAACACCAAGCCAGGGGATTAGGGCAGTGCCCTGAGTGGCATTGTTATCCCAGGATGGTCAGGGAGGGAGGGATGAGAGAGACAGAGATGGGTGGAAGGAGGGAGGGAGGGAAGGCCAATTGCAGGACTCTGGGAAATGGGCTCCCAGAACTTGCTTCTGAACCTGACATGGACTCTTGAGGGAGCCCTGCTCAGCTCCCAGCCCTAACTCGACACCATACCAGTGTCCCACAGCTCACGGTTTGGGATGTTTCAGGTCAGGTGGCAGAAGGATGACATGGACAACAACCTTAACTTCTTCTCTGTGTCATCTGACGGCAGGATTGTGTCTTGGACGCTCTTAAAGGTGCCTGTTTCCCAAAAAGGGTCATATGGGGTGGAGATGGGGCTTGGGGGGAGCTGAATGGCAAAGTCTGCTCTCAACCCTGCTGATGTGGCCCCACCCATGTACCCTCCCCCATCCCTTGTGACTGCAGAGCGAACTGGTTCACACAGATGTCATCAAACTGAAAGTGGAGGGCGGTACCACGGGTGGTCTCGATGGGTTGCAGCTACACACAGTGGGTAAGATCCCCAACCCACTCACACCCAGGCCCGGCCACCTCACTCAGGCCTCATGAGGGTCAGAGATGGTAGCCCTCCCCCTTTACCGAGCAATCCCTCCTCCACTTTTGCTGGATGGAAGCCTGGCCCTGTCCTCCCAGTGCTTGGCTGTTTGCAGACCCTCTCTGTTTATGCAGGTCCCATCCCAGTTTGCAGACCCTGTTCCTGTTTATGCAGATCAGGTGCTGTTATGCAGATCTAGTCCTGTTTATGCAGATCAGGCCCCTGTTTACCCAGATCCTGTCCCTGTTTACTCAATTCCTACCCTGTTTATGCAGAGTATATCCCTGTTTGCATAGACCATGTCCCTGTTTGCAGACCCTGTCCCTGTTTACCCTGACCCTGACCCTGTTTAAATCAATTCCTTCCTTGTTTACCCAGGCCCCATCCTGTCTGCAGAAGCACTGGCCGTTTGCAGTCCCAACTGCCTGGGACAAGCAGCAGGCCAGGCGGCCGGTTTCTGTTTGCTTGCCTAGCCCCAGCCCCTGCAAGAGCCTGCAAGAGCCAGAGCTCTGGCTGTCACAGGGGTCTGCTGGGTAAAGGAGGTGCTGGGAGCCTCCCTCCCAGAACCGGTCTAACACTGCTGTACCTCTTCTCCCAAGGCTGTGGCACCGCCTTTGACTTCCACAAAGAGATCGATTATATGTTCCTAGTGGGCACAGAGGAAGGAAAAATCTACAAGGTGAGGCAGCACTGACCTGAGAACGACGAGAGTTTATCCTTCTCAACAGACCCTATTCTGACAGATCTTAGGGTTTGACCAGTTCTAGGAAGCTTCTTGGGAGAAGAGAAGGTATTTCTTGACTTGTTTCAGTGGCAGGAAGAGTGGATGACTGCAGGAAAGAGGATGAAAATCTAGACGGTGACTTTAGCCCAGTCTGGCACATTTCCCTCTGGGCCCTCCCTCCCTTCCTAGGAGTAGAGGAAGTAGAAGTAGGAGTGGGTGTTGGGGGGGAGTTGGAACATTCTGAGAAGACTTCCTGGAAGAGATGAGAACTTCAGCTGAGCTTTGAAAGCCAGGTAACAAGAAAATTAATCTCTGAATCCTGGGTGTCTCAGCCAGTAGGATGGAACTTCAAGGCCAGTTTCTGCAAGGTCTCAGTGTTAGTAGGTGAACATCCTTCTGAACCTCCATCCATCCAGAAATAGCTCTGCTGCAAGCTTTTCTTAGGCTCAAAAACTCAGAATGTTAATTACAGGCAGCCTCCCGGGAGCCCCTAAGGCCCAGCAGGAGCTGGTCTGAATGCAAAAGAGGTCCCCACCCCCCTGTACACCCCTCCCTATGGCAGCGTGGGAGAGGCAGAAGGGAAGAGACTAGTCAGTCACACTATCTCCTGGAGGGAGAGAGGGAAGGGCATGATGGTCTGGGCAAGAAACCCAATGGGAAGTCATGAGTTGGGACTTGCTTCTGGCTCTGCACCTGCTCTTACCTGGGCAAGGTGGAATGTTTATCACTATTGTGAGGATTCTATAGGCTGTGAGTGGACTCAGGCCTTGGCCTGGACAAAGGCTAAGGCACACATCACCCAGGGCCCCCAGGCTTGCTTGGCCTTGGTTCCCAGAGAGAAGGCCTTTTCTACTTGGCCTGGAATCCTCTGGGCAGACTACAGCACTGTCTCTCACCCTCCAGGAAAACTCCCTACCCACCCAACCCCCAGCCCATTAAGCCCCTCCTTTCTTTCTTTCTTTCTTTCTTTCTTTCTTTCTTTCTTTCTTTTTTTTTAATTTCTTTTTTTAACGTTTATTTATTTTTGAGACAGAGACAGACATAGCATGAATGGGGGAGGGTCAGAGAGAGGGAGACACAGAATCTGAAACAGACTCCAAGCTCTGAGCTGTCAGCACAGAGCCCGACACGGGGCTCGAACTCACGGACCGCGAGATGATGGCCTGAGCTGAAGTCGGCAGCTTAACCGACTGAGCCACCCAGGTGCCCCCCTCCTTTCTCTCTAGTGTTGAGGGCACAGAGAAGAGCAGCCAGTAGCTTAGTCCCATTTCAGCGGTGACAATAATGTGGGGACAGAAGAGGAGTCTTAGGTTCTGACCCTCCAGGGCACCCAGGGAAGTGTGGTGGCTGCTGACCTCTCTCTCATTCCTGACCCCCCCCACCACCCTCACCCTTGCCCCAGTGCTCTAAATCCTACTCCAGCAAATTCCTTGACACCTATGATGCCCACAACATGGCAGTGGATGCTGTGTCCTGGAACCCATACCACACCAAGGTCTTCATGTCCTGCAGCTCTGACTGGACAGTGAAGATCTGGGACCACACCATCAAGTGAGACACATGCCTTCCCTCAGGCCGCACTGTGGGCTGGGGCCACCGGGGCTCTAGCACCATGAGCCCTCTGTATGGCAAACTTTCTACCCCTCCACCACTGCAGGACCCCAATGTTCATCTATGATCTAAATTCAGCTGTGGGCGATGTGGCCTGGGCACCATACTCTTCTACTGTGTTTGCAGCGGTTACCACCAATGGGAAGGTGAGTGCCCCGGCCAACCCTCTACTAGAGATAGGATGAAGTATCTCAGGGGCTCCCTCTTATCCCACAGAGTACCCTGCTCAGGTAGGGGAAGGTGGGACATAAGGATTCTGTATTCTCAAGGGTTAGGCAACCCAGAGCCCTATCAAAAAAAAGAATCATTCACCCCATGAGGCCTAAAGGAGAAAATGGTGCTGTTCATCTTAAAGGAGAGAACACTCTGGGGGATAAGATGCCATGAGGAGCAGTTATCTTCTCTGAAGGCCCTGGGGAGGGAGCTACAGGATGGCAGGGACAACCTTGATGTAAGGGAAACTTCTGAGCCAGAGTTTATCTGTGATTGAAATAATGTCTAAAAGGTAGCAAATTCCTCATCCCTGAGAGTGTGCAAGCTGAGTCTGAGAAGGGGAGATGAGAGGGGTCTGTGTAACACTGAGAATTGGTAAAAGCTCAGAAACAAACATTTTTTGAGAAAATTCTTGGATACAAATCCATTTTTCCTTATGGACTTTGATATAAACTCACAGGCAACTACTCAAGGAAAGACTATAGTTTAAGGCATCACCCTAAAGTCAATCAGTCATCTATTTGCTGAACAGAAAGGGCCCAGCACCAGGCAATTCAGGTCCCTATCGTTCTAAGAGCTCACATTCTTGTGAAGGGACAGAAAAAAAAAAGCAACAACAAAAATAGTGTTAAGTGCTAGGCAGGGATTAAAAGAGGAGTATGTGTGTACACAGTGCTCATAGCAGTATTCATAGTAGCCAAAGAGTGGAACAATCCAAACATCCATCAATTGATGAATGGATAAACAAAATATGGTATATCAAAAAGATTATTATTCAGCAATAACAAGGAATGAAGTATTGGATACATGCTACAACATGGATGAACTTGAAAACGTGTTTAGTGTAAGAAGTCAGTCACAACCACACACTTGTAGGATTCCATTTATATAGGTCTAGAATAGGCAAAGCTATAGAACCAGAAAGTAGATTTGTGGTTGCCTAGGGCTGGGGGTGTGGGAGAAAACAGGAAGTGACTGCTAATGGTACAAAAGTTCTTTTGGGGTGATGAAAATGTTCTAAAATTGGTTGTGGTGATGGTTCCATAACTGTAAATATACTAAAAACCAAGAATTGTACACTTGAAGTGGGTAAATGTTTTTGTATGTGAATTATATCTCAATAAAGTTATATTTTTTTAAAGGAGAGAGAAAAGGGGCACCTGGGTGGCTCAGTCCATTAAGCACTCAACTCTTGGTTTTGGCTCAGGTCATGATCTCACAGTTCATGAGTTCAAGCCCCACGTCAGACTCCACAATGACAGTGCAGAGCCTGCTTGGCATTCTCTTTCTCTCCCCCTCTCAAAATAAAAAAACTTAATAAAAATAAGTCATTACTTGAAGAAAATTTTAAAAAGAGAGAGAGAGAGAAAGGGAGTGATGTAAAGAAAAGGACTGGTCTCTTAGAGTCGTCAAAGAAAGCTTCTTCAAATGGTAACATTCAAGCTGAGAGCTGAATGATAAGAGCCGCCCCGTGTGAAGACAGAGAGAAGCATTCCAGATGGCGGGGGAATAGCTAGTGCAAATGCCCTGAGGTGAGAATGAGCTTGAAGGTGTTTAAGGAACAAGCAGGCAAATATGGCTGGGTCTAGGAGGCAAAGGAGAGAGCAGGAAGTGAGAGTGGAGAGCGGAGAATCTGGAGTCAGGAATTTGGATTGTATATATACTGCCAAGGGAAACTATTGGAAGATTTTAGATTTTTTAAAGGTAAGTTGAGAGGCTGCCTGGAGCATGGATTGTAGAGGGGCAAGAGCGGAAGCAGAGAGACCCATTAGGAAACTGCCACAGTTGTCCAGGCAAGAGTTACTAATGGTCTGGACTTAGGGAATGGTAAAAATAAGATCAAATATTTGTTGAGCAC
Source organism: Panthera tigris (assembly GCF_018350195.1). Classification (NCBI taxonomy): domain Eukaryota; kingdom Metazoa; phylum Chordata; class Mammalia; order Carnivora; family Felidae; genus Panthera; species Panthera tigris. The sequence goes on from NC_056672.1 coordinate 55,917,780, forward strand.
TTATATGACAAGTGCAGTCTGAGCACCTCACATATATTAAACCCTCGCATATGATATAAACCCTGGCTCTGCCACTTACTAGCAAGTTAGCCTTAAGGGCCTCTATCTCCTCATTTATAAAATGGGGATAATAACAGGACCTACCCTATAGAGTGGCTGTGAGGATGATTAGGTGTACAACTATGTAACATGATCCTGCAAAGTCTGGTACATAGTAAGTGTTCAACAAATGGTAGCTGCCATTATTGTTAATTCTGCATAAATTTTCTAAGCTTTTTATTCTCATTCCCTCAACCACAGGAAAATGTAATCAGAGACACAAATTCCCTCTCCCACTGTCTCCAGCTCCAGTGTGCTAGACTTCTGATGTGTTTCCCCAGAAAACTCATGTGCTAGTTCTTCTGAAGTGGGGGACAGGGTCCCTATTATCCTTGAGTATGCTGACACCCACCTCTCCACAGACTCATGTGTTTGACTTGTCCATCAACAAGTATGAGGCCATCTGCAACCAGCCTGTGGTGGCCAAAAAGAAGAACAAGATCACCCACGTGCAGTTCAATCCCATCCACCCTATCATCATTGTGGGTGATGACCGTGGGCACGTCACTTGCCTCAAGCTCTCACCCAACTTGCGCAAGATGCCAAAGGTACAGGCTTGGGTAGTATGGGCTACTGTAAGAAATAAAGTTTCCAAAGTGGTGGGGGTTGAGAAAAAGGGGAGGAGCCAGGAGGTGACCCCCTCCCCCCGCCCGTTTCTGGCTTGGGAAATGCAGGGTAAGGGTGGCGTCATTGCCCAAATAAGGAGCACAAAAGAGGTAGGTTTGTGGAGACACAATGAGATCAGTTTTGAAATGCTGAATCTAAGTTACCTGGGGGGCTCCCACGTAGAGACATCCAGTAAGCAGGTGACTATCTGGGTCCAAAGCCTGGGAAGCACGTGGACATCATCAGCTTATTTGGTGTAGACCAGGTTATCCAGGCAGGGGGCTTGGAGCTTAGTCACTTAGTCATTGGCTGGGCTTAAAGGGCCTCAGCTCCAGTGGTCCCTGAGCTGGGAGCTGCGGGTCCACACAGGGAAAAAGGTAAAAAGGAAAAGAGGGTAACTAGGTCAGCAGCTAGGCAGCCCTCCTTTTGAGTTCTGGTTCCTTTCTGAGATCTGTACTGATCTGGAGACGGTGCCCAGAGCCCAAAGGCACTGAAAACAGGCCATGAAACCTAGAGCCAGGACCTCAAAGTCTAGATCTCAGAGTCCTGATTCAGATGTAAGAGTCCAGGCCTTAGAATCCAGAGCCCAATAACCCAGAGCCCAGTCCTGCCCATTTGGGTGCTAAGACAGGATATGGAATTTGTTTTCTGCCGGGTTCTAGGCCAGGATCAGAGCTGGGCCAGGGCTGGACCAAGTTGCCCTGATGACTACACCTCTTGGTTGCAATATGGGGCATTTATTTGCAGTTTGAGGCAAGGGCAGGCCTCTTTCAACTACTGATACCTGCCTCCTTGCACCCTTACCAAGGCAGGGGCTACCGCAACGTACCTCTGGTACCTGCCTCATCTATTCCGCACAATGACCAGAAGGCAAGGACTGGGAGTTTGGCCGGGCCTGTAATTGTAGCCAGCTGGGGGAGGGGGTGGACTTGGCTATAAATACTCAGAAGGCTGCTAAGCGCCTGCAGCTGTGGCCTAGAGGCTGTGGTGGGCTAGGAATGGGGTGGGGTGGGATGGGATGGAGGAGTTGGGCATGGTCTGAAGCTCTTTGCTGAGCCCAGCTAGTTGGCCTCAAGGAGGAGGGAAGGAACAGATAAAATCTGATCTTAATTTAGTGACGAGAGAGACTGAAGATTGAGCTGGCGGAGCTGGACAGCCCAGTGAGAGACAAGGGTACAACCATCACACCATGAGGATGGTAGATCTGGGGGTGGGGAGGGCTGCCCTGCCCACTCTGACCCAGGGAGGCAAGGATCTCCCCTAGTCCCAACTCCTCTCAGAGCAAGGGTCAGTCATAGCTAAGGGAGCTGGGCTCTGTATATCCGGCGACCTATATCTCTGAAGACCTGAGGAAATAGATGCCCGGGGAACAGAGGACCTGAGCAGGTGACACAGCTGAGGGCTAGTACTTCAGTGGATTAGAGGTTCCTGTGAAACCGTCATCTGATCCTATCAGTAGTCAAGTGATTTGTGCAAAAGGAAGTCTTCTGGGCATCCCTACCCTGCCCCCCGCCCCTCTTCGGGCTTCAGTCTCCCTGCCCTTCTCAGGAGGGCTTGGCCACAGAGGCCCAACTTCCTGACCCATGAAGCTTCCCCTAATTGGTGTCAGAGCACAACTTGTCAGAGGTCAAAGACTATCTTTCCCTAACTACCATATAGATGGGAAACAGAAGCCCAGAAAGGCAAGGGACTTGCCCAAAGTCATATAGGGAATTAATGACAAAGCTGAAACTAAAAGCCACGTCCCGAAATTCCTAGGGGATGGGGTGAAGCCAAGAAGAGAGCACTAACTTGATTTGGGAGGGAGAGTAGTTAGAGAAAAAGACATCTTTATCCTCTGCCTAGAAAGTGTAGAGGTGAACTGGGCAGTGGCAAAGGCACTGGGCCACAAGGGGAGAGGGAGACAGATTTCGGAGCAGGTGCAGCAATCACACCAGGAGGAAATCTAAGATCTGCGTGGTGTCAGCGGCCCGGATGGGGCCAGGAAGGGGCTTGCTGGCCATGTACTCTCTCCCCTCCTCACAGCCCAGGCCAAACCTAGGCTGGGCCCTCAGCAGGCAAGGCTGGAGCAGGTGCCAATGAGCAGTGAGCACAGGTGGCTGAGAAGGCAGGGGAGGGGGCTCAGGAACAGAGGGAAGGCAGGAAATGGCAGCTGCCCCAGCCTAGCCCATATCCTGCTGCCTGAACAGAAGGGAGTATGGAACTAGTGCTGGTCTGCCATAGAGCTCTTGGGGCCTGTGAGTTACACATACCCCAGTGTCCCAATTCTCTTTTTCTCAGGGCATTAGAGTGCCCTGTGGACCGGGGTGAGGGGTCATAAATTTAGGATCTGCTCTTCTGAGGAACAGTCGCACCTAATGACATCTGGAATCACATGGGATATCTCATTTGCCCTCCTGGGTCTCTTGACAACCTCCTCCACCCTGGGTATGTCTGACACAGCAGACCTGGCCCCAAATGTCACTCCACTCCAAACCTGATCTGAAAGTTTTGGTACTAGGTGAGGGCATCTGTGGCTTTGTCCACACCTCTCTCCCTCAGCAAACACCCATCTTTTAGTTCCTTGTTAGGACTCAGCCAGGGACACTCCTGTGGAAGGGTGGTCCCAACAGTCAGAGCCCTCACCTCTCCCCAGAGCTACAGCCCTCCCTAGCCTGAATGGCTAGTTCCTGGGAGGGTCAGTGGGTGGAAACCTTCTCCCAGCATCAAGACCCTTTGTTGATCTTAGATTCAGAGCCACACCTAGATTCTTGAGGGCCCCAGCTGAGCCCATGTCTCCTAACCTGAGTTGGGGAAGGACCCTGTGGGAGTGGGGAGAGGCGGGGATCCAGTATCTAACTGGGTAGAAGAGTGGTGGGACAAAGCTGGGGCAGGCTGGGCAAAGGAGCCAGAGGTGGGACCCAGAGAAACGTGGCCCACCCCTCACCATTCCTCCCCAACTTGTACTCCCCCCACTCCAGGAAAAGAAGGGGCAGGAGGTACAGAAGGGTCCAGCTGTGGAGATCGCAAAATTGGATAAACTGCTGAACCTGGTGAGGGAAGTGAAAACAAAGACCTGAGGGCCTGGTCTCAATCCCTGTCCCATTTCTTGAACCCAGTACTTGTAACCCCTGACCCTGGTACCTAAGCCCAGCCTTAGCACCAAGTATGTGACCCAACCCCTAATCAGGTCCCAGTATCTACCCTTAGTATCTCCTTCAGCCCTGGTCCCAGCACCTCACCCCAGGACTCAGCCCTCAACCATTATCGCATCCTACTTTACACAAATAAACCTGTGTCTGGAAACTCACCCCACACCTTTAATTTTTCTACCACAGAGTCCCCAGGAAGAGGAGGGAATCTCAGGTTAGAGCCATAGTTCCATTTATTATCCAGCAAACAGTGGGAGGACCCAAGGAGGGGCCCAGCCTGGACACCCTCCCATTATTGCCATGGATTCCAGTTTGCTTCCCCAACCTCAAGGGCCTGGAGGCGATTGGCCTAGGGAGAGGTGGACCCAACCCGTGGCCCTCAGTACGGAGCAGAGTCGAGGTGGCCCTGGCCCTAGCACCAACTCATTGATCCCCACCCCAGGCCTGTCTACCTAGGGCCACCAGAGCCCCTCTTGGAGCGAGGCTGGCTAGACTCTGGGCTGCTAGGTCCAGCTCCAGACAGGCTGGATTCTGGGTTCTGGACCCCAGGCTGGCTAGACCCTGGGATCCTGATTCCAGGCTCTGGGTGGGGTAGACTTAGGTCCCAGACTCCAGGCTAGGTGAGGGGCCTTCAGGGCTGCAGCAGGTAGCTGCCTTCATGGCTGGGCTTCTGGGGTGGGGGTGCCTTCTCAGGACACGGGCCAGGGCTGGAGTTGGGACTGGATTCAGAGAGGGAGTCGATGTCCGCAGAGCGGGAATGGCAGGCCCAGCAGAGAATGACCCAGAGCAGCAGCAGCAAGAAGCCTACAAGGCCGTTGCAGACGATGGCAATGAGGGCCCCCTGAGAGATGGCTGCCCCCATGACAGGCAGCACCCTCAGACCAGCACAGACCACGGGGCTGGCTCGATGGCAAGGCCCATGCCGAGGCAGGACTCCAGTACAGCTGGCCTTCCAAAGAGGCTGTTCTGTCCACACACTCAATGATTCCTGGGCAATGGAGATGTCCACCTGCAGTCTTGAGCCTGTGGCAGGTACACAGCAGAGGAAAGGGTGGTGAGGAAGGGGTAGGGTGAGGCCTAGGAGGAGAGGGATAAAAAAGAGAATCCTGTCCCACATCTCTGGCTTCCCTGGCAGAAGACTTTGGGTCCCGGCAGGCCCAAATAACCCACAGAGCCAACACCCCCATCCTGAGGCTTGGCTCTGGGCACCTGGATGGGGGTGTAGCCACAGTGGGGAAGCTAGAGTAGACAGCCTATATCTCATTCTCCTTAGAACCAATGGGCATGGCCTGGCCCTGCCCACCAAGCTTCCAGCCCTCAAAAGTGCTGTGAGAATGGATGAGATGAGGAAGCCCAAGGCCTTGAAGGATGGGGATTGTGACCAGTGTTGGTGTGGCCTGGGCGCCTCCCCCTTCTCAGGACTCCAGCCAGCCAGCCAGCCCAGGAGACCTCCAGAGGTGCCAGCTCAGACAGAGGGAACTTTGTGGAGGCCCTGGCAGGCATGTGTGGGTCTGTGTATCCAAGGCTGTATACTGGGGTGTGCCTCTCTGTGGGACTGTCTCTCCAGGTCAGTTGTGTATGTCTGTGTCTGGCTCTTAATCTGTCTTTAGGTTCCCTTGCCTAGATGTGTGCCTCTGCCTCTGTATACCCACCTCTATGTTTGTGCAGCTATGTGGCTCTCTTTATATTTGTCTCTGTCTCCATCTCTGAGTGTCTGAGTGTCTCTTTTCTCGCCCAGGCTATCTCTGTGTATCTCTGTATCCGTCTCTGTGTGTATGGGTCTCGTGTCTCTCGGTCTTTCTTCCCGGCTGTGTGTCGCTCTGTCCCCGTGGACGTGTCTCTCTCCCCTTCTCCGTGGGGTCTGTCTCTGTAGTTGTGAGTCTCGTGTGTCTCTTTGTGTCTGTCTCTCCTCCCCCCCCCCCCCCCCCCGGCTGTGCCGCTACGTCTCCATGTGGGTCTCGGTCTCTTTATCTCTGTCTCTAGTTCTCGGGGCCCGCGCCCGTGGGGGGAGGGCCCCCTTACCTGAGTTGAGCCCGGTGTGCGCGCCCGCGGGAGGGTCCGGGGCTGCGGGATGCTGGGCGCCGACTGAGACTCAGGAGCCTGCGGGAGGGGAGGGGGGGGCTGGAGGCGGGCAGGGGCGATGTCACCTCCCCCGGCCCTCCCCCTCGGCCGCGCAGCCTCCGCCGGCCGCTCCCGCCGCGGCGCGACCGGGGCGGCCTCTGCCGCGGGCGGTCTGCGGCGAGCTGGCACCTCCTCCCCCAGGGGCGGTGCCTCCTCCGCGGCCGCGGAGGCTCGCTAGCTCGCTCGGCGGCGCTCGGGCGGCGGCGGCGGCCCGGGTGCGGGGTTCGGCTAGGCTCGGCTACGTTCGGCTGGGTTCGGCTGGGCTCGACTGGGCTCGGCAGGCAGCAAAAACAGCGGAGAACCTCGCTTCCTGAGAGGCCGGCGCCGGCGGCCTGTGGAGGGCGGAGCCATCTCCGCGCCACTGCTGTCACCTGATTGGCTGGCTGCGCCAGGCTCCTGGGCGATTGGTCGCGCGCTGGGGTGGGGACTGGCTCAACCCTTGTGCCCGGGTGGGGAGGGGGCGGGAGAAGGACTGAAGGGACTACTTGGTCTCGATCTCTCCGGGGGAAGGGGGCGGGGATGAAGCCCACCTACTTTTGGGAATTTCTTGCACCTTCAACACCCGGAAGAGCTGTACATCCAACATCTGAGAAAAGCCTCTGTACCCCTTATACATGAGGAAACTGCCCCTCCATATCTGCCTCTGCCGCGGTCATCTGGAGGAAGGCCTTGGGCCCCCACATCTGGGAGGAGATTGAACCTCCTCATCTGGGAAGCCCCTTGGACTTCTGCACATCCACTCCCACCTGGGGGTGGACTCTGCACCCCCACTTTAGAGGGTTTGTAGGCGGCTTTACATTCCCTGGCCCCAGGAGATGTGAGCAGCTCTGCCAATACAAGTTCTTTGGACATATTTATTGAGTTCCTACCCAGTATTGGTCGGGGGTTCGTGCTTTGCTGCGCTGTGGGAGAGCCTAGGACAGAGAGGAATGCGGTACTCTGAGAGATCGCTCATCCATGGCGGGAATAGGACCAGGCATGACTCTCCATCCTAGAAGCTCCTGACTCTCTCCATCCTAGAGTCTCTCCTAAGAGGAAGATCAACTTGGGCAGGAGCTGTCAGGTAGGCCTTCCTACCCACCTCATACACCAGTGATTTCTAAGTGTTCTGAACTGGACCCTTTTTCCATCCTGCTCTACATATTCTCCATGGATGAGCACAATCCTAAAACTATACCACGAAGACTCTCAATGCTCCCCAATCCAGCCTTAATTTATCTCTGGAATTCTAGACATAGATCGAAGTGCCTTCCAGAATAAGGGTGGTGTTGATTCCTGGTTCTGCCACTTAACTAACTTCGTGACCTGGAGCAAGTTACTTAGCTCCTTTTTGCCTCAGCTTCTTCATCTGTAAAGTTGTTTTAGTAATAGCTACCGCTCAGGGTTGTAATTCACCAATTCATTTATACTGGACCAGCCACATCTCAGCAAATACCAACTGACACAATTCCAAGGACCATATAGCTAAGAGGCCCCTTTCCTCAATGCCGTGAAATTCACATGAGATCCCTATAAACCCAAATGCTATCTTGGAAACCAGTAAGGGAAGGGTAAGGTAATCTGAAAGACTGAGTCATCCAAACTTACTGAATTACTTAGAGACTGTCTAAAATAAATTTTTAGACCCTACTGACTTTACCAGAATGGATTTAGTTCCCTTGCCCCTGTTACCCAGCAAGGGTGGGGGCATTGTGAGCAAGATCAATTACTTCTAGGAAACAGAGGAGACTTATATTGCACATCTGTCATGTGAGTGAATTTGTGACCCAGCTGCAGGAGTTTGGATTTTATCCTGAAAACAGTGGGGAGCCACTGAAAATTTTTGAGCAGAGGAGTAAATGTGATCATATCCAGAAATTAGAGGGATGATATGGGCTGCTGGGTGGAAGGAGAGATTGAAGGCATTTGACAGTGAAGGCAAAGAGTAATGACAAAGGACTGAAATGATGTAGGGGAAGAAGATTGGAGAGAAAAAGAGAACAATGAGAATATTTAGGAATTACAACTGGCAGGACTTAGAGACTTAGACCTACAGGACATGAGGAGTAAGAGGGAGAATAAAGTCTGGGATAACTCCCAGGTCGGTGACTAGGGATACTGTGATGCCATTTACTGAGATAGAAAACACACGAAAAGGGGTGAGTTTCAACAGGGGTTGGGGTGGTGTGTGTGTGGGGGGAGATGGAGGATGATGAATTGTTTTAGGTATGCTAGATTTGAGGTACCAATTGGACACCCAAGTTGAGATGTCCCATAGACAGTTGGGTAAGCAGGTCTGGGGTTCAGGCTCAAGACATGTTGTGAGTTATCAGAAAACGAGTAGTAGTCAAATCAGAAAAGTGGACGAGCTCACCGAAGAATAAGACCTGGTTCAAAAACAAAAAAACAAAAAACATTTATAATCAGATACTGAAACCTAAAGACAGGAATGCCTCAGGAACAACTGGAACTAATAGTCACAGAAGCCATTAGGTTCTCTCTCCACCTCTCATCTGTTACTTTGTGCCAGTCTCTCCTCTGTTCTCCCCTGCCCCTATCATCCTCATCTCCAGACTGGCTTTCAATGCTTTTCTGGTCTACATGGTAAAAAACATCACTTCAGACAGTCACAAAGCTTCACAATCTTATTGTCTAGGCACTCAACAAGATACTGGTTTCTTTTTCTTGGTTACAGTCTGCAAATTCCTCAGGAAGTACTCTGATTGGCTCAGCTTAGTTAGATGCTTAATTCTAGACCAATCAACTGTGGTCAAGAGATGGATGAGGCTCAGATTGCCTAACATGGCATTGGGGGACAGAGGGGTGGTCCTAGGAGAAGACAGAATGCAGACTGGCAGGTGTTTGCCCTAGTCCACCCCTTGTTTGCCCAACACACACACATCATTTTCTTATATGTATGATTCCAAAAATGTCCCCACCTACATATTCCAGCCATTCCATGATATTTCTGCCAGTAAATTCACCTCCTCTCTAGTATAGAGCAGATCAATGACACATCCAGCTACTGCTTCTGGGGTTATATCATAGCACCATTGTTCTTCATATATAGGTTCTCTGGGTATTGTCCCTTCATGTTCCAGTCAGTTTTCTATAAGGTGTGAATATGGCTTCTAATAATCTCATTACCTTTGTTTGAACTGCCTTTGAACTCCTTTAAACCATTACCCCCAACCCCCCAAAAAAACTCCAACCCCCAAATTCCTGATATCTAGAGATGGAAGAAATAAAGAATAAAATGGAGTAAAAGGAAAGCACTGTAAGGGCGGCTCAGTTGGCTAAGCATCTGACTCTTGATCACGGCTCAGGTCATGATCTTCTAGTTGGTAGGAGATCTTTCCCTCTCTCTTCGCCCCCCTGCCTCAAAAATAAATAAATAAACAAACAGATAAATAAATAAATATACGGAAGGAAAGAAAGAAAGAAATGAAAGAAAGAAAGAAAGAAAGAAAGAGAAAGAGAGGAAGGAAGGAAGGGAGGGAAGAAGGAAGAAAGGAGAAAGGGTATCATCTATATTTTTTGGCCATGAATGACAATGAAAATTGTGGGGTAGGAAATCTCATGGCATCTTTTGACTCACTTCTTTAGCTACAGTTTCTCAGTCAGCCAATCTGGCTGCCCCAGGTTTTCCCCACAAAGATGTGATCCCTTATCCAGTGTTCTGAGAGTATAATTGTGGAGGATTTCTCTGTGGGGCACTGTACTAATAAGTACTACACTTTCTGGTGGTGTTTTAGGGATTATCCTGGGATTGAACAATCACAGATCTCTGCATTTATGAGGATTGGGTGTGGTTTTATTTTCTTCCCAGAATGACACAATTCTTTTAAAATCATCATCAGCTGTCAGTTTCATCTGGGGGAGAATTCCTTTTGCTAATAGCTTATTCATCCTAAAGCACATCCACCCCCCCCCCCCAGTTTAAACTGAAATCAGAATATAGTCTTACAAAAAGTGGCATGTAACAGTTTTTTAGTTTTATTTTTCCTAGTACAGTTGACCCTTGTACAATACAGGGGTTAGGGGCACCAATCCCCTACATAGTCAAAAATCCATGTATAACTTTTTAAAAACATTTTTTTAAGTTTTTTTTTTTTTTTTAAATAGTAATCTATACACCCAACGCGGGCTCAAACTCACAACTCCGAGATCAAGAATCACACACATTTCCCACTGACCCAACCAGGCACCCTCTGTGTGTAACTTTTGACTCCCTCAGAACTTAACTACTAATTGGTTACTAATGACCAGAAGTCTTACTGATACCATAAACAGTTGATTAACAATATTTTGTATATACATTATATATTGTATTCTTATGATAAAGTAAGCTAGAGAAATAAAATATTATTAAGAAAATCATGAGAAAGAGAAAATACACTTAAGGTACTATAAAAAAAAAAAACAAAACCCCACATATAGGTGGACCTGTGCAGTTAAAACCTGTGTTGTTTGAGGGTCAACTGTAGTTCATAAAATAACTTGCCTTTTGTAATTGATGGAACATGAGACTTATTAAACATAATAATTTTATCAGAGTTCTTTTTCACAAATAGAATCCACCCTAGATAGTTAAAACATAAAAGGGATTTGTTAAAAGATATTATTTAGCTCAGAAATGTTAGGAGGGCTGGAGAAATGGATTTGAGGCTCAGTTTCTAGGAACAACACTCAAACCATACCACACACAACCTGATGAAACCACAGTCACTGCCACTCCAAATACTAAGTACCAAAAGTTTAATTTGACTGCCAACTTTACAAGCTCTGTAGCACTTTTGCAGTAAGAACTCAATACTGCAACCAGTGGGAAACCACCACTGTTACCACTACCACCAAAAAGTGGACACTTGTACTACCAGCAGTAGCAGAAATTGAAGTCTTATGTCCAACCTGCTTCCTTCCTAGGTATCTAGAATTAGCTAGGTAACAATTGTTACAAACAACCCCCAGATCTTAACTGGCTTAAAATAACAAAGATGTATTTCTTGCATGCTACAGTCCAGCATGGGTGAACCTGGGAGGAGGAGTCTGCTCACTGTGATCACTCAGTGAGCTAGGCTAATGGAGGCTTCACCATCTTATGATGCTGCCACTTTTTAAAAAAGGATTTTGTTTTTAAGTAATTTGTTTTAAGTAATCCCCATCCAACGTGGGGCTCAAACCTACAACCCCCATGTCAAGAGTCGCATGCTCTACCAACTGAGCCAGCCAGGCACCCAATACCACTTTCTTGATAGGAACCATCGGTGCTTGCTGTGGTAGACGAGAGTGAGGAAAAATGCGCACTGGCTTCTACTCACATTGCACTGATCAAAACAAATCTCATGGCCATCCCTAACATCAGGAGACAAGAGAAGTGCAATCCTCCTAGTTCTCAGAAGGAGAGGAGAACCAGAAATATTGAACTTTAGTGATATTTTCCTCACTCATATTGCTCACTTCCAAATCAGTTTCACATGGGGAAAGTAGCTTGCCTATACACAAGCTGCATAGGATGATGGAAATTTTAGTTATGACTTCTAAACTAAGCAGGCTGGATTTTATTTTATTTTTTATTTAGTTTATTTTTTAAAAAAATTATTTTTTGGGGAGAGAGAGAGTGAGTGCACACATGAACAGGGGAGAGGCAGAGAGAGAGAGGAAGAGAGAGAATCCCAAGCAGGTTCTTGCACAGGGCTCAAACCCACGAACTGTGAGATCCCATGACGAGCTGAAATCAAGAGTCAGATGCTCAACTGACTGAGCCACCCTGGCACCCCTATTTTTTTGTTGTTGTTGTTTATTTTAATTTATTTTGAGAGAGAGAGAGTGCCGGGAGGGGCAGAGAGAGAGAGGGAGACAGAATCCTAAGCAGGCTCAGAACTGTCAGTGCAGAGCCCAATGCAGGGCTCGAACTCACAAACTGTGAGATCATGACCTGAGCTGAAATCAAGAGTCGGACACTTAACTGACTGAGCCACCCAAGCGCCCCAGGAGGCTGGATTTTAAAATGTGAATTTTCCCATTTAGGAAAACTATTTAAAAGGTGAAGGACATCTATGAATACAACATATTTCTACTACCATAATCAACACTAAAAATTTGTAGAACCATGCTCTCTGAATCCTCAGGTTTGCCAGAAAAATGCAGGGCCTGTGCAAGCTCTTGGAGCAATTTCTCTTTTTTAGTACTATGTTTTTCATAGTGCTAACAGGGGCACTTTCAGTCCCTCTAAATCTGCCTCTGGCTTCATGGGAAATCACACACTGGAGTGACAGGGCTAGAAGCCTTTCTTCAACCTGCCCTAGATTGATGCCCTTGCCTCACCTGCATTCCAATCAACTTACTTTGCGATGAGAAGCACCATCACATTTGCCTGGTAGGATAGAAACATCAAAAATGGGTGGTCTGCAAGCAGTTAGGGGACAACAGTGTAAGTATTTCGCTTGGAATAAGAAGTGTGTTTCAGTCTGAACCTCAGACTGCTAGAAGCTAGGTCATTATGTGCCTTGCTGAATTGCAGAAGCTGCGTTCTTGGCTGTTCTCTAATGCTGATGATTAGGAAACTGAGGGGTTCTAGCAATCAAGATGGCGATACACTGGGAGAATCAGAGGAATTGGGAAGTCCTGCTTGTTGTCCCCATCCTGCCTCCTCTCTCTCCTATTTTCTCTCCAGACAAGCTTCCTATGTTTCTTCAATCCATATAATAATAAATCCAGCTTCTGGCAATTCTCAGCTTTATAGCTTAAATCCCAACAAGATATTGGCTCATTTCTTTCTGTTCTAGTTCCAGCTTACCCTTCTCAGTTCGTTTCAAAATTCCTAGGGACTTGCTCTCATGAGCCTGGCTTTGGTCAGGTGCCATTTCCCTGTATCAGTGATCCATGGGGCGGGGGGGGACGGGGGGTAGTGAGGTCATTATATGGTGGCTCCCATGATAACCATACGAGTGAAAGGCAGTTCTCACCAGAAGGGAGGGCTATCCAAACAATACATAAAGGAGTCCACCATACTAACATTAATGGATGCAGGGGAAAGGATAAATCTGCAAAGTAAATAAGGAAGTAGCTGTCAGAGAGATAGAAGAAAAACCAGGAAGGAACACCGTTTCAGAGAAGCCAAGAAAGGACAGAGGTTCAAGAAAGAGGGAGAGGTCAGCAATCTAGAATGTCAGAGAGGTCCAGTGGTTATAGAAAAGGGGCCATTGTGGGGCGCCTGGGTGGCTCAGTTGGTTGAGCGTCCGACTTCAGCTCAGGTCACGATCTCACGGTCCATGAGTTCGAGCCCCGCATTGAGCTCTGTGCTGACAGCTCAGAGCCTGGAGCCTGCTTCAGATTCTGTCTCCCTCTCTCTCTGCCCCTCCCCTGTTCATGCTCTGTCTCTGTCTCAAAATTAAATAAACGTTTAAAAAATAAAAAAATTAAAAAAAAAAAAAAAAGAAAAGGGGCCATTGGATTTAAAAGAAAGGATACTGTTGATTTTCTTGGCAAGAAGTTGTTCCAGTGGGCAATGGAAGGTGGGCAGTGGAGATGGGGTATGTGGTGGCCACCAGATCTGAATGGTTTCATGAGTAAGAAGCTAATACAATACAGATGACTCAAGATTATTGTAAAAAATTGGGGGAAGGAGAATAGATACACAAGGATGTGGAATCAGAGAGGGTTTATATTTAATTTCTAAAAATTTCTTTTATGTTTCTTACATAGGCATGTTTAAATACTGGTGGGAAAGGACCTGGAGAAAGAATATAATTGGTAGCTATTTTTATTATTACTGTCCATCTCCCCTGGGCTGTGCAGATCCAGGCAAGCAAAAAGACAGGGACAAGAAGTCAAGATCTGGCAGAAGGTATGAACCACTTCAACTTTTCCTAGGCTGCACTAGCAAGTAGGGCAGAGAGAGGAGGTGACTGACCTCAGCACTGGGTGACCCAGGTTGGGTCCCAGGACACACCCCGGGCCCTGGGATTTCACTGTCCCCAGACAGAGAGGCCTTGTGTGGAGAGCAAAGGATCCCAAGGCTGGAGCCAGTCATCAGCTGGTGGGAGCAGGGTGAGCATAAGGCAGTCATACTCTGGGACAGGCAGACTTGCTGTGACTTTGCTCTGATTTCCTTATCTTGAAACCATGCCTGTTGCTGCCCCCTACCCGCCTACTCGCTCCTCAGCATCCCTGCCCAGCTGTCACCTGCTTTGTCAGATCCTCTTCCCAACCTCCCATCACTCCTCAGCCGCTGCCCCCACCTTCTGCTCTCACCATCCCTGGAGGTGGCTCACCAAGGTCACTTTCACCTCCTTGTCACATCTAATGAATATTCTGTAGTCCTAATCTTTGTTGACTTCTTGGCAGCATTGAGGCTGTTGATCCCTTTTTGAAACTCCATCTTTCACTGCCTTCCATGAAGCCACCCTCTTTGAGAACAGTTATTCCTCTTCCTAAAACAACTATTGTTAACTAAGCACCTAGACTCTGTCAGAGCTTTACATTCATCATGGATATCCCTCACCTGCATGCAAGATAGGTCCATGGAACAGATGAAGGAACTGGGACTCAGGTAATCCACAGGTTTTCTTGAAGCCCCAGAGAGCAGTGATATAGTCTGGATTAAAACTCTGATTTGCGGAGCACATGGGTGGCTCAGTTGGTTGAGCATCTGACTTTGGCTCAGGTCATGATCTCACGGTCTGTGAGTTCGAGCCCTGTGCCCCACATTGGGCTCTGTGCTGACAGCTCAGAGCCTGGAGCCTGCTTCGGATTTGGTGTCTCCTTCTCTCTCTGCCCCTCCCCCACTCAGGCGCGCGCGCGCGCGCTCTCTCTCTCTGTCAAAAATAAGTAAACATTAAAAAAATTTTTTTTTAAAAACCCAAAACTCTGATTTGCTGCATTGTCCTCAACTTCAGCATTCTGTCTGTCTCCCTCACCTCCCTGCCCCCCTCCTCTCTGTTGGGCTGTGCTCTCTTCCCCCACTCTCTCCTCTCTTCTCTCCTTAACTGAAGTCCTCCTTTGCATTATGGCTTCTGTGTCCATTTTGTGTTGATGATGCCTTAACTCTAACCTAGACCTCACTCCCAAGTCCCAGACTGATGTTTGTTGTTGCTGCTGCTGCTCTTGTTATTAAAAGCTAAGATTTATGGAGCATTTACAACATGGCAGGCACTGTCATGCTAATTTCTTTATATACATCATCTCATTAAATCCTTACAAGGACCCTATGAAGTACAAGCTTTTCCCATTTTCCACTTAAGGAAACTGAGCTGTAGAGAGATTAACCACCTTGTCCAAGGTTAACAGGAGCCCAGGTTTATCTGACCCAAGTCCATTCTCTTAACTACTGACCTAAGGCCTTCTACCAAGAAGTCCCACTAGTGCCTTACACTTGACATATATAATCTGAGCCCATCTGCTCCTTACTTGCTGTATGACCATATGCAAGTGATTGAATGTATGAGCCAGGATTATTATCAACTTCTCCAAAGCCTATCCTCCCCCTTTGCTAACTATTTCAATAAACAGTCCTACCATCTCCCACTCAACAGGGTTGTACAAGGCTCTTCCCTCTCCCTCCTTTCCCCTCCACATTCATCAAGCTATGATGATTATGTGCTCTAAAAAGCACTGTTCTCACTGACCAGGCCCTGGTTCTTCTCCTACCTGCCCTCAGGCCTTCCACATTATTCATTCAAAGCACCTCTCAGCTACCTCTTCTTCTGCATTCTCTTCCCTCCTTGCCCTCCTCTGCACGGCTGCCAGAGCAGTCTTTCCCAAGCACAAATCTGACAAAGTCTCCCCAGCTCCCAGGGCCCTCTGACTCTCAGTAGAAGTTCCTGAACCTCAGCCTGGCTCTCAAAGCCAAGACTGCCTGGCTCCACCTCTTCTGCTGCCCCAGCTCGCACCCGGCCCACTACTGGCCACAGGAGGGTCCTCACTATTCCTGCCTTTCCCTCCCATCCTTCCTTGGGCTTCCCCCCAGGGGTAGGAGGTGTCCTCTGCCTCTCCATAGTGCCCCCCATAACTGGTATGTGTTTTTCCTGTGACACTGAGCCCAGTGGTTGGTGTGCTCAGGTGTGTAGAATTAGTAATGTTTCTCTATTTTATAAAAATGAAATCTATGGTTACACAACAATGTGAATATAATACCACAAAACTGTACACTTAAAAAATGGCTAAAATGGTAAAAACAAAACAAAACTAATTATAATTTCTTTCCCAGGTCTTTGCTCTTGGAGCTAGTAGGAAAGTCATTTTGGGAGAACCTCCTCACCCCTTCCTCCCCACCTGTGCAAAAATCCTGGGTTTTTATGCTGAGATTCACATGTTCTTTGCTGAGATGCCCATTTGGGAGCTCAATCTCCAGGGTCCTGCCTTCTCAAGCTCACCATGTCTCCATTCCTAGGGCATCAGTAGGCAGTGTTTGTGGGTCCCACCTACTCCTGCAAACACAGATCCCCTCTTCATTTAGGGGTACTCTCTAGATTGCTTTGACCCTCTCCTCTCTCCTTAGCATAATCCCCTGAAGAAGCTTAGGCTTCCACAAGGCTAGAGTCAGGAAGATGTCTTAGTCTGAGGGGCCTGGGCCTGCAATGCTCACCCCAAAAGACAGGGAGAAAAAAGGCCCAGCCTTCTGCCTGAGGCAAGAAAGGAAGACTGCACTGGAACAAAACTCCATTAACATCTCAGTAAGTTATCCAGGCACACCAACTCCTGCCTCAGGCCATCAAATCCCCTGGGGGCAGAAGTCAAAGGTATCCTTCCCTGCTCATACAGACACACACTAACACATTCATACACAACCCACAAATAGAGGTACACATACATACAAGTGAAGACCTATGTATAGAGAAACAAGTCTACCCAGACCACAGGCATGCACATGAAAACACATCCATACAGAGATACACAGGTCTTGCACTCACTACACACATACCACATATCCAGGTAATACACATAAAGAGGTTCACAGGTCTTCATAACCTACACATACACACACACATGCGCATGTGAAAGTAAACCTACTGACAGACTTACAACAGGTGTGGGTGTATTTTAGACCAAGGACCGAAGAAGGAAGTCACAGATTGGTTTTCTAGAGATGAAAGAGTATCTGTATGTAGAGGACAGGCTGATGGGAGAGAAAGCCAGGTAGTAATAGCGAGGGAGAGATACTAACACCAAGGAAATAGAATAATGGTTTGTTATATGGTACCAACTACTCACCTAGCCCTCATTCACTCATCTGTTAACTTAATAGTTACCAAGCTGGGTCCTCCACTGGGCTAGGTGGGCAGAGAGAACTGGCCCTGCTCTATTGGCACCCATGCCCAGCCTGTGAGGGAGAGACCTATCCATGAGCAACAGTAACCCAGAGTGGTGACTGCTGTGATAGGAGATAAATATACCCCATCTCTGGGCAGCAGCAGAAGATAGGCAATGTCAGGGAAACTTGAATCAAATATTGAACAAGTGGGAATTGGAGGGATGAAAGAGATGGACGGGGAGGCCAAGGGAACAGCACATAGGAAGGTGTATTAGATTCCTGTTGCTTTTTAAACCAAATACCATAAATTTAGTGCCTTCAAACAACACAGATTTATTCTGTTACAATCTGAAGGTCAGAAGTCTGAAATCAGTTTCACTGGGCTAAAGTCAAGATGTACGCAGGGTTGGTTCCTTCTGGAGGCTCTGAGAGGAGAATCAATTTCCTTGCCTTTTCGGCTTCTAGTGGCTGTCTGTATTTGTTGGCTTGTAGACCCCTCCTCCATCTTTCAGTCTCCTGATTCCATCACCCCATCACCTCTCCTTTGACTCTGACCCCTTTCACCTCTTTTCTACTAGGATGGTTGCGATTACATCAGGACTACCTGATAATCCAGGATAATCTTCCCATCTCAAGATCCTTAATTATAGCTGCAAAATCCCTTTGCCATGTAAGTTAACATTCACAGGTTCTGGAAATGAAGATGTGGAAATATTTGGAGGCCAATTTTTAAGCCTACCGCATATTATCTCACAATCTTCAAAACCTCTAATGTAAATCTTGTTGTCCTCAGACTGAAGATGAGGAATCTGAGGCTCATAGAGGTTAAGTGATTTACCTTAAAACAAAAGAGATGATAGATAGATTAGATAGTCTGTAAAAAAAAAAAAAAAATAGACTGAAAAAATATACATGCTTGTTATTTAAAAATTATAAGCCACACAAAAGAATACAAAGAAAAATGCAACCTGTCACTAAGTCTCACCACCCAGAGATAGGTCAACATCTGGTAAGAATAAAGTACTGGGGTGGAGGCAGGAAGTGAAGAGAACAGTATATAAGAAGAGAGACAGGTAGAAAACTTATAGATGAATGGGACATATACTTGAAATTAATCAAGGGAAAAGAAACTAAAGTGAAAACAAAGGTGGAGTGCCTGGGTGGCTGAGTCAGTTAAGTGTCTGAGTCTTGATCTCACAGTCATGAGTTCAAATCCTGCTCTGTGCTGGGCATGAAGCCTGCTTAAAAAAGTAAATAAAACAAAGTGAAAATGAAGGAATAGCTGAACTTTCAGCTAAGCATTTCTTCATCTCAAAAATTAGTCATTCCTAAAAGACCCCTCTCAAGTTAAGAACAATTTTGATTAAGAGGTTGGAGTAGGATTTTTATCATTGTCAGTTTTATGAGCTATAGTTGCTCTATGAAAGAAAATGTGATTAGTACGTCTGCTTTCCTTCCCACTGCTTCTCTCCATTCCAGATTATGTTGCCAATGTTGTTCTCACTTTATAAGGATTTATATTTACAGTGTGTTCTACAACTAAAATTCCCAGTTTAATCTTCACTTAAGTGGAATGAATGTTCACCACCTGTCCTTTCACCATAGATCTCCCTTCCTCAGCTTATTTTGACTAGTCTCTGGCTGACTGAATTTGTCACTGTGTAGTTTTCAGAAGCGCTCATGAGTTCTGTATCCCCAAATTCATGAGTGAGATCAACCAGTTTGTTGGTTATGTTTGGGGGTAACACTTTTTTACCCTTAGAAATTCCTAGATATTGCTTCATTATTTTGGTTTGTTGAATGTTGGGTTGCAGAAAGCCTAAGATCAGACTGAATTTTCCTCCATACACGACTTGCTCTTTCTGCCTGGGATCCCAAAGTATTCTTATTTAATCTTCAAAGTTTAGTAACTAAATCAGTATTTATAAATCAGTATCAATTATTCTGTATCAATTCTTCTGGTATATGGTGTTCATTTTCAGTCTGGATATTCAATGCTTCCTTAATTTCAGGGAAAGCTTTTCTGTATTTCCTATCTTAATATCTTTTTCTGTTCCATTTTTGGAACCTCTACTTTAGGGCTGCCAACAATTATGCTTATAGTAGCTTGCCTCTGTCCTACTAACTTCATTCTTAATTGCTTTAATATCTTTATCTTTTCTCATCATATTCACTTTCAGGATCTCAAAGCCTTTCCTACAGATTACTTTGATTTTCAGCCGTATCTATTCTGTGTTTTGTTATTGCTAGTCTATTATATCTGTAATGATACTGTTTTTGTTCCTTTATTATTTTTCCTTAGTTCTGTAATCTCCCTTTTCTTTTTTGTTTTTTGAGAGAGAGGAGAGCACACGCACATAAGCAGGGGAGGGGCAGAGAGCGAAGGAGAGAATCCCAAGCAGGCTCCGCACTGTTAGCACAGAGCCCACTGCAGGGCTTGATCTCGCGAATCATGAGATCATGACCTGAGCCAAAATCAAGCGTTGGTCGCTTAATTGACTGAGCCACCCTGGCACCCCTGTAATCTCCCTTTCCAGCTCATTCTGTTATGTCATCATCTTGTCTTTGAGTTCATGTTCTCTGGATTTCATGCTATTATTAAGGGCTTCTAACAGAATAACTTGCCAGGAAATCTTTTATTCTTTTGGTTGTTTTCTTCTATATTGGGTCCTTCATCTATTTTTTGCATCTTGTCTTCCTTGTTCCTTTCTCTTCCCTCCCTCCCTTCCCATTTTCCCTCTTTGCTTCCTTCTTACCTATATTGTGGCTGTGGTCTGAATGCCTAAAGTCCAGGCCATTCTCTTTCCACTTTCAACCATGTACTATGGCTCACATTTAGCAGACCTCTCCTTCCCTGGAGTGTAGGTCTTTGAGCCCCTTCCCAACTGGACCTGTTTATCTTCTGGGAGCTATGGTTTGAAAGCCATCTATTGCTTTCAAACTCACCCACCCCATTTCTGTGCTATGAGGATGGTTTGGCAACCTGCTGACTTTGATGTGGCCTAAGTGCTGTCTCTCCACTGAGGCCCCCCTTAGATATCCTCTTCCAGCTGGGAGGTGATGCATATCCCATCCTGTAGGCTTTGGTTTGTACCCCCAACCTCAGCCCCATACTCTGGAGGTTGCCAAGCTATGGCAGCTCTTCTTGCCTCTCCTGAGATCTCATGGAGGAACACAGAAGCTTCTACTTACAAAGGCCTTTCCCCAGACTGTTCCTAAGGCTACCTACTCACTCAACAATCCATTTTCTTCAAATTACAGGACGTTAGTTAGTGACAGTCCTTGGTATTTGTTGGCTCATCTTTTCTCAATGCTCCTTTTGGGCAATGGGGTTAGGTGACATACCACTCACTTGTTACACCAGAATCTTCTGTTACTTTCCTTGGCTATCACATTTTAAGGTTTATAAAAAGAATTTGCTTGTTTGGTTCGACTTGAGTTTGCAGCAGCGTTTTTGCTTTGGCTTGTTTGGGCTTTTGTTAATTTTGTTAGCAGGGGGGTAGGATGGAGTTGTGATTCTGTGATGGCTTCACTTTGCCGTCCTAACCGAGATCCCCAGCCTTGCCTTGTCCATACCTCTTTGCTCAGAGTCATCCTCTGAGCAAGACCCTAGCAGCCCCTAGCACTTTCAAGTCCCTGAAGTGAAGCAGGGACCCACAGAACTAGGACTTAGTACATGGGGCGGGGGGGCGGGGGTGCTCAGTCCATGGTACAGGAATGAATAGGAGGCAGCATCAGAGGGACCTCAAATGCTTCACAAGAGAGCATCCAGGCAGGGCACAGTGTGAACCAAAGCATGGAAGTAGGAGAGATTGGAACAATGACTGGGGAATGGGGTAGGAGGATGGTATCCAGCTGGAGGAGTACCAGCTGAAGGGAACAGGTGGAGAGAAGCTGGAGAGGAGGGCAGCAGGGCCTAGTCATGTAGTCTGGCCTGGTGGCTGTCCTTATACATCACCAAAGTACTTACTAGCTCTTGGACTCTCAGGGAATACTCTAGAGAACGAGGGTAGGTAGGGAAGCATAGTTACTCTCTCCTCATCTCAGCCCCTCCCAAGATAACTTCTCTGCCAGGGTGCTCTTGTTCTCTTCCCTACAGCCCCAGGTAAGGCCTCAGCCATGGCCATACCAGGCACACTCTCCATCACAGGCTACATGCTAACATACCACAGATGTGCCCCTGTTCACCTAGTCACACAAAAACAACTGTGTGGTTGTACATCATCACCTGAAACTTGCAGGTGATGGCACAGTGACACATGATGTTGAGGGTACACTTTACACACAGCTCTGCACTGTCTGGCTCCCAGCTCTGGGGCCTTTACCTCTGATTCTCCTGAGAGCTTGCTCTGCCCCCTCGTGGCCATTCCCCTAGCCACTGCCCTTCAGCAAGGACCCTAATCATCCACTCCCTTGCAGGCATGGTTCCTGCCCAAAGAAGCTTCCAGCCTTTTAAACAGCCTCTCCCCTCAGAGTGGCACTGTCAAACCAGAATCCCTCAGATCCACTAGCTCACAGACTGACTCTCCCATCAGACTGGCACTGTTAGGCAAGGCCTTCTCAAATAGGACTGGGACTGAGAGGTTTCCCAGGACTTGAGATATTCTGTGCTAAACTGAGAAAGTCCCAGGCCAACTAGGACTAGTTGGTGATCCTGTTCTCAGACCTGTATGCTTTCAGAGTGGTGTCTCTTTAGACTGGACCCTTCAGACACTCAATCACTCTACCCCCTCAGACTGGACCTTCCAACCAAGAGCTGTATAGCATGTCCCAGACCAACCTCCCCTCAGACTCATCCTGTCACACTGGCCCACTCACCTTCAGGTTAGCCTTCCCCATTGGAGTACCCCTGTCAGATGAGTTCTCCTCCAGCTTCTCCTCAGGCTGGCTCAATCAGACTCCCCTCCTCAGACCTCCTTCCTCTCTGACCTCGTCTGAGAGGGAAGGGTGTGATGAATACACCCCAATCTTTTCTGCCACCAAGCACTTCATTCTTTTCATGTAAGATGAACTTTCCCAAAGTCCCAGTCTAGGGAGTTAATGAGCTCACCCATTGGCTCTGGGGAGCTCACAGGGCCAGAGGCTGCCCCAAAGGGACAGCCTAGTGTCTCCTGACCACCTTCCTCTCTCCTGGCTGCTTGCTGGGAGGCAGATGTGGGGTTAGGGGGCTGATAGCCGCCTGCCGGGGAGCAGAAATGAAGGGCAGGCAGGTGGCCGAGAGGGGGCAGCAGAAACCAGGACAGCCTCCAGCTCAGGCCAAAGAGGCACAGTGGCCTCAGGCTGGGGTCTGGACCAGGGCAGAAACACTCAGAGGGAGGCAACGTGAGGAAAGGCAAGGAGAGTCAGGAAAGAGGAAAAGAAACACAAGATGGGGTGGAGATACATGCAGAGACAGAGAGAGGCACAGATATCAAGATGAGGATTGACACACAGAGACAGACCAGGGAGGAAGGTAGGAAAGGGAAGATTGAGAGATAGGGAGGAGAGACAGAGAGGCAAAGACAGGGATGGAGACAGAGACAGGAGTCAGAGACATACACAGAGGAGGAGACAGGATAGAAACACTCAGAGAGAAACACAAGGATAGTAACCAGGACAAAGACTTGTTAAGAGATAGGAATGGGACAGAGACAGATGGAAATGGGTTGAGTGAGAGGAGGGTGGGGGCAAAAACAAGTTAGCCTTATAGGAATATGGCACAGAGAAAGGTCCCCATCCCCAGTGCCCCTTGGTGGAACAAAAGAAACGAGTGAGCTGAAAGGGTAGGCTGCTGTACACATTGGGCCTGGGAACCAAGCCTCCCCTGGCAGCCCCCCTCAGCAGTGTTTTAATTCTCTGAGCTCTGATTTAGCATTAAGAACTGATATCTATACTTACGTGAGCTCCCCAGAACCACCATGGGAAATAATGACGTGGAGAGACAGTACTCAGAGGCAGCAGCAAACAGCACTCCCAAGCCCCTCCAAAGCAAGCAGCCTCTGTGAGGTTGAGGGCCAGAACTTCCAAAGAGGAATGACTAACCCCAGGCCCACGCCTGTCAGAGGCAATGACACTGACCCTCCAGACACCTCGGGGCTTAGGACGGAGCTGGGTCTCTCTCTTGAGTTTGGGGGCAGGGAGATGATCCAGTTCTCCTCTCCATTGGACTCTGAGACACCAGCAGGCCCCCTACTCTCTTTCTCCTCCCCAGACCCCACATAATTGCTTTCCCATGTTGCTAATAGAGGCCAGATTGATGATGCCCAAGCCCTGTGTGGGCGGTGGGTGGGTCAGGGCTGACCAAGGCTCTGAAGACAGGAAGACAGCACAGGCCAGAGATCCCCGAACTTTAGCCCCACTACCACAAAGACAGGGAAGGCGGAGGCTCAGACCCATCCCAGGAATACAATGTCCTGGGTGAGAGTTTGTGACCCCCTCCTCCCTCCACCCGTTAAACCCAGAGTATAGGTTCAGGCCCAAGCCACACCTCACAGGAACCAGACAAACAGGCAAATAGGGGGTCCAGGGTACACGGGCAGGTCCACAGCCACTTCTCAGTATGTCCATCCTGGGAGCCTCTTCCTGTGAATGAGGAGTCATGCATTCCCACAGTTGAGACTACTGTGCTTGAAAAGCCACAGGCCCCTCTACCCTGATATCAGGCCTTTGCTTTCGATAGGATCTCCCACCTGGAACACCCCTCTCCTCCTGTAGTGCCTGGTCTGGAAGAGAGCTAGCCACCTTCACTCTGAGCCCCTCACCCAGCCCCAGGTCCTGTCGAGGCCTAACTCATCAGTGCTTGAGGCACTATGGATCCCTCCTCCTAGTGGCAGGGGAAGGGGCAGGGGCAGGCCTGGTGAGACCAGCAAGGAACACCCATTTTCTGACCCTGGTCTGAAAAAAGGGCTTGAATTGGCATATGTGTGTGTGGCATCATGGTATTAGCAGCTTAGTGTAGGTATGGTGCTCAGCACCTGCTGTGGGGAGTGTGTACACAAGTCAGTGTATCCATGGCTTTGACTCCATCTCTCTCTCGTCTCAGGAACCCAGAGCAAGGCCAAGCTGGGTTGGGGCTCTGGTCTAATCCTTTCCTCCCATCCCCAGGCCAGAGGTACCTGCAAACTTGGCCCCAGCCCTAGGCATCCTCAGCTGAGGAGCTGTGGTGGGGTGGTTTCTACAAGGGGGCTATACCTGAGCAGGCCTGGGGCAGCGAGGAGCCCCTCCTCTGAAAAGAAATCAGAAGGATCTTGGAATTCTAGTTTGAAAACTAGAGGTGTGGGCAGGGTACAGGGATGGACCAAAGACTGGGCACCCTGTAAACCCAAAGCCTGCTCCTCTCCCGCTCACATGGAGTCCTGACTGTAATCTAACATTGGGGTGAATCTTGTACCCCACATTTCTAGTCCTGAAGCACAGGTCCAGTCCCTAGTCACGTTCCAAGTGGCCTCCTTCAGGCAGCTTCCCGGACTGCCCAGGCCCAGAACGCTCTGCGCTCTGTGCCTTGTAGCTCAGATGAGCCCCAGGCCTGACCTGCTAGAAGCCCTGGACTGTATCTCCTGGATGGCAGGGATGACAATCTTTCCTACCCCAAGGATAAAGTCTGGCCACCTCCCTTCTTGCATCTCTAGCCTCTATGGGTAAAACCTAGGCATTCGTGGAAGGCAGCTCTGGAAATGACCCTTGACAGGCTTCTCCCGTCAGGATTCAGCAGCCTCTAGGACTGACTGGACATCCCCATGTGGGACCTGCCTCACTGGAACCCCTCAGTCCCTGCAACTCTGTCCCTGGCCTTCAGGGAGCCCTATCCTCCAAAGCAGCAGAAAGCTCCACACGTCTGCCTGAGAACTAAACTGCCTCTCCCCACCTATATGGATGCCCAACTAGAATTTCTTCCCTCCTCCAGGCCTAGAAGGGGAGAGATCCTTGGAAGAAGGAAACCCTCCCAAAGTGGGTCTGTTCCAAGGACTCATGAAATGGTGACGTTTAATGAGAACCCCCCCACCCTCCCACCCCTGTATATACAACTATAAAAAATTCAAATACAGCAAGTTACCATTGAGTCAGACTAGAAGGGACTGACAGGGCATTAAATACTGTGGGGTAGGAACAGGGAAAGGGGAGGGCCGTACAAAATGGGCAGAGGTGGGGGAGTGAAAAAGTGTGGGCACTGGGGGGAAGGGGTGGCTGGGCCCCCCCAGTGTCAGGAGCTTATAATCTGATGGTGGCAACAGAGACCCTGGGACAGACAGGAGGCTGGGGCAGGAGGAGAAATTATGGATGTGAGGGGATCCCCTCAGGGCTCCTGGGAGTCGCTGGCGTTGGAGGTTCCAGCCCAAGGGGCCAGGGTGGGGGTAGGGGTGGGTCTTTGGTGGGTGGGTTGGCTGCAAGGTCCTCCTCTCCCGAGGGAGGGAGGAGGGCCAGTGTGGTGTGGCAGGGCTAGGGGGCGGCAGGCCCGGGCCTGCCGGGGTCTCTACAAATTATGTCTGAAGAGAATGCAGAAGGTCCTCCTGCCCGTGTGCAAAATAGAAATTGGGGTCTGCGGGCTCAGCTCCGGCCTCCTGCTCCTCTGCAGGTGCGCTGGCATGTCCTCACGGGATGCCGGGCTCTGGGGAGACAGGGCAGGGGGCTGTGAGGGATGAGGGTGGGATAGGGATCCCCTCAGGTTCCCCTCTGCCACCCAACCTTACTTGACTTACCAGATCAGGAGACTGTTGGCAGTGGCGGCAGCAGCAGCCAGGGCCAGGGTCACAGGGACGCCGATTGAGAAAGGTGTCAAGGTTCCTCCGCCGCTGCCCAGCTCCCCAGGGTCACAAATCTTCGTGGTGGGTGGGGGTGCCAGTGAGCTGGTGGTGCTGGTCGTGGTCTCTGGGGAACATGGGGGTAACTCAGGGCAGGGCCAGGGATACAGTCCAACCCAGCTCTGGGGGGTTTCATGAGGTGTATTGTTCCTGCTCCCTGTGTTAGACAGTGCTGCCTCTCCCATCAGACAGCCCCTGCTTCCTCTCTCAAACACATCCTGCCTCACCCATCAGGCAGATCGTGCTTCCCCAAGGCTCACAGATGACCCCTCCACCCAATGGCCCCTACCAAGAATGTCCAGACAGCAAGGACCAGGAACAGCATGGGCAGGGCAGACAGACAGCAGTGAAGCAGCCACAGAGTGCCTGGGGTAGAGGCTCTAAGGCTCTAAGTCCTGGGAGGAGTTGAAAGGCACAAGATAGAACCAGGCAACAGTGCAGGTCACTGAGAGAACAGGGGATGGGGGATGGGCTCACCCGGAGCCTGGGCCTCAGTGGTGAGGTGTCGTGGCTCCTCAGTC
Source organism: Panthera tigris (assembly GCF_018350195.1). Lineage (NCBI taxonomy): Eukaryota > Metazoa > Chordata > Mammalia > Carnivora > Felidae > Panthera > Panthera tigris. The sequence continues at coordinate 55,944,268 of NC_056672.1, forward strand.
CAGGGCGTGGCATGGGCGGCCACACTCCAGTCACTCCATGTCCCAATCTCATTGTCCTTGGCCGCCACCTGGATGATGTACTCCTTCCCAGCATAGGCATCTGTGATGGTGTGCGCTGTGCCATCTGACAGCTCTACCTGCAGCCAGACCATGGGATGGGGGTAGGGGGCCCTGGGGGTCAGGAGAGTGAGGCACCCCCAGAGGAACTGAGAACACTTCTGAGCAGAGAAGAGTGAAGACCCCCCTGGAGGAAATGAGGGCTTCCTTGGGAGAGAGAGGAGATATTAAGAATACTCCTGAAGGAAGGTAAAGACATGTCAGGGAGGAAACCCCGAGAGAGGGAAGATGATCCTAAAGGAGAGTAAGAAAATCTTTAAGGAGACTGGAAGCACCCCCAGGGGAACAGAAGGAGGACTTTGCTCATTGTCTCACTCTGTGGTCATCCCAGCTTCCTCACAGCCCTCAATCTGAGCCCTGATCTCAGCCCCTGCCTGGAGGTGATAAGAGTAACAGGGTAAGAATGGGGATGGTGATATGCTGCCCTCTCCCATCAGGAAGCAGCATTAAAACAAAACAAAACAAAACAAAACACAAAACAAAACAAAACAAGCAGCTTAGAAGGAAGGTTATGAACACAGTCATGGAACCAGGCTTCCTGAGTCCAAGTTTTAGTTCCACTCCTTACAAGCAAGTGACCAAGTTACTTAACCTCCATATGCCTTGCTGTGCTGATCTGTAAAATGGCATTTACGATCTATCTCACAGGGGTATAATGAGGACCAAACACACTTCAATCAGCTCTGTCATCATCATGGGTTCCAGCTCAGAGCCTGGCTTCCCAGTTGCCCAGTGCATCCACTTCCTCCCATTCAGGAAGACCTCAGTATGGTCGACACCCTGCCTGAGGTGGACTGGGGTGGGGTGGGCAGCTCCCAAGAGGCAGGACAGGAGGGCAGCTGCTCCATTTCCTCCTGGAGGCATCGCCACCCCACCCCTGCGGAGGCCAGCCCTATTCTGCTGGTCTCCCCCACCCTTCAGGCTGGCCTGCCTGTCCAGTGCCCCTCCCAGTCCCAGGCTGAGCTCTGGTTCATCTCAGCGGCACCCGCTGCCTCATTAAGCCTCCTCGTAAACAGGGGCAGCCGGCAGGGGCGGGTGGGCGGGGGGGGGGGGGGGAAGCTGCTCTGGGCCATGTCTGGCTTCAGGGCTTTTTTGGTCCCTGTTCCAATCTTCCTTCCCAGAAAACTGGGGTCTGGGCTACCTACCTGAAAGGCTGTGAGTACATGTGCACACGTGTATGTGCACTCATATGTGTAAAGGTGTGTCTAAGTACAGCAAGAAGCCCCTCCAATAATCCCCCCTCCCGCCCCCATCCCCATGGCCCTGAGGTGGCAGGCACTGGTAAAGGTCAGGGTCAGAGTGAAAGTCATTTGGGGCCCAGACCTGAGCTCAGTAAGTCCTACTCCCAGACCTAGAAGATTGGTGGGCCCCATAGACTCTCCTCTCCTGGGGTTGGGGCCCAGTTCCTCCTCTGGTCCCCTACACCCTTTTGCCCTGCAAAGACCCCCTCTTGCTGAGTAGTCCCAGCTCCTTCAGCTCCTTTTCCCTCTTGTCAGGATTTGACCCTCAGGCCTCTCCTTTGATTCCATCTCCCCAGATCTTCACAACTGTCTTTCCCCAAAGGGAGAGAGCTATGAAAAGCAGATCAGATTACCACTTATTGGTGGGCTTATGGTGGGCACCATACCTCTAGGAATGTGGCCCAGGAACCCAATCCTTTCTTGGCAGCCACATCTCCTAAGACTGGGCCCTTCTTGCTGGGTTATCACTGATCCCTTAATCCATCCCCTTAAGAGAATGGCTCTTCCACTGGCAGGAATTCTCTAGTAACTGGCATCTGCCTAGCCTCAGAGTCCTCCATCCAGTCGGCTATAGCATATGTCAGGCATGCCCTTCAGCCTCCCTGCTGAGTTAGGGCAAGAACAGAAGATTCAGGGAACCCATGCTGGGTCCCTGTACTTGCCTCCTCCTTGTCCATGCTCAGATAGCCCCTGTGAGACCTCATGGTACCCATTCTTGTATAATTCCTGGCCTGTATATTTCATTTCCTCCTGAAAATCCAAACAATGTTTTTTCTCCTCACCCCTCTCTACCCCCTCCCAATCATACACCTGCTCCTTTCCAATATTAAGGATAAGGGAGAGTAGATTGTATTCAGAGCAAAAGTCAAGCTCAAAAGAGCCATAAATCTAACCAACCACAATGCCAATGAGATATGGAACAGGGAAAGCACATGCCAGGTCATACATATTTTTTACCACAGAGTCTGCATATTTTGCTCTGTCCACATCAGTATGGGGGTCAGTTCTGTGGTGCATGGCCTTGGCATGTTAGTCACATGCATGTATGGAGCATGGTTCCTGCTAGGAACCACGTGTATGTATACATGCTCCCATGTGTGTGGTGGGCAGTATGCCAGGTCCACTATGAGGCGTGTGCGCTGCGATGCGCAGGGCTGCTGCCTGTAGCTCGTTAGCAGGGGAGGGGGGCTTGTGAAACTAGACCCTGGTTATTAGCAATGCATTAGGCGCGGGCAGCTGGCCAGGCGGGAGGGACTCCGGACTCTGTCAGGGAATATGTGAGCAGCCTTTGTGGGGGCCAGGCCTGCAACCCGGACAGGCACCCTGGAATTGAATTACGCACTTTAAAGGCTAGCTGGAAGTGGGGCATGGGGAGATGGGGCTGGAGCCTGGTGGGTGGGTTGACCCCTGGGTGCCAGCCTGGGTTGGCCTGTGGCCCAGCCCCAGTCTGAGCCCACAGACCTCATGGGCCACAAAGAGCACCTACAACCCTAAGGGCCCTGGAATGTCAAAGGAGAGAGAACCTTAAATCTTCCCCAAACCCCTGGCTGCTCCCCTGAGCTACAGTAGCTTGATCAATACGTACTGAAAAGGTAGGTAGCCCAGACCACAGCCTGACCCCCATACCAGCCCTTATCCACTGCCTAGTTCCCAGCCTAGGCTACCTTCTGATCTATAACCTTGAGCTGACCCCTAAGCTACATCTGACTTTGGAGCCCTGACACTAATCATGGCCTGAACTCTTACCCTGGAACAAGCTTGCCTCCACTGACTGATTCTGATCCCTCGAACCCTTGAGACTATGAGTCCTTGAGGATAAGAGCCGTCCTGCTCCTTGGGTCCAGTACAAGCCCACAGCCTGGGCCAGAGTGTATGAGGGAGATGCCTGATCACAGAGGAGAGCCAGAGGTAAGGAAAGGCAAATACTAACTAACTGCCCTGCCTGCCATCTCTCTTCCAGGATTTCTCCCCATTACCCTGGGTGCCACAAAAACAGATGTGGTCCCATCACACTAACAGAGGTCACTGGGAACCCCTTAGGGCCTCAGATCAGGATACTTCCCTCAGACCCATCCATCCTCCCAGGCCTATCTGATCCCTTCTCCCTGAGGAAAGCCTCTCTGGCTGCCCTCAGGCTTCACATTGGAACAGCTATCAGCTGATACAGGTCGTATGGATATGCCGCGTGGCTCTGATTCTGGCACTTGGGATCTGGGCAGGGCAGGGCACTCACATGCTGCCACTGGTCCAGGATGAGGGGTCGGTATCGCAGAAAGAACTTGAGAGGAAAGGACTCAGGGTCAGGCCAGGTTGAAGGGGTCTGCCAAGTCACCTCTAGCCGGCGAGGGTTGCTGGGAACTGGTCGGGCTACCACATTTTCTGGAGGGTCAGGTTTCACTGTTAAGGAGACACAGCTTCATTACCACACTAATCTCTGGAAAAACCCCACTTTGTCAGCCCCAGTCACCATGTCCACCATCTCATATTGCCAATTCTTGTCATAACTGTCATGGTTGCCACCCCTCTTCTCTGTTGTCAGTTCTGGCAACCACCATTAACAACCATCTCATTATTTCAACCTCTCACATCCCTATTCCCACCAAGGACTGTCCACTACAGTCACTGTCACCAGCTCATGATAATGATATCCCAAATTTCGTCCCATCATCCCAGCCCCATGCTCATGATGACCAGCATCCCAATTACCAAGTCTAAATGATGGCTCCACCATTACCAGCATCACCTCCATTGTCATCTGGATCACCCCCTCCTGCACCAGCATCATACACTCCCCTCAAGCTCAGCATTTCACCTCAACTCTTCCAGTTCCAAATTGAGATAAAGTCTACCCTGGAAGAGTCTGGGTTTGAAGCTGCTCTGTGGGTCAAGGTTAAAAGACAGTCCACAGGTGTGGCAGATCTGGGTTGGACTCCTGACAGGAGTCTAAGGGCCCAGCTCATGTAGAAACAGTCTGGCTGGGGGATTCAGCCATGGCATGGAGGGCAGGCAGAGGGTCTGGCTGAGATGGAGAAGAAGCAGGCAAGGGGTCTGGCTGGGATTGGGGCAGGGGCAGGCAGAGGATCTGGATGGGGTGGAGCAGGGGCAGGCAGAGGGTCTGGCTGGGATTGGGGCAGGAGCAGGCAGAGGATTTGGATAGGATGGGGCAGGGGCAGGCAGAGGGTCTGGCTGGAGTGGGACAGGAGTAGGCAGAAGGGTCTGACTGGGATGGGGGTGGGGGTGAGGGCGGTATCTGTCCCAGTCCTGTCTCCTGTTCTGACACCTCATTCATCACAGGCCGTAAGGAAGCCATTAGCGTGGGGCGGGGGGTGGAGGCTGCAGCTGCACAAGGGTCTGGCCCAGCCTGCCCCCCCTCCCCCTCCTGAATACTCTGGGAGCCAGAGAGAGTATGGGAAGAGCTGCTGGAAAGGCCTCTTGGCCCCTACAGGTAAAGGACACCCACTCAAATATTCACAGGTATATACATGCCATGAACATATGTACACACGTATATACATTCCACATATACCTATGCACACATGTGACTATCCCCACCAATGCTCATATACACTTCTGGCACACCCCCACTCACACACTCCCACTGGAGTATGTTGCAGGGACCACCCCCCTCCCGACGCACCAATGGTGAACTCGTCGAAGGTGATAGCTGTGGCGTTGTGGCCCAGGGCATTGCTGACACTTATCGAGACCTTGTACTTGATGGTGGAGAACAGGTGCATGTAGCGGATGTGGCAGCGGTTCTTGAGGGCTGGGTCCTTCTCACAGACCATAATTTTGGAGCCATGCCTGGGGAAGGGTGAGGCCCAGGCACTGTTACCAACATCAAGAGTCAGGTGGGGCAGAGGTTGGGGGAAGGTCAAGCCCAAGGCTGGGCTAGGGTCTGGACTGAGGGCATGGTGGGTGGCTGAAGGAGAGGTCAGAGGTCAGGGTTGAAAGCGGGTCACAGGCAAGTCTACTCACAGCACGGTCACATTGAAGGTGTTGGGGATGTAGGTGGGGGTGGGCAGATGCCAGCTGCAGTAGAAGCCCTTGGGGTAAGTGTTGGAGCGGCAGCTGAGCACAGGCTCCCGCGGCGGCACTGGGGGTGAGGACAGCACGGTCAGGGTATTCTTGGAGCCCCTAGTCCCCTGCACTAGTGTGGGGACAGGTGGGCCCCAGAACCCCAGCTCTCCCCCCTTCAACCCATCAGCAATGCCAGAGGTTGGGGAGGGGTGGCTGTCAGCAAGGGTCTGAGGCTTCCCAGGCCGCAGACAGCCAGATGTTTAATTAAAGAAAAACAAGGCCTATATGAAGAGGGAGCCCCCCCCACCTGCTCAATGGAGGCGGGAATTGTGGGGGAACAGGGGGCTGCGGGCCTCAGCTCATCAATCACAGGATGGAGATGATGTCTGGGGGAATCGGCCCCAGCCCCACATCTCCTGACACGTTGTGTCCATTCCCAGAGAAAAACTGTGCAACAGAAGCTGGGGGGGGCGCGGGGGCAGATTGTCCTGATTGGGTCCTCTGGTTGCGGGAGTAGTCAGAGTGAGCTCCCTGGAGAAGAGTCATCCCAGGCTTCCCTTCAGTAGAGATTAAGAAACACAAGGAGAGGCCTGGTGGTTCCACAGGAGCAATAGCACTGGGTGGCTGTACATGTGGGTATCTGTGTATAGGTGTCTAGGTGCGTGGGTATATATGTTACATGTGTCTCTGTGACATGAATGATCCACAATGGAATGTAGAGGTATCTATGGGCATGGCTCAGAATGTGTGGCCACGTAGGCTTGCATGTGTGTGCATATGCCTGTTGAGAGGAAGCTACTGTTCCCTTGGTATATACCTCACTTCCAAGCCTTAGCCCCCAGCTCCTCCATCACAGACCCTTTAAGCAGTTCTTTACTTGGTCAGCAGCTGCCTTCACTCTAGCATGGGGAGTCCCAGAGAGGGATGGGGATCTGCCTGGGGTCACACAGCAAGCTAGAGTTGGGACTGAACTCCAGGATGGGGATACCCACCCACATGACCACACATACACACTTGGGAAGTCCTTTCTGCTATCTAACCACACTTCTTGCTGCTGTGAGCACTTAGCCCAGCTGTCCCACCCTTAGGCATTGGGTAAGGCGTGAGGACAGCCGGCTCAGGTTCCTGGAAGGAGGCAACTTCTGTGATCTGACCCAGGCAAGGAATGTCCGTCAGTGGCTCCAGGGACACTGACACCTCCCTCCTGTGCCCCCCCCGCCCCACCCCCTGCCTGACAGGTGGACAGGAAATGGGAGGGGGGCAGTTCAATAAGCCAGGGACTGTGAAGGGGGGAGTGCATGTCTATGCTTGCTGAGTGACCATGGTGACACACAGGGAACTGTGGGCTTTCATCCACAGTGTACACGTGATGGTGACTGATTCTGTGTGATTGCATGTACATGTCCATTGTGTGTGAAGTATATGTGTATTGGGGCTGAACCCCTAGGGCCCAATCTGGCTTTGCAGCAAGAAAGATGAGGGGTCAGAGAGGCATCTGGGAAGCTTGGGTGAATGTAGCAGCTAGAGTGGGCTATGCTGTGGGCAAAGGCAGCTCCATGCCCCAGGGCTGCAGGGAAGAGCCAGAGCCCAGCTGAGCCCCCACAAGGGGCAACCTGCATTCTATCCACTGCTGTCTGCCTCCCCTGGGAAGCTTTCCTGGCCCCGTGTCCATCTTGTGTCTGTTCCATGTTCATCCTGTGTGCCTCTGCTATCCCTTCCCTATCTGCCCAGGGGCACAGAGGCATGGGGGTGGGGTGGGGGGTGGCCAAGGACACAGGAAGTGCCTTGTGGGGGCCTGTAGGCCAGGCCAGAGTTGGCAGCCACCCCAGGAGGAAAGGACATTCCGAGGTCGGCTGAGAAGCCTCCACTCCCCCCTCCTGCCACCCCCCTCCTTACCCCCAGCTTCAAAGGAGAAGGGTGCTGGGGGTGGGGTGGGTACTGAAGGCTGCAGAGTCAGCTCCCTGCTGCCTGGGACTCTTTGGAGGGCAAAGCGGGCCATGGCACTGGACTCACAGGCCCCCTCCCCCAGCCAGCCTCCCCACTGACCAGTCCCCTACATTCCCTCTGACCATCCTCCCCCCTGAGACCAGCCTCCCCCTCAAACCAGTTCCTCTCTCTGACTGGGCAGGTCATGGGGGACCGGGGGGCCAGGCAGGGCTTTGTCTGTCATCTGGCTACTCCTGCCTGGCCTTGGGCCCTGAGCAGGGAAGGGCTTGGGTTTCCTGACAGGGACCAGGTTTCTCAGAGGAAAAAGGAGGAAAGAAAAACAAAGAAAGGAAGAAAAGGAGTGACTTGCTGCAGCTGGAGCCCAGCTGAGGGGCCGGGTGGGCGGAGGTGGGGGTGCTATGAGAGACCAAGTGTGAGGTTGTGGGACAGTGTGTGATCAGGCCTGTTGTGAGTGTGTTGCAAGATGGGGAAGAAGCTGTTTTTAAGACACTGCAATTGTGAGGCTGTGCGTTAACTCTGAGAGGCTTCATGTGTGTGACTGAGACTGGGCAGTTGCGTAACTTTGCAATTGGCTGTGTGTGATTCCGGACAGGGCAGTTTGATTAAGACTGTCTGTATGTGTATGGCCAAGGGGCTGAGGTACTCTCTGAGAATGTGTGTAAGTGCACCATTGAGTCTGAAATGTAGTGACAGCAAGACGACATACCTGGGACACTATATAGGAGATGGAGCTTAAGCCTGAATATATTTTTTCAAACTGTGGGTGTGGGAAAGTGCCCAGAAGTTCAAGTATATTCACACGTATGAGCTGAACACCATGTGAGAACATGTTAGAGGCTCTGTGTGAGCAAAACCTCAGAAGTAATTGTGTCATGTCACAGTCTGGTCATACAGACATATTCCTGGATGCCCAGGCATCCCAAGTTGCCCCTTGTGGGGGCTCCTGAGATGCCCAAGTGACTGCGTCAGCCTGTGGCAGGATGTCCTTGGGTCCCATGCGGGGCCGTGTATGCGTGTACATTGCCCCCGCTGGCCCAGGGTTTGTTTGTTTTCCTCCTAATTGGCTTGTTTTTCCATGTCCAGTCCACCAAACCGCATGTTTTTCCTCTCATCTCGCCAGCCTGCCTGGGCTGGAGCCCCCGGCACGCACAAGGCCTGCCCGCCGGCCGGCCCAGAGAGGAGGAGAAACAGGCTGCCCACACCCCTGGCCAGGCCAGATCAGGCTGGGTGGGGCAGGGTGACCCTTCCAGCTCCAGCCCTGCCCAGGCCCCACCCACACTCCTCCTGTCTGGCATCAAATCCATGGCCTGCCCCAACCTTATCTCATGACATCTCTCAAGGCACCCCAACTTCTGGACTCCCACATACCCCTCTCCTGCCTTCCCACCTGTCCTTTTCCCCCAGACATCTTCAACCACAAGCTGCTCTTTCCTTCTCAGCCAAACAGGGCTGAGGGGGAAGCAGTGCTGAACCAGGGGTTCTGGAGTTCCTTTCCTGACCAACCAAATATAGATATTTAAAAATTGGATAAGGAATTGTCCATTTTAAATTAGTAAATTACTCTGATTTGTTTTAGCTTAAAAACAGAAAGACACTGAATCAGCACTGTCTAGTAAACAAAAGGATGCTACTAAAGGTAACCCTGTGATCCCATTTCCTAATGTGGGTGGTCCTTCCATCATCCTGGGTGGGGGACTCCTTTGGGCTGTTTGTAAGTATCCACCTGAAGGCAGGGAGGTGAAAGTAGTTCAAGGATCAGTCTGGTTAATGGGACTTTCAAGAGTATATATATATTTTTTGAATGTTTATTTATTTTGAGAGAGAGAGAAAGCATGCATACTTGAGAGCAGGGGAGAGACAGAGAGAGAGAAAGAGAGACAGAGAGAGGGAGAGAGAATCCCAAGCAGGATCCATGCTGTCAGTGCAGAGCCCAATTTGGGGCTTGAACTCATGAACCATGAGATCATGATCTGACCCAAGATGAAGAGCTGGATGCTTAACCAACTGAGCCACCCAGGCGCCCCTCAAGAGGGTATTTTTATGATCAGTTTCCCTTAGAAATAGAAACATGAAAATCATATATGTTTAGGATAAATATGAAATATTTTTTGGCTTGAATGACTTACAAATCAGGGTTAACTTTGTCCTGTTTTCTGAGTTCTGGCTAGAAGAATAATTTGATATTGAGGGTTGCCAAACCCAGTCTCTTGTTACTAATATAAAGTGACTGAGACAATCATGATTAATGTGCCCTGTTCCTCTGACCACCAGCTCTTTAGAAGGAAATAAAGCAATGAGAGATAAGTACCTGTTACTATAGCCAACTCATGGCCAGCTCTCCTCTGACAAGCAGGGCCTGGGGAGTGGTCACCACTATATATAAAAGGTCTGGGCTCTGGTGACAACAGGGCAGCTGTGGGCATGTCCTGTGGGTACAGACTACAGACATTACTTCCAGACCCTATTTCCCTCCAATGACCTCTCAAAGAAGATCAAGTCATTAGGAATGAGGGCCCATGATCACCAAGGCCTAACCATCATGGCCAGCTGTCTCCATCCTAAGGGCTTCTGGGACTCAAATTGAGAATACCAGGGTGTCAAATTGGTCTCATTCTTCTTCCATGGCACTCAGTGTATGACCTTGTCCGTGTGTAAGGACATGGGGCTGGGCTGAGAGTTCCACTTCCAATGGCCCTTCCTCATGGTGGGCCAGAGAGAATTTAGGTAGGCTGGTCCTGTATTTCTCAAGCTGGCCGACAGGGGTCATTCCACCCTTGGCTTGCAACTAAGATGGCTGGTTATGATTGCCATCTCTCTAGTTTAAACACACAGAAGGCTTTTCTGTGTGAAAATGAATATTCCTACCAAAACATATTCTCACCCTTCCTCTAATCCCACTGGTGTGTCAGTGTTTTGTGGATAACCATGGGGAAACTTTCAGTCTAACATTTCCCATGGCTGTCCATACCAATCTCCTGACAATGGGCAAAAGGCCTGCTCCCAGGTCCCTCAAGCATCTCCTCCCCTCAGCAGCTCCCAGGGAATAAAGAAACCATCCTCAGAAAGTGGGGTGCATCACAAAAATTGGATGAGGCCAGCAAAACATGAATCTTTGGCTCAAGGAGAAAAGAAGTGAGCCTGTGAGGAAAGAATATTCTGTTGGTGGGTGCCTCTGGCTGAGATCCAGGTGCCTGATCAGCTGACCCTCAGCAACACTGATAAGCTCATCATTTCAACTTCTCCAACCTGTCTTCTGAATCACATTCACTCACTCCTCCTTCTACCTTCCTGTTGGCTCCTTATCTCTTTTTGTGGCTCATCTCTCTCCATCAACCCTTTATAAAGTGATGGTCTTGAGGGCCCAGTTCTGGGTTCTCTTCTCTCCTCATCCCAGAGTCTCTCCCTTGGTCATGTCACCCCATCTAAGGCCTTTCTTATCCCATCCCCAGCCCAGGTCCCTTCTGAGTCCTAGACCCTCAGATCCACTGGCTATAGCCATCAACTCCCAGATGTCCCCTGAGTACCCCAACCCAACACATCTATAGCAGATGTTGGTGGTGCTGCAACAGATCTCTGGCCCACACCTACTGCCCTCTTCTGCATTTATTTGCCTAAGAGCTTTCATTGGTCACCAAAATCTGCATTGCCTGCTGAGGCATTAGGCCAAAGTGCAGGGGAATTAAAGCATCCCTGCCCTCACCCCCAGGAGACTCTTTCAACCAAGGATGGACAGGAGTTGGTATATAAGCTTCTGAGCTCCCTCACCCCCCAGGCAGGAATACTCCCAAGGTACATGTCTGCCTGGGCTCTCTGAGTTCTCCAAGGTTAAGGTGCAGCTGCCCAGAGGGTAAGTGAATAATAGTGACTGGATAACTGTCTTTATTGGTCACCTTAACTTCCTTTTTCTATCACTTTCTCATTTCCTCACTGTGTTTCTGCCACCTGACAAACTGCTTGCATACAAGTTCTCGTCTTGGAATCGGATTCTCAGGAAACCCAAACTAAGACTACCTGCATACTACTGTCCAAATAGAATACACTATCTTTTCTTCCACTGACCCTTCCACCTTGCCTCTGTCACAGTGATTGGTAGCACTAACTGTCTTGACGCCTCCTGCTCTCTATTCTCCTGTCTTCTCTACCTCCAATCTACCACCAACTCCTGGAGGTCCAACCAGCCCCTCTCAACTTCCCCAACTCCATGCCCCAGTCCCTGATCCTCATCATCTCTCCCGCACCCAGCAACAGCCTCCTTCCTGCCCTGGCACTGCCCCATCCAACCTGTCTCTCTTCACCACAGTGAGAAGGATCTTTTAAGAAGGTAACCCTGATCATGTTACTCCCTAGCTTGTAGGATCATGATTTGCCCCATCCCCTCCTTTAGCTCCCTTTCCTCATTTACACCAGCCCCCCAGCCTTGGAGGCCTTTTCATGCCCTCCCAGCCTTGAAGTCCTATAGTCATACCTAGCTCTCTGCCAGAAGTGACTTTTTCAATGTATCTTCCAAATCTCCCAAGTCTCCAGTGCCTTCCACTCCAGAAAGCCTTCTTTTTTTTCCTTGGAGCCTCCCAGAGTGCCTATTCCTATACCCACAGAACCAGCCTCTGTGAGAGCACACCATGGAGTTGGCTCGCTCCACCTTGGAGCGGTGACCCTAAGATTCCTCCCTACCAGGCCCCAGATAGGCCATGCCCTGCCAGCCCTCCCCTGCTCATCTTGTCATAGGCAGTATGATTTTCGGATCTCAAAGACCTGCAGGGGTGGGGTGGGGGTGAGATACCTGGGCAAAATGCCCAGGGGTCTGGATTCAGTGGGAAACACCGGGCTCAGAGGTCAGAAGAGAAAGCTAGGATAGGATCAGAAGGCAAGGGTCGGTGCTGCAGCCCGCCTCCCCAAAAGGAAGAGGACTTGATCTGAGCTAAGGGTCTGGGCCTCACGGACAGTCCTCTTGAGTGGAGTGGTAGGTCAAGTGAGGGCTTGGGAGCAACACTTACAGCCGACATGTAGTAGGACTTGGTGGCGCAGGTGCCAAGAGTCACGGTGGAAGCAGGCATAGAGGCCGCTATGGCCCAGTTCCAAGCCATGGAGCACAAGCTGAGAGCCGTTGAGCAGGTCAGGGGCTAGGTCTGTCCCATTTACCCTCCATGTCACCGCTGCATCCCAGTTTGCTGTCCCACACGGCAGAGTCACATCTGAACCTAGGCGCTCGTACTGCACGTGGGGTGCCTCTGTGGGGGGTGGGGAGAGCACAGGGCAAAAGTCACAGGTCACAGAGCTGCCCGGGACCACCAGGTGAAATGTGCACGGATGAGACACTGTGAGGAGTCTAGGCCAAGAGGCTCCATGTCTAATGGCCTATCAGGAGATGAGTGCATAAATGTTCTCTATGGCTGTGGAAGTGTATAGGTATGTGAATGTCTCCATATTTGTATGTGTGAGTGCACGTCTGGTGTTTTTATGCATGGGTGGGTGATCTTCTGTGTGTATATGTGTGAGAGAAAGTTTGTATAGTGTCCTGGGAGGGGTTAAATCTCACTGAAAACCAGGTCACTTTCAGTCACTAGGTCCTTTAGAAAGTTTTCTTGACCCCCCGTGACCCTAACCTCTTGCCACCTATAGGCCCAGCCCCAATCACTGACATCTGCTACCCAGGCAAGCTGGAGCTGAGGGGCCTTACTTCTGGACTCCTCCCTCTGTTTCTTGTCCCCATCTTTGTCTCCGGTCTTGCCACTCTCCCTCTCCCCAACTCTGGCCTCCCTGGCAAGCTAGCCCCTAACCTACCCTGCTTCAGCTATCCAGGGCTTGGGCAGCAGCAGGATAAGGGAGATCCAGGATGGAAGCCCTAGGGAACTCCTGGCAGCTATCAACTTTGTGAGGCAGGAACTGCTGAGGTGGGGGTTGGGGAGAGTGCTGGGACCAAGAAAGCTCTCTGACCATTTCTCTCCTGCCCCCAGGAGGGGCCTGTCAGAGCCAAAAGCAAACCCCAGTTCTGGCCTCGGCAACCCAGGCGTGATGGACTGAGCCCAGGAGACTGGAGTGGAAGGGTGGGAGGGAGCACCTGTCAAGAGGCAGCACTAGGTGGGGGAGGTGAGTAGGACACAGAAAATCGGGGACACTGATCTACAGACAACAGCAGAGAAGCAAACATGTAGAGCTGGGTGATATGAATCTAATCTCCTCGTTCCTCATCCTGCCCCCCAAGCCTGGAAGGACAGATGCTTCCCAGGTCTCAGCCAGATCTGTGGAGAAAGGGTGGAAGGGGAAGAGCAACGTGAGAGGGGGGCAGCGGTAGGGGGGGCTGCGGGATCCCTCGTTAACACTCCCTTACATCTCCCCTCCAGAGAGCCACCCCGCTGAGTTGGGGGATTTTCAGAGGCAATTCCTGTTAACGAGCCAATTAACTTGGGCCAGTGGCCTCTTAATTAGACTTGTTAACACCACCAGGACTACAGGGGGTAGGGATCCCCCTATGCCACCAGCCACCACCCCCCCATTGCAGCCCCCTGCCTGGTACTGCTTTTCTCTGTGCTGGAACATTTGTCCCTGTTTGCTGCCTCTGTCACCCTTCCTGTGCCAGGGTCTCTCTGTGTCTTCAGGTTTCTCCCCTGCTGCCTGTCTCTGTCTTGCCCCTCTCTGAGCCTCTCGGTCCCTGTCCCCTGTCGGAGGAGAGGGAAGTAGGAAACCCAGCCAGCCTTGACCACTCATCTGTGGGGGCCCGGGACCAGCCAAACAAAGGATGAACGGCGGAAGGGCGGTGGCTGGGGGCCTTAGAGGCCACAGCTGTGAGGCTGGACCAGAGACTGAATGGGGGCCTCCCCCTGACCAGGGGCCCAGTGTCCAAGGCTCAAGCCATAGAGCCCCCCCCCCCCAATCCACCAGCCCTAGCCATTGAGCCCCCCTCCAGCCTCCCTTCTCAAAACTTGGAGCTTCCAGGAAACATGCCAAGCCCCTCTCTCTCTGAGCCCTGCCCCCTCCCTCACTAACAGACATTCTGCATCCAGCTGCCTGAGGAGGAGGCTGAAAACTGACCGTAGGGGAGGGGGCGTGGCCACCATGGTCCCAGCGGCCACACGTCAACACTGACCAACAGCAGCTCAGAACTAACTTGGACCCAATGTGGTTCTTTAGTACTGCAGGGCAGGTACAGCCATAAGATGAGGAAACAGCCACCTAACAGCATAACAAACATAATGGCAATGGGATAACACTCCCAAGCACCCTGTCTGCCTCACAAAGGAGACAGAAACACAACCTGACAACAGTGACAAACCAACAATGTAAGGGCAGGGCAGGAATGAAAAAATGACAACACAATGACAGAAGACAACTACAGACCACAATATGGAGGTAGAGGGGGCAATATGACATGACAATCACACACGATACACACTGTCACAATTGCTACAATAACAACAATGGCAATACACACAGCCATGCAACAGCTCCAAAGATGCCAATGATTTAATCCTTTGTTTCTGGATAGCTCTCCTCCCGCCCTGTGGGTGCCCCTACTGATGTGCTGTCCATTTCAGAAATTAAATCAAGCAGCAGGGGGAGGATGGGGTTCTTGGCCTTGACGCAGTGACAAATGCTCCAAAGGAATCAGCTGTGAAAAGGTTGTTAGAAGCCAGGATGAGAGACAGAGACAGGATGAGGTCATGGACATGGAGAACACAGAAGGACAGAGCTGACGGCTCCCTCACACCTGCGCACACAGGCTCACATGGGGACCACATGCCGGAAACAGTCCCCCCGGGCGTCCTAAGCAACTTCACATCGCCACACACATAGGATAATGACAGTCACCACAAGAAGAACAAGCACACACAGAACAACCATCCACAAGGTCACAGCCACACAGGGACACCATCCCACTTCAGGGATGGTTAACACCTAATACAAGATGATCATATGCATGCACAGGGAGGGCACTGTCACCCAGAGGCACAGTTACACATAAGGGCACAGTCTCACATCTGGGAGACAATTTAACAGGGACACAAACATACAAAGAGACAGAAAGAAACCATCATAATATCACACATAGGGTACAATCTCAATTGCAAGGACAAAGCTCCACAAAGAGCATGGTCACACATAGACAACGTCACACGCAGGGCACAGCCCCCAAGGATACAACCACACAGAGAAATGTATTCAAACAAGGACATGGTCTCACTCACACAAGAGCATAGCCTAATGCACAAAGACAGTTATACTCTCAGAGATACAGACTTAACACTCAAGTCTTTGGTCACATGTGGCTCTGTCTTTACATGCAACACAGGGCAGGAGCCAAGACAATGGGAGTGGCCACTGGCAGGTCTAAGCAGGTGAGGTCAGCACAAGAGCCCAAGATGGACTGACTGCAGGAGGGGGGTTAATGGGTTGACCTGGTGGTCCTTTCAGTCCCTGCCCACTGGGGAGCAGCCCTGAGGTGAGCTAGGCTCTTTCTGGGTCTCAGTGTCAGTCTTACAAGGAAGAAGCCACCAGAGCCTTGACCCACCACCCTCCTTGAACCCACACCCTTGAGGGTGACAGGATCTGCTCTGTGCCTGGGTCCCAGAGGTGCCCCCACCTTCTCTGCCTCTACCTAATCCAGCCAAGGTTGGGGTGGGAGCAGAACCCATCCAAGGGGAAAGCTCCTGACAACTTAGAGCTTGCTCAAGGAGTTTCAGGGTCAGACCTTATACTGATGTGGCCATGTGAGGTGTGCCTCAAATGCAGTTTGAGCGCTGGTGGTCAAGTTAAGAGGGTACCTGTTTCCCAGAAGGGGTGCAGCATCTTGCTCTGTGGGCTGTGTGAAGAACTCAGCCTTCACTGGACAAATGGTAGGGGAAGGGCAGGAGGCTGCCAATGGACCAGCCTAAGCAATCCCTGCCTCCTCCAATCATTCTAGCTGACTGACCTGTCCCCTTCCTTAGCATGCCTGCCCTCTCCCACTTGTCACCCTGCCCATCCTCACATCTTGTTATCAACCATCTCTGTCTCCATCTTCTCTCTAGGATAGGGGAAAGCAGTCTTGGCCACTGTCTCTCTCAGTGCCTTCCACTACACCCCCCACAAACCCCTAGGGGATCCCATTTCATCAGATTAATATACAGGCCCTACCTATAGCAGCCCCCAACTCCTATCTCACCTGCCCGTTACCCCACACAGCCACTCTAGTAGGAAGAGGAAGAGATTATCAAGCCAGAGATACCATCAGCACGGAACCACACGGAGTGACTGGAGGACTGTGCACATGAGGTATCAGTGGGTCACCCAGCATATCAGTGTCATATGACTTATGTCCTTCTGTGTGTTCATGTGTGGCAATGCCAGCAAGTGCCAGTGTGTGGTCTTGGGTGGATGCACACAGCTGTGTGAGAAGGGTTCATGTTCAGCTCTGGGTGGGAGTCATCAGGGAGCACCATCCCACCCCCCCAGAATCCTCTCCTCCAACACTCACCCTGAGGACTGTGTCTCTGGGCGTAGACAACAGCAGTGGCGGCAGCAAGCACAGCGCAGCAGGCCCACGGGACAGGAGCAGCCATCTGCTGGGAGAAATGGGGATAGGGGATGGCGGGGGAAGGAGAGGCATCAGCCCAGGCAGGAACCTCCTGGGAGCCCCTCCCTATTCTCAGGCAAGACTGGGAAATCCCAGCCCTAGGGCTAGGACACCTTGACCCCAAATGCCCTTCTTAATGGGGCTCAGGATTCTCTTCCAAGCAATAGAAAGCAACATTATTGGCATCTGTAGGCAAACATTTGCTAAGATGGTACAAGGCAACCTACAGTGGTTTGTTGTTCGATAAGGCTGCTGGTTGCAGGATGTAGTCAACCACGGATGAGTTATGGAACATTGGTTATGCTAGGGCCATTTTTATAAAAACAAAAATAACTTTACTGGTGAGGTTGGCTAATTAGCTATAAACATTGCAAACTGAAAGGGTAATGTTTGAACTTAACACGAGGTCTATACTTCTCCAAATTGCCTTGAATGGAAGGCCCCCTGCTGTGCTCCTGGGGAGAAAGCCTGAAACCTGGATGGTTAGAAGCCCCTCATATCTGCACCACCCCCCACTTCCCCATGAGCCTTGCCACTGGGCTCTGTGATGTTCACAGCACCAGGGTACCAAGGTCAGATGTGGCTTTTGCTTTAGTGTACAGTGACCAGGAGAGAAAGGGTATTTCACATATAAGTCCTTGTTGGGGGACCCAGCCCATCCTTTACCCCAGACATGTGCCCCAGGAGCCTGAGACCCTCAGCCCAGCAGATGTGCATCAGTGTTTACACACACCTACATAGGTACACAAAGCACAGTGAGGATATGTCCCCACAAGTCAGGATGGTTCCAGTGGCCCCCTAATCTGTTATCCTGCTTCATGGGATGGATCCAACTGCACCCCAATCTACCCCAGCACACAATCATACCTGAGGGCAGGGAAATAACTATTCCCTACAGAAAAAGCCTCAAATATGACCCTTCTACCCTAGTGTGAGGAGACAGGGGGACTGTCAGCCAGACAGAAGCAGAGATCTAGAAGAGGAATACTGCCAGACACTCAACCAGGGTGAGTGGTACTGTCAGAAATATAGCCTGAAATACAGCCAAGACACTGGGCAGAGAAACTGCCCAAAACAACCAGACAGAATCCCAGAGAAAGAGCACACACAGTTGGAGATATACTAAAGACACTGTGTGAGGCACAATCAGATAAAACCAGAGAAACAGGTAGCTATAACCAGATAACCAGGCAGAGACATGGTCAGAGACTAACTGACATACAACCAAAGGATCCACCAGAAATACTGTAAAATGCTCGGCACATGCAAGCAAATGTACCACCAGAGAAAGAGCAAGAAACACAGGCAGAGAAACCATCAGCGACATAGCAAGAGAGCTAGAGACACTGTCAGAAACCATGCCAGAGAAACTGCCTGACACACAAGCAGAGAAATACCAGAGAAACTGATAGACACAAACAGGCATACACCCAAAAATACAGCTAGTGAGAGAGCCAGAGACATAGCCAGATGCTCAGTCAGGAAGTATCCACACCACTAAAAACACTGCCAGGGACACTCAGACATACAGACACACTGCCAGACACAGCCAGAGACACTGTCAGAAATACTGCCAGACAAACAGCCAGACATACAGCCAGAGAACTGCCAGAGAAACTGCAAACAGAGCTACAGCAGGGAGGAGACAAATGTGAGTGTCAGCCTGTAGCAGCGGGTGGGAGAACTGGAGAGAATCTGACTTCCGGGGGCTCCTTTATGGGAGAGGGTTCCTGCCTGCCTGTGGCTACACTAACCCCTCACCAGGTGGGTCCCCACATCTGCACCTGGTTGTCCTCCAGCCACAGCCACAGGTGCTCTGACTGCTCCTCCCTGGCACAGCTTGTCTCTCTAGGCCCCGGGTGGCTTTGGCTACCCCTCCCACATCAGTGACTCCCAGGGCCTTAGCTACCACTTGGCCTGACTCCTCTTGATCCTCAGCCACTCCCCTATCTTCAACTATTCCTCAGGCCTAGAAGGTTAAGACAATGGCCAAAGTCACAGTCAGCAAGCAGTGGGGCCAGGAAATGAACCCAGAAACTGTATGAATTCAGAAGGAGCTAAGGAGCAAAGGAGAGGGAGAGAGAGAGGCAAGAGGTTAGAGGCCTACCTAGTTCTCCACCTCAATCACTGAAGGTAGCCCTCAGATAGTCCCCCCCAGCACCTCTGCCATCTGTCCATGTCTTTCTCCACACAGCCAGGAAAATACTCTACCTTAGTGCCAGGCCCCACTGCCTACCACATGGGAGCAGGAATCAGGGTATGCGGAGGCAGAGGGGACCAAGGTTAGATCACAGGATGAAAGAAGAGGGACAGGGTGGCCCTCTGCTCCCAGCTCCTTCCTGGTCCCAGTTGGGAGTGCAGGGGAAAGGAGACAGCCTGGCATGAGTGTGCATGTATACAAGCATGCATGTATGCATGCACATGCAAACACACACACACACACACACACACACACACACACACACACACACACACTCAGGCCCCCTCAGGGGGAGGGGTGGCTTCTTCATCAAAGTCGCCTCCATCAGCCCGATGAGTTACTGTAAGGGCCGGGCCCTGGGCCAACGGGGCTGCAGCCATGGGAGACGGGCGCTGCTGAGAGCAAGTGCTGCAGAGAGTGGGGGATGGGGTACCAAGACAGACACTGCATGGCTGGGGGCACCCAGAAAAGAGAAAGACCCAGGGAGGGGGGAGCATAGAGACAGGGAAAGAGGGAAAGCCATTAGCCAAGACCCAGGGGACAAGAAGATACCAAGATAGGGAGAAAGGGAAGAAGAGACCCGGGAAGAGAGATAGAGACCACAGGGGTTGGGGCAGGGATTCAAGGGCAGAGGAAGGGATAGATCCAGAAAGGGTCTCTGTGTCTACCCTAGAGCATCTCCCTAAGCCCATCCATCTCCCCCAGTGCAAAAGGAGGATAGTGTCCTTGCAGCGTTCCTGGGGGCTATAGGGTTTCTTTCTCCCTGGAGATATAAGAGTGTAGCTCTCAGGGAATTAGGGTAGACCAAAACCCCACCCTATCCCACCCCATCTCTGCCCCTGCAGATCCAAAAAGTCCCAAACCAATTTCATTTCCCCCTTCCCTCAAAGTCCCAACTGGGTCCATTCCCAGTTAGGGAAGTTGAGGCCAGAGGCATCCAGACTATAACCTCCGCCCTGCCCTAGCTCACCTCAGGCCACCCATTCCAGGGCAAAGAGCCTCTTTCCCAAGAATTTTTCAAATCCACACCCCATGGCTTTGGGATAGATCTGGAGGATAAATCCCATAAAGCTTCAGATAAGGGCTATGCAAACTGGCTGAGGCTCTCTGTAGACCCCTCCAGGGGGCCAGCCTGGCTTCCAGCCAGCCCCAGCCCCACCATGAGGAGGCAACAGAGGGCACTCCATTAACAAGAAAGGAGGCCAGTACCTAGCAACCCAAACCCTGTTAGCACAAGGAGCCCAGAACCTCTCCTGACATAGAATCTCATAGTGTCATCGTTATACACACATAGGTGACACATCAAGAGACAAATCCTGGGCCCCAATTTACTGTCACTGTCCTACTGTGACACAAAGACACCATTACACAATGATAAAAACACCCAGTGAACAGGGCACATTTCCATAGTTGACAATGACATACAGGGGTGTTGATAGTCTCTATAGTGACAATAATGCAGTGAATGACAGTCACGTTCAATGACACCAACAAATGGGGCAATGATACCTGTTGACACTGACACAATCACAGTGACAGTAATCTCAGAATCAAAGATGCAATGAGACTGACAGTCACATAGAGTAACAATGATGGTGTGTCCACAGTAACACAAGGATGTTAACAGTCAGACTCAGTAACATGGACAGTCATACAGGATAACACCAGCTCACAGTAATATTGGCACCATGGAGGCTGACAGTCACTAGCAGTGACACAGACAGACACAATGACAGACTCCCGATTAGGGAGCAACCTCAATTTCTCAGTTTGAGTCAGGCTTACGAGGGGCCCAAGACCCCTCTTACCAGCTCCAGCAAACTTCCAGGTGCCCCGTGCCCCCCACCCTCATCCCCTGCTCAGCTAAAGGCAGAACCTAAGGGAGGGGAGGTATGAATTTGGAGAGCTCCTATTTATCCCTACAGAAGGTTACACAAGCCCAACCCTCAGGAAACCCTGCTACATCCAGGGTTGAACTGAGGGGTTCTGAGCATCACTGGCTGGGGCCCAGCTCTAAATGTGAGTATTGACGTGCAACAATATGTTCTGAGCTTCAAGGCATTAGTTGGTGTGGGTATGCTGAGGTCAGGTAGGCTCAATCTGGTCTGAACAATGAACGAATAGGGAGGGCCCATGTGGTAGTCCCCAAAATTAAAATCCAACCAAAGTCACTGGCCTGGACTACCCTTGCAAGGACTTACAGCAGGGTGAGTTCAGGAACATGCATATCTGCTGGGGGGCATCTGACCCATGGCATAGCCAAGGTGACATCTCCACAGCTTCTAGTCCCCCTAGGCAACCCCAGACTCCAGAATCCTTCAGTGTGAGGGAAAAGACACTTTGTCCTAGGGCCTCGTCCCCCTCCCCTCTCCTGACAGCAGTTGTAGAGGACCCATCCTGAGAAGAGGCAAGAGCACAGGACAGGACACAGCATGGACTGACTTAAAAACTTAGAGAGCTCTAGAGGCCTCAGACCTGCAGAAGAATTAGGGTAGAGCAAGGAAAAGAGACACCTTCATTTGGAGGTAGAGAGAGAAAATGAGAGAGCAGTGGCAGTAACAGGGACAAGGATGTGGTGGGCAAGGAGGAGAAGCACTGGCCGAAGGGGAGCCTGGGAGAGACAGTCAGGGCTGGCTGGAAGCTCCAAGAAGGGGAGGAGGGGCTAAGGCCGAGAGGCCCCCAGATCCCACCAGGCCTAGACAGCCTGGACAGCGTGGGCGGTGGGGGCGGGGGCAGAGGCCTGAGCAGTCCAGAGGGTGTGTGTGGGGGGGGTTAAAGGCCGAGGAGGGAGGCCTGGCCCCTGGCAGCTGGCCCGGCAAACCCCCTACCGGGGAAGGGGCGGGCCTGGGTCAGGGGCCAGCTTCTGGGACTGGGGCTGGCTGGCCACTGGGCAGGCTCCCACTCTCTGTGGCGTCTCTACCTTCTGTCTCTGAGTCTCTTGTCTCTGGCTTTCTCTCTGAATCCAGACTTGGCCCTCCTCTCAGCTACTAGTGCCCCCACCCCGAGGGGCATAGGAGCCATGCCTGGGTTCAGGATTCAAGCCTTATCTCCTCCTGGGCTATCACATCCCCACTCACTCTAGGGTCAAGCCCCAGTGCTCAGGGGAAAGGACCCCACCTAAACATAGGCTCCCATCTCCCTCCGTAGAAGGGGGCAGAAGTTGAACACCAGTGGGAGGGGGGCCAGGAGGGAGGCAGAGGGAGCAGTCCCCTAGCTCCAGTCTCTGGCTGAGGTTGTGGAAAAGGAGCGGCCCAATGTGAGTGAGTTGGGGGGGGTGGGTATCCGCACCTGCTGTTGTGACCTCCACAGCCAGAGATGGGGGGCCTGGGGGGGGGACAAGATTCCAATGGATTTTGGCAGCAGCCAGGACTCTGAGTGTTCAAACCCCCCACCTCCAGCCTCTTGCACCATGGGGACCCTGAGATCAGCATGTGCGTGCCCTGCTGCACGTGTGTACAGGCGTGTTGTGGGGGGAACCTGGGGCCTTCCCATGATGGGCCTGGCTGGGCAGCAGGGAGGTATCCTGGAGAGGTGGGAATCTGAATCCCACCAGCCCATGCCCACATGTAGAGCCCTACTCAGGGCCCTGCATGCTGCCTGGTTACCTGGCATGGGCTTGTATATGCATATATATGCAGGCTTGGGCTTAAGCAGCCCTCTATGTGCAAAAGGTCTTGGCTTTCTCCCTCAAAGGTCATGTGGTCCAATCCCCTTCCCATCAAATGGAGAACAGGAAGGGGCAAGTAAGTGTGTATCTTCCCTTTGGGCACATGGTCTCTGGACAACTTCAAAGAACCTGGGGCACAAGCACCAAATTCCCCATCCTCCTAGCCTTAGTCCAGAATCTCTTCTGGCTTCTAGGAGAATCAGGAGGACCCCACTACCTAGAAAAGGGCCATGCACCAGTCAGGTTAAGTCTGCAGGGAGTGGGGGGTTGCTCTTCTTGATGAGACAGACAGCTGCAGCAGGAGGTTAGATAGCTGGAAGAACTCCCATTCATTGGTGGGGGATGGGCAGAGCAATGACAGTGGAGGGGAGCATCCCAGCTGATGAGGCAGGGCAGGAAAGAGGCTGCAAGGCCTTCCATGGAAACAGAAGGACGGACAGAATAGTTTTGCAGACTTGGGAGCTGGGACAAAGACCTATCTGCCTTAGCATCTCTCACTACACCCCATCCCTGGCCCCATGACTGCTATGGTGCAGACACACCCTCTAATATATACACAGAGGCCTATGCTTGCAAGCTTGTGCACACACACACACACATACACACATACACACACACATACATACACACGGGTGGGGTGGGGGGCAGGGGAGACATTGCATGTGAAGCATTGGTTTCTAACAAAAAGAACTGAAAATGGTCTTTCTGACAGAGCTAGAATGGAGTAGGGGGAACAGAAACTTCGCCTGTCTTCATGTAACAATGTCCTGTTCTCCCTGCCCCCCTAACACACACACACACACTGCACACACTACTTCTGAGGAAGCTTCTGGTCTGCTGGGCAAAAGCAAGCCATCCTTCCTCCCCCTTACTCCCTCCTCACAGTGGGGAAGCCAGAGCAATCTGTTCCTGATGGGTAAACACAGGCATGAGTACGTGCACACACATGCTCACAAACACACCAGCAATTCAGGGTCACATGGCACCCAGTGCTCACTTCTCCCCGAGATGTAGCACACACTGGGGACTCTCACTACCACCTGGCAGAGCTCCTTGAAGCCCTCCCTACCTTTACATACACACAGCCAGAGCTTCACAGACACACGCAGGCAGCCTCTCACAGACACTGGCACCCATAGTTCACCATCGTGACTACACATCTTGGCCCTCCCACGTGGACGCCCACTGCCACAGCTTCACACACGCTGTGCATGCACACACGTATTACAGTCACAGTCATACACACAGACTCACACACGCTCACTCAAAACAGGCACAGTCTCACATATGGATGCCATCACACATTCAGAACAGTCTATCTTCCACACAGATATCATCGCACCTCCAGAAACTCAGAGTCCCCCAGTCACCTTCAGCCTCTCATGCTCCCACATCCAGCAGTGAGAAATACAAAGATACACACAGAATAGCTACTCCATGCTGGGTCCTTGGATTGCCCGGGCTGCACTTGGGGGTAGGGTGCTAAAGCTCAGGGTAGCCTAAGGAAGAAGGAAAAGGGAAGGAGAAACTTTGTTCATCCCCCAAAAGCAAATAAATATCTGATAACTTCCTAGGTGGCTCCTTCCTCCCCTGACCCTGCTTTCCCAGCATCCCGGAATAAGAGGAGATCCAGGCCAGACAGACAGGGTAAGGTAAGGATCCAGGCCAGACACCCCTGGGTGAAGAGATGGTGGCACTGGTAGCAAAAGCCAGAAAACCCCAGAAATAAGCTCACTCCCCAGACCCCTCCTGCCTCCCCTTAGCACCCCCTCTTCTCCAGGATGAGGATCAGCAACAGTTCTCAACCTAGCCACCTGCTGTATGATCCCAGTCCTCTTCAAAACCTCTCTGTGCCCATAACTATTTATAGTGCACCTGAGTGTCAGGCCTGGCTGCAAGAGGCAAGGTAAGGAGAAGGAGATGCGGCTCAGACCTCAACCCCCAGCCCCTGCCAAAGCCCTGTCATCACTGTTAGGCCCAAAGAGAGATGGGGACAGCACTGGCCAAGCAAGTGCTCTTCTAACTAACCATTGAGGACAAGAATTGTAAAGTGTCCTTGGACCCTGCAGCCCTGCCCCCCATCACAAGAGAGGACGCTGTGTCGCTGTCCAGGCAGAATGGAATCCAAGCTGTGCTGGCCAGGCCCCAACCTGGGAACAACTGGCATTGCTGTTGACATCCTTACCATTTGCCACTCCAGGTGTAGCTTGGGCCCTAACACCCTATCATAAAGGGAGCATGGTAGGGCTCCATGGAAGCCAGGAAGGGAAGCAAACATCAGACAAGAGGATGTAAGGAAACCAGGTAGGGCAATCCCATAAAGCCCAGGTGATAGGGACTTAAGGAAAATAAAAAAGTAGACAGTGGGAACAAAAGAAATCAGGCAGAAGGGTCTAGGAAAACCAGGTGACAGAGCCCAAAAGACCATAGGCTGTGGGGACCAAATGAAACTAGGCAGTGGGGACTATAGTTTGCTAGGAGGTGGGAACAAATGAAGCCAGGCAAGAGGCCCACAGGATGTGAGAAAAGAACGATATCAAGAGCTCATCCCCTCTGTAGATGTCACCCCCACACCCTGCCTGGACCTCTTTCTCTGTAGCCCCCTTCCCACCCAGGTTGTGGTCCCCTCCCCCAGGCCAGTGGAAACAGCTAGAGCCCCCTCCTCTCTCAGAAGCCTGGGCCGGTTTCAGCCAATGGGCCCCAGCCCCATCCCTGGGACCTCAGGAAGTCCCAGTCCCTCCCACCGGCTGTAGAAGCAGAGGGGCTGTTGGGGAAGGGGGGGGGGGGGAGAAAGAGAAGAGAGACAGCTTGGCAGGGGGAGCGCGCCGAGCAGCCGCGGGGGGCGGGGGCCGAGAAAGGAGCGGGAAGCTCCGAGGCGGGCTGGCGGGCGGCGCCGGCGGGGGTGTCTCAGCGGCGGCAGTGGGGGTGACAAGTTCTCCGGCCCTGCGGCCGCGCGGCCACTGACCTGGGTCCCCGCGCAGGCGCCCCGTCGGTGCCTCCGGCGCTCCTTGGGTCCGCCCCGCAGCCCGCGGGCATAGGGCGCCCGGGGCTGGGGCCCAGGAGGCCCGGGCCGGCCCGGGGGACAGGAGCCCCCCGCAACACCGCGACTCCGGACGGGCGGGCGGGCTAGGGGCCGGCCCGAGCTGTGAGTGAGCGAGCGAGCAAGGCGGCGAGCGGGCCGGGAGGAGGGGAGGAAGGAGCGCGCCACGAGCGAGGCGAGCTAGCAGAGGGAGCGAGTGAGGGACGGCAGGCAGTGAGGTCATCCTTTGAATCTAATTGTCTGAGTCAGGAGGAGATGTGGCACTTGATGCTGGGGGAGGGAAGGGGAAGGGACCCTCTGCTCCGAGCAGCGGCCCCTCCTCACACCCAGGGCCGCTCGGGCCTCCCTTCCCCCGCCCAGGGCGAAGTTGCCTCAGGCCAACTCCGGCGGACCCCAGCCTGTCTCAGGGTTGACTGACCTCTGTAGCCAGGGGAAATCAATAAGCCGTGAGATGTGGGACCCAGTCCCACATCACCCCCCAGAGAGTGGCCACCTTCCTACTCTCTGGGGGTGATGGCGACCCCCACCCAGGCCCAGGTCAAGGTTCCTAAATTTCTAAGGGTAATGGTAGGTGCCCAACCCACCTCCAGGTCACATTCCTGCCCTTTGAGGATAAAGGGGAAACTTCAGCCAGCCTTCCAAGTTACCTTCCTGCACTTTAGGAGCATGGAGCCCCCAATTCTATTCCCTAAGTTACTTCTTGCTCTGGGAATATTAGGGAATCTGGACATTGAACCCCAGCTCACCTTCCGACCCTCTGAGAATAATAGTGCAATGCCACCCAATCTTCCAGTTACTGAACTTTGGGGGCATAAGGACCTCCAATTGACCCCAAAGGTCTCCCTATTCTACATGCCCAACTTTTTAAGAGAGGCAAAGACCCAGGCTAGATTACCAGGGTCCCCTAGGGGCTGGGCTGCCCAAGGAACCAGGCTACTCCGTGGTGGGGGGGTGAAGGGGGACAAGATGGGCCCTGGGTCTGTTAGGTATGCACACCCATGCATGCACATATGACCACATGTGCACATGTGTAAACACACAGGGGGTGCGCACCAGGCAGCTGGGGATGCTCACACCAAGGGCCACACACCCCTCCCCTCACCCCCTGGGGGGAGGGGTGATAAATATTTAAGGGCTTTTAGCTCAGAAGGGGCTGAAGCTGGGGGAGGGAGGGGGATCCACGATGCCTGATTAATGGGGTTACGGGCTTGGATCAATCCATCCGCCCGCTGCTCCCTGCTCCCTCCCCCCTCCTCCTCCCTCCCTCAGCCTAATGCGCTTTATCAGGAGACGCTTTTCTGACTTGGCAGCGTCGGGTGTTTTAAATAGACCCATTTAGAGCAGGGGTTGGGGGAGAAGGGGGGAAGGGAGACAGAGATTGAGACAGGCTGGGAGACAGAGATGATTCAGGAGAGAGACAAGCCCTGGAAGAGAAACTGGGAGAGGAGAGACAAAAGGAGATGCAGAGACACGGAGATAAGAGACTGAGGATGAGATACCCAAGGAGGCTGATACGGGAGGGGGTAATAGGAGGCCAAGGGGAAGCTGGGGGGTTGCAGAGCAGAAACAAACAAAAAGAGAGAGAGAGAGAGAGAGAGAGAGAGAGAGAGAGAGAGAGGAAAGGAACCACCAGCAGCAGAGAGAAACCCGGAGAGAGGCTCTCTGCAAGGGCTGAGTGCTAGCCTGGGAGACAGCAGATATCTTTATTTCCAAAAACAGTTTTTCATCCACTTTGTTAAATTAAAAAGCTGTTTTTAAAGTGATGCTGGAGGTGCTGTGGAAGGAGGGTGGACAGAACTGCCAAGTCTTCCCTCCCAGCCTCCTCTTTGGGCCCCCACAGAAGCTGCCTAACCCTTAACTAACCCCAGGGGTGTTCTCTAGCTCCCCTGCTCTCTGTGATCCTCTGGGATCTCTAGAGACACAGTCAGGGCATCAGAGCTACTGTTCATTGGCAGGAAGTCCTTCCTGCTGTCTGGCCTCAGTTCCTCCTGCTGCAGGAGCCCAGTCTCTTGCCCAACCACTAGCCTTCTCTTCTCCAGCCCCTGTTGCAACTCAATACGGTGATCCCAATTGTGGGGGGGTGGGATTATGTGCTCATAGAAGTAGCTCACTTTACCATCAAATCATGAGACTCCTCCCAGGTGTGCCCCCTATAAATATTTATTATCTATTGTTGTGTAAATCCGAATTTCTATCAGATACCCTACCCTGTATCCTTAGGTCCTTTGGGAACAGTGGATTGGAAGCTTAACTCTCTACAGCTTTCTGGAGCCTCCCTACTCTTCAGAACCCCACCTCCATTTTAAGTCCCTTTTATGGCCATGTGTCAGCATGGGATACCCCACCCCACCCTCAAAAACATCCCAGTCCTAGTTCTGAAGGGTCAATCAGTCCCCTACTCCTGGGCCGGGAAAATGGCCAGTCTGTTTGGGAGCTGAGATGAAAAGCCGGCTGGCCTTTGTGGGCCTCTGGCGGGTTTTGGACAATAGGCCCTTCCGTTCCGCTCCAGCGCCTCGATTCCTTGGACGCCCCCACCCTGGGCTGCCAATCGGGGGCCTTGGCTGCCCTTAATGAAAGGCAGGGAGAGTCAAGCCCAGCCCCATGGCTGGCCCCAGAAGATTTTGGAATTTCCTCCGACCCCCATCCCATCTACTCCAAGCCCAGCTGCTTCCCCAATCAAGCCAGAGAGATGCTTTGGGGGCAGAGAGGGAGCCTGACAATGAGACAGAAATATATTCCCACATCCAGGATTCAGCCCTCTTAAGTACAGAACCCAGTTTTCTGACCTGGCTTCGCCCTTGCCTGTGTGACTGCGGGTAAGTCCCTTCCCCTTCGTGGGCCCATCATAGGGGCATGAAAAGCCTCAGAAGGAAGAACAGAGGAAGAGAAGGAAGGGATCTCAGGCCCTCCTTCACGCACATCCCCAAACCTATAGCCCCATTGCACCAGCCTGATACCCAGAGACAGACCTGCCTCATGTGGGTCCCCAGCACATACCTCTTCACCACTGGCCGTACACTGAGCACATCAATGTCCTCCTTCTCCAGACCAACTCTTTCCAAGACTTCCAAAACCAAGGGGATGGGATGATGTGACAAGGCTGGATTCTAGAAGGGCAAAGGGCACAAATCAGAGGTCACAGAGGACCCACAGGCCTTAGTCCAACTAAGAACTCATTCCATACAATGCCTCTCAGAGAAGGGGAGACTGAGGCAGGCAGCAGGTAAGTGTCTAGAAAAGGGAAAGTTTTTTTTTAATGTTTATTTATTTTTGAAAGAGACAGAGTGAGAGCAGGGAAGGGACCAAGAGAGACAGAGGAGACACAGAATCCGAAGCTGGCTCCAGGCTCTGGGCTGTCGGCACATAGGCCAATGCAGGGCTCAAACTCATGAACTGAGAGATCATGGCCTGAGCTGAAATCGGAGGCTTAACCAACTGAGCCACCCAGGTGCCCCTAGAAAAGGGAAAGTTGAGAATAGTCCAGACTCCCTCCAGCACCCCATGTTGACTTCAGATGCTAAACCACAGGGACAAAGGGAAGCCACAAGTGGCCTAACATCACATACAGATACATACTCATATCCACAAACAATCCAAAGTCCCCAGACAACCAATTCACAGGCACAAGTACTTCCACATCACACACTTTTTCACACGCAACCGGCAGGGCAAAAACACCCACCATCATACTATCCTCTTCTCATCACCACTACGATTTATTGAGAATCTGTTATATGCCAGGAACTGTGTCAAGCACTTTATATGCATTATCTCATTTAATCCTCATGACTTCTCCATGAGGTAGGTTCTATTATTATTCCCATTTGACAGTTGAAAAAACAAGGTTCAGGGAAGTTAAGTAACTTGCCTCCGACCATATAGCTGATCAGTTCCAGTGCACAGATTTGAGTCCAAGTCTAGCTCCAAAGCCTTTGTGCTTTACTGGTTTGCCTCTGCAGTTCTCTCTCTTGCCTGCACAATGCCTTTCCCAGTAATAGTAACAGCTAACACTTGTTCCGAGTTCTTAATGAGTCAGGTATCATGATAAGTGCTTAACATACATTTTGTACTGAATCATCAAAACAACTTTAGAGTTAACCCTGTTTCCATTTTACAGATGAGGAAACAGAGGCTCAGAGAACAAAAGCACCTTGCCCAAAATCCCACAAATGGTAGCTGATATCCCACAAATGGTAGCTGATAAGGAAGCCAGCTTTGTATTCAGAGCTGTCTTGAAAGCCACTATTGCTTCAATGGGCTCCAGTCACTCAACAGAAGAGATCCTCAGGATCCAACTTCCCCTCCCCCCCCTAAAAAATAGGTCCCAGATGTGTTTGCCAAAGGCATGGTCAGGTGCCTAAACACATACCCATGAGAAAGGGTCATCCATGTCATCCAACCCTGACCGAAGACGCAACCAGACAGAGATGGCCATAAACTAAAATAAGGTGTTAGAGACAGGGTGGCTGGTGATAATAGATACAGACATACCAAGAGATAGGCAAACAGAGGGAGACAGGTTAGAGACAAGAGGCACACATCAGGCCAGAGACTAACAGACATTTGGGAAAAGAGACAACAGAGGGAGAGGAAGATACAGGCAGACATGAAAAAACACAAATAAGTACCAACATCAAAAGACACAGACACACATAAGGAGCCCTCTAGGGGCGCCTGACTGCCTTGGTCAGTAGAGCATGCGACTCTTGATCTTGGAGTTGTGAGTTCGAGCCCCATGTTGGGTGTAAAGATTACTTTAAAAAAGAGGGGGGGGCTCCAACCTTCACAAGAAAAAAATTGTGTAAGCAAACAAGGCTCAGGCTGTGCGTGGCTTGTGCATATGTGTGCGTGCACATGTGTTGGGGGTGCATGCAGAGTCTGTATCGCTACGCACATTACACCAGCTGTTCCAGCAATTTCATCTGATTAATAATAAATGCCCCGTAATTACAGCTGCTCCCCCAGCCCTCTTTCCTGTTTTTTGTCAGCTGCTGCCAGGCCAGCCCCTTATGGACCCCACGGCCCTCTCCATCCTCACCTGCTGCCTTCTAGTAGGCTGAGAGGATACAACCTGATGGAGGAGGCCAGACTCCCATTCTGAGGAGGGAATACCCATCTATCTTAGATTAATGCCCTCTACCTCCAAGTAAAAGACCATCTCCGGTCTCACTCGGTACTCTCCCCTATCCTAGGTATAACCTGTGACTCCTAACATGGCCTAGGGGCCCAAGTCTAGGAAGCAAAGAGATAAACTACAAACTCCCCTTGTCCACCCTTTATCACTCACTGGTTGAAAGAAGTCTCCATTCACAAACTTCCCCTAGCTTTGGAACCTCACAGACTCAAAGGAGGAAGGAACTAGTTCAGTGGCCCCCACCACATCATTCCAACCCAGAATCTCTGCCTACTTGTGTATCCTCCTGCTTTGGACACTGGGTGGCTCCGCCTCCATTCCTGAGCGCCACCGCCCCCCCCCCCCCCAGGTCCACCTCCTTCCAGGCCTCCCACCCTAGCTCTCCAAGGCAGCTCTATCAGAATCAGCTGCGGGTTTGTGCTGATCTGTTTCTAATCGCTGGGGCCTGGTTCACGCTTGCCCCCCCCCCCCAATATTGATTCCATTATTTGGAGAATCATTGACGTCAGGGAGCTGGATGGGTGCCAAAACCGCCTTCTCTCCGGGCCTGGGCCAGGCCCCAGCCCCCCCCCCCCCCATCCCGTGATTTCACAGAGGGGCCCAGAAAGGTCAGCTTACAGGCCAAGGTCACACGGCATCTGCCCTCAGAGGCCAGGCTTTTCTTACCTTTTTGGAACCACTGTGCAGCATCCATCTCCAGGGAAGAGGGGATACACAGATGCCTGGGGGGTCAGAAGTGAGGTGGGGGCCTATAAAAGGGGGTGTACAAGAACCCCACTGGGACTCAGGCTGCAAGGAAGGGCTCTAGGAGGTAGGGATGGGGGCAGTGGCTCAGAAAAGGCTACTTAAGGAAGATTTTTTTTTTCTTTGCCACATACTTATTTTGGAATATCTTGAAGCTGGACTTGAAATGGTTACAACTGACTACTTAATTTATACATCTGATATCAGATGTATATTCAAACTCCCCAGGAAGTAAATTCTCTACAGTGTAAAATAACAGACTACCCTAAATGTTGCCATAATTTGAAGAACTCGCACCACTAGTTTTATAAATCTTTGTCCCATATACAACAGAAGCTCTGTCTCTCATGCATCTCCTGCCCATGCTGCCTCAGTTTTCCTATACTCTCCTGGTCTCTTCTGGCTCTGTGTCTATCTTATCAAGATGCAGCCACTGCTACACTAGCCCACACGAGCAACTCCTAGGCTCTGGCTGGACAGGGTATTTTTAGGATCTGAACCCCGTGTTCTCAGACAGACATTAATAACCAATACAGACAGTCTGTGGTGCCCACAGCAGCTAAACAACCTCAGAGCCTAGCCTCAGCAGCTCAGAGATGGGGTCTATTGCCTTAGCTAGAGTCCAAGAAACCAACCTAGAGAGACCAAGGGACACGCTCACAACCACATGAGAAAAGGACTTCTGAAAAATCCTGAAGCTGAGAGGACAGAAGTGACCTCTGACCTCTGCCACAGAATCAGTCATCCCCACCTCCACCCCAGTTGCCCTTAGTCCCAACCTTTTCAAGGAATAAGCTGCCTATCCTCTGCACCCCTTCCCTGAGTGCAAGGAGATCCTTCCTTTAGTCTAGACTACAAATCATTCAGGCGCCTTTCAAGTCAAATAGGGGTAATACAACAGACACTGCTCTGTCTCAAGCCACAAACCCCAGAGAATCCCCTCTCCCACTCAACAATTCATTCCTCAATATTTATTGAGCACCTAATCCGTGTCAGGTACTGTGCTGGCAGTTGAGGATATGGTCCTGCCCGCATGGAGCACTCAGTCTGATGAGAGAGAAAAAGATGCATCACCCTCTTACCAAGGAGTGTTCCAGGTCTGTGCCAGGGTCAGGGTACAGCAGTGAGCAGAGAACCCAGTCCCCGGGTCCCACAGAGCTCACAGGCAATTACTACGTAACTTTGCTGAGTTTTGTGAGGGGAAATTATAGTGTATAGTGTGGCATACTGACTATCCCAGGTCTGGAAAAACTCCTTCAGGATTGAGGACTCTTCCAATCCTAAACTCCAGGAGCTCTTGCCCTGACCAGATGTCATCATTATAGTCTAGCCTCAGTTCTTCCCACTGTAGCTGTAGCCCCAGCTTCCCAGAGCTAGTTCTGCAAGAAGCAGGGTCTAACTCTTCCCCACATCTGCCCTAGCTCCCCCTTCCACCTCTTGGCCCCCAGAGTTCCTGGCTCTGGTGAACGCCAACCCAGCATGACTCTGTGCTTTGGAGGCTCTCTTTGCCCTCTACAGAGGTAAAGGGGAGTGATGACCTCAGCACCTTCAGCCCACAGGGACCACTGGCCTCCCCAGCCTCTCCCCACAGGAAGCTGGAGCCTGGGTGGGTGTGGTCACCCAGGGCCACAGTTTACACAACTATCCTCACCCTATGGTGGGACTGGAGGAGGGGTCAGCTCTCTTCTCAGCCTTCTTGCTCTCTGGGACCCCCCCCCCCAACCAGGCACACATGGTCCCCCCCCCCCCCCACCATCTGCATTTCAAAGAAAATCTGCTCCATATGTTTCCATTCATTTACACTTCAACTCACCATGGGGGGGCAGAGACCAGAATGCCAGTCCTTCAAGGCCCCCCCCCAGAGGGGGGTGGGGAGCATGTGTCCCCTTCAGGGACAGGGAGCTGATAGAGCTGAGCCATCTGAGCCTGAGGGCCAGATCTGTACTGTTGTCGGTGTGCCCATGGGGTGATTATGCACCTCAGGCAGCCCTAACTTGCTGGCCTCCACAGCAGGAAGATATGTAAGCCCAGCAGTGTCTCCAAGGCAGGTGGAGTCCCAGCATAGTTTACAACCTAACCCAACCCTCCCCCACAGGGTTACTGCTTTTCTGGGGAGTACAGTAGAGATCGCTGGTCATACCATAGAGACAAGGTTAAGAGTTCCATAGACACTCCAGGAGACATTGTGAGATATAACATAACTTGGCCTCTATCCTTCTCCAGCCAAGGCAGAGGAAATATGAGGGTGGATTTCAGTCCAGTCTCCTCCTTTGGCTACCTTCTCACCACAGATCCAGGCTACCATCTCCCTTAGAATCAGAGATTCAATACCCTGGAAAGGTCAAAGGAGCCAGAGGTCTACCGTCTCACCAAGTCAATCTTGACACTCCTCCCATACTAAGGATGACTGGGATGGGAGAAATGTCTTGGGAAGACACGAGTCTTTTTTCCCCACACCGATTCCCTTACCACAGAAGGGGTACCCAAACTATTTAAGGGGGATATGCTTTCACACGGGGACTCTAAGAGTACATAATCACTCCTGTGCCAAAAAGCCACTCAGATCATCCTACCAATAGCCTTAGTCTCCTTGCAGAAAGAAAGGCAAAAAGGTTTAACTGGGTGAGTGTTTCCCACAACCCTCTCCATCAGTCCACAACCCAAGTGAGTGACACTCCCAAATATGTATCCTCTCTCCTTTCCACCTTTGGAGGGGACATGTCTTGTGGCAGTTGCTGTTCCTTACCCAACTGCCCTGTTCTACACCATAAACCA
Source organism: Panthera tigris (assembly GCF_018350195.1). NCBI lineage: Eukaryota > Metazoa > Chordata > Mammalia > Carnivora > Felidae > Panthera > Panthera tigris. Next base: position 55,978,703 of record NC_056672.1, read on the forward strand.
AAGAAAGCATGGGTGTATTTGACTATGAGTTCACCACAACCCTAGTTTGGGTTTGAATGTGAGCCCCAGAATGGAAGCATAACTGGGTGTGATTCCAAGTGTGAATCCCAGGGCCCCCATGTGAATATATAAAAGTGTAGTGTGAGTCTAAGCCCCAAGACAGAAGTGAGTTTAATGTAATCACCAGAGATGCTAGTCTTGAGTGTGAACACTGAACACTGGGTCCCTGAGTGATCCCAGGATGGAAGTGAGAATCTTGCTAGTGTGAATCTCAGTGTGAGCTCCAAGGTAAAAGGATGAGTCTATGAACCTCAGTGTCTTGTGTGAATCTTGAGTTCAAATATGAGCCTGAGGTTCCCCATGAGAATCTGAGTGTGAGCCCTTAGTCTTCATGTGACTCCAGCTATGAGCCCCAGAATGTAAGTGTGAATCCAAAATGGAAGTCCAGGGTCTTAGTGTGAATCCAGATGTGAACTCTAGGACCCCAGTGAGATTCTGAGCATGGGCTCTAGGTATCAGTGTAAGTCTATGAGCCTCAGAACAGGAATGAGAATAGAAGTGTCAGCATGAGTCCCAACGTGAGTCTGATGTAACCCTACAACTGAAGTGTACAATTGGATATGAGCCCCAGAATTTAAGCGTGAATCTGAGTGTATGCCTATATGCATTTAAGCGTCCCAGTGTGAATCTGACTATGAATTCTAAAGAAGCCCCAGGAAGTCTTGAATGTGTAGTTTAAACTCCTAGTTTTTGTATAAGGTTCAGAGTCCCTCGGAGTATTAACCCTGACGGAATGTGAACCTTAGCTCCATGTCACCAATCCTGACCAGGAACCCCAAGAACCAATCCAGAGGATTTGTGTGGTTTTGACAGTAGAGAGGGAGGCATAGTTTATTGAGACACATAGGCCCTCCACCCCCAAGCCCTGGCTAGCCCTGCAGCCATAGGAATATTCAATTGTTCAAGTCACATTCCTACACAAGCAATGGTATACCATCACACCCAGAGTTAGAACACAAAAATACACTGTTTCAGACGCCCTGGACATACAGCAATTGTCAATGCAAACACACACCCAGCATTTCAAATTCCCACCTCAATGATTACAGCCGCATGAACACCCCCAGTGACACAGACACAAACATACCAAGTATTACAAGCAAAACAACTGGCGTTACAGACCCATTCCCACAGTGGCATGCAGACACACACCTAGTGTTGCAGACAAGCTGCCAGCCACACAGACACACACAGACACTAATCAAAGAGAGAGCCTAGACAGAAAGAGAAAGAAAATCCTGAATTTTCAACAAGGCGTGAAATAGTCCTGCCCGCCTGAAGCTACTGAAGGGGGGAGGGGGCCAAGGGAGCGAGCGAGCGCGAGAACTAGACGCAGGAGAAGAGGCTCGGGAGAGGAGAGGAGCCGAGGAAGAGAGCTGTCCGTCTGGTGACCTCCCCGCGGCCCAGCCCCCACGCACGGGGAGATACACTACTCGGAACAACACAGGGACACCCAAGCCCACTCACACAGAGCCGCACTGGAGGAGACACACACGGGCTGACTCACAAAGAGACGGGGATACACCACAAGCGGACTCACAAACACACAACAGAGGGGGTCTTACAAAGAGACACTGAAGGAAACCCACTACATGGAGATACAGGCGGACTCACGAGGAAACCACAGGCAGGCTCACACCGAGACACACACACGCGGATTCACACGGACACACATACACTGGCAAACGCGCAACCGTCCGTTCACACCCCTGGGCGCTTTTAAGTCTAGATTTCTGCGGGAGAAGGAATCCGCCTTCGGGCGCGCGGGGGTCACTACGACCCCCCAGTTCCGGAATTTTCCCAGACCCCGCGTGCGCTGCTGAGGGGTGAGAGAGAATAGGGACGCTAGGACAATCCGCCCGGCCACATCCCCCCAGCCGATTGTCCGCCCCCACCATCACCACGCCCAACCCCCGACGCCCCGGGACGCTGGGGGCCGCTTCTCACGCGCCCCCGCCCCCGAGTTTGCGGGCAAAGTTTCCCTTGAACTTTCCCGTTTCTCTCTTCCCTGGGGTCGCGGGCCCACGCGTGTCCTCTCCCTCTTCCCGCGCGCACGAGGGCCACGGGTCTGTCGGTCAGCCCGAGGGTCTGAGGGTCCGGCCGCGCGCTGTCCGCCGCGGGGTACTTACCGCGCCCTCGGGCCGCGGGGGCTCTGCGCCTTGCCCTTCGACCACCCCGGGCAGGGAGCGAGGCACGGAGCGCGGAGCTAGCACCGCTGCCGGATCCCGCTGCCGAGCCCCGCGCCGCGCGGGCTGGAGCCGCCGCCTCCGCTGCCGCCGCCGCCGCCCGCTCTGCACCGGCTCCTCGGCGCTCGGCGGCTTTAACCCCCCCATCCTCCTCCCTCCCTCGCGCGCTCCCTCCCTCCTTCCCTCGCCCATGTGACCGCGGGCGCCCGCTCGGCCGCGCGCGCCCTCGCTCCCCTCCCCCTCCCGCCTTGTCTCCCCTCGCCTCCGCGGCCGCGCGCCACGACCCCCTCCCGGCCACTGCCCCCGCGCGCCCCCGCCCTGGCACGCTCCCGCGCCTGGCACGCGCGGGCACACTCACTCTGCGCAGGCCTGGGAGCCCCCACTCCCACTAGACTCGCGCTCGCACGAGCCCTCCCCCCGCTGGCACACTCGCCCGCACTGGCACGCGTGGCCCCCTCACATTCGCCCTTCCTTGGGAACGCCTGCCCTCCAGACGGCTGTGGCCCCTGTGCTTCACGCGCAGGCCCGGCCGCTGGTCTCAAAACCAGGCGTGCACACGTACCCGCACCCACTCCGCCGGACTCCCTAAGGACGCTGGGCGCGCCCCCTTCTCCCCCTCCCAGGTCGCTCATTCACACTCCCTCTCTCACTCAGCCTTGGCCAGGTCTCTGCTGCTCAGTGCTCCCGCTTGTTCAGGCCTTGACTACCTCGTACCGACACCCTGGCACACCCTGGGCCAATTCTCAGGGTCTTCCCGTAGGCATCTCTATGACAGAAGCACGAGCCAGAGCCCCCAGGACCCATTTTGGGTACAGGAGACCAGCCGTCTCTGCCCCTCCCCTATTCTGCTCCCAGCAATGACCACTCTTACAGTCATATACACATACACCTCTCACGCGGAGGGAATGGGGCTTTTCGCTACCCTGACCAGGATGGACCAGGCTGGGAGTCCAGGCCTTCTCTCCCATCAAGTCTCCGGTGACACTATAACTATCCCCTCTTTCCTCGCCCCGCGGGACACATGGTCTGGGGGGAAACCTCCGCTGGGATGAACAGGGTAGGGAAGTTACACCCTCTATGCCTGGACGGGCAGTTCCAGAATGCGGAGCACGCGCGAGTTCGGCGCTGGAGGTTCACCCTTCGAATTTTCCTTTCGCAGCCTCGGCCCCTGAGGGGCCAGTGTGCTCACTTCACTTGCCCTCGGGCCTCTGGTCTGGCTACAACAAGGGGGATTAAGGCTAGACAACCCAACCAACTTCTGAGGCCACGCGAGAGCGCAAAAGAAAGGTTGAATGCCAGAGGCGGAGAACGAGTGGCCCACCCCTATCTCCACCCCATGGATTTTTCACCCGACCTTTGACCATTAATCCCTGCGCCTGGCCCCTCCCGGGAGCTGCTCCAGGGCTGGGGGCGGGGAGAGGGGAAGGAACTATCTCGTAGTTTCCTCACACCCTTTCCCAGTAGGCTGCCCAAGCGCCGGGCCCTTTCCCAAGAAGTGCTTCAGGGACTCCCTTGTTCCCGCCATTGCCTGGGCTTTTCACTTTCACTTCCGTGGCTTCGGAATCCCCTCAGAGCAACCGGCAGGGGTCAGCCGGGGCTGAGGCTCAGAGAGGGCCAGCTGGGGCTTAAAGATACACAGCGAAATAGTAGCACTCAGCTGAGATCCCGCCCATCCCTACCCACAGTAAGGGTCCCTTATCCGGCCTCTCGGGCCCGCAGCCTCCAGATTCCCAGGCCACGGACGGGGACGGGATGGTGGACCCTGGGAAAGAGCGGGGCCGGCGGGACGAAATGGGGGGTAAGGGAGTCAGGAATTGCCCCTCACCCTGCGCAGCAACTAGGCCTGGATGAGGTTGGGTGCTCAGGGGGCCCCCATACCCCTCGAGGGGCCGACTGGCGCCGAGATCGGCAGGTCATTGCTGGATTTCCAGATCCTTCAGTGTCTTAGCCACTGCCTCCTGCCAGGTTGAGGGCAGTGGGGGGTTCCTCCCCGAACAACGTCCCCTTTCCACCTGGGGACTCGGGGGCTGTAGTCAGCAGTACCGAAGTCCGCGGGTGCCGGGGCAAGGTCTGCGCCAGGCAATCAGGATCCGGGAGCCGGATATGTCGGTGCGTCCGAGGCTTAGCAAGGACAAGAGGCGCACGTCGGACTGGATCCCGGCGTCGGTAGATCCTCAGCAACTTCCAGGCGCAACACCCTGGCCGCGCCCTCTTCTCCGGTGTCGCAGCGACACCTGGCGGGCGATGAGGGACGCGCGTACACCCCTAAGGCTGCGGCTCCAGCTCAGAGGCGGCGTCCACCTATGGAACAGCCTGGGTGGGGCGCCTTCCCTTTGGCCGCCATAAGAACTGATTCTGCTCCCATCTGGATTGGGGCAACAGATTACTCGTGGGTTTCCGCTCCCACAGCTTTCAATGCCCTATCTGCCACGAGCTTCTGGGCTTCCTAAATCTTCGTGTTGAACCCTCCCATACCCCGGCGTGGGGGCAAAGCCAGGCTTCTTAGGTGGGGTTTCAAAGCCTTTGCAGGATCTGGCCCTGTGTCCTCTCAAGCTTTTAAAATTTAATTTTATTATTATTTTTTTTAAGAAATCTCTACTCCCAACGTGGGGCTGGTACTCCCAACCCTGAGATCAAGAGTCACATGCTTTAGGGACTGAGCCAGCTAGGCACCCCTATCTCCCATGGCCCCAGCTCCGCGCCAGCTCCCTTCTCTGTCATGCACACTTACTCTTAAGCTAAACCAACTTCATGGACGCTCTCCTCCCAGTCCCACCCTATCTTCACCGATCAACAACATCTGCTTCTCCAGTGAGGGGCAGCAGGAAATAATGCCCTTAGTTCAGAGCCCTCTTGCCCTGCAAGTGATGTAGATTTCAGATTTGATAACCCCAGAAAGACTTGGGAAATTGAGGGAAATTCTTCTTGACTCTTGAGTCCTTGGAGTTTTACACTTGCCATGAAAGAGGGCTCTGTGGCAGGACTTTTGGCTCAACCCTCCTCCATCATGGATAGCAAGGACCCTTCTCCATTCCTACTGCTGTGCCCTCAGGGAAGGAGGCTTCTATCCCACCTCCTATGGTCTACCTTTTCTAGTGCTCCTTTGGGAAATGATGCTCTTCTAATGTGCTGTTCCATCAGAAAGTTCCACTAGGGTCACACACTTGGCTATCCGAAGTTACAAACACACATAGGCTCTCTGTCTTGCCTACAAATGCCAAACACACAGTCATGTAAAGTAACATAGTTTCAAAGAGTCAAAAGTTTATATTCAACCCCGCCATGGCACACTGGGAGTCAGGGTCCTCTGCTTAGGACTGGCAGCTAGAGGTCCCAGAAGGGCAGGACCCCCCCGAATCGCACACTTATACACCATCCCCACACACAGACACGGTCACGCACAGCCATGTACTCAGTCACACCGCATGTCACATAGGCACATACACTCAATCACACAAAGTTCCACACTGGGGTTTGGCAGTAGGGGCGGGCTCTGGGAGGCAGTTACGTAAAAGCCCTCATAGCTCCCCCCACTTCCCCCCCTCTTGCTCCCCCTCACCGCGCCCCCCCCCCCTGCTTCCTCTCCCAGTGCCAGCGCCCGGGGCGGCTTGGCCGGGGACCGGGAACAGCTCGGCCTCGCGGAGGCTCCAGGCGCCGAGAAACCCGATCCCCACACAGCCCCAGGACGAGCCAGGCAGGGGGGCCCCTTGAGCACCCACACACACACTCAGGGTCCAGCCTAGCACCCCAGGGAGGACTCACTTCTATCCTGGGACAGCACCTAGGACCCACTTACAACAGCCCTATGCTGCAGAGCCCCTTCTGGAATCTTGTCATTTGGACCACTGCCTAAGAGTGCCCTGACCCTTCTAACCTTGGCACCAGGAAAGGGCAAAGATTCCCTAAAAGTAAAGAACAGGAAAGAGCTGAAACTATAATAGGGAAACCTAAATATTCAGCCTGGAATTGTCCTCAGCTCTCTGGAGCTATCTATGTACTTCCCTCCTCACTGGGGCCCTCTAAATCCACTCAGATAGAAAGAGGTGGTTTCATTCCTGCTCCTGGCCCCCCTCAGATTTGCTACCTACTGATCCCAACATATTCTACCAGAATTCTGAATTATTTGGTTAGGTCCAAGGCCTCCCCTCCCTCTCTTTGATATCCTCCCTTCCTCCTTAGTTGGAAGTTCTAAGGCCAGTCCAACCCCAGTTCCTCCCATTTTGCTAAGAAGGAAGTTTTGTGGGCAACCTGAGACATTGGGAATGAAATCCCCGAAAGAAGGAAGGATTAAGGCTCAGGAAACCCCTGAAAGCCCGGAGTCTAAGAGAAGAGGAATAAACGTCTGTGTCCCCCCCGCCCCCGCCACCCCAGTAAAACCCCCACCCTGCTCTGCAGCCCAGACTCTATTTTTGACAATAGGTTTTGGGTATTCGCCTGGGCTGCCCAGGCCCAGGCAAAAAGGGAATTTCCCCCTATGTTCTCTGCTAATGAACAAAACATTTCATGTTGGAATTCCTCCTCTGCCCCCAGCCCAGTGTCTCTAGGGCCCCCCAGCCTGACCAAGCAGAGGGACCACTAGGAATGGAGTAACAGTAGGGGGAAGCCTCCAGGGGAAGCATAATTTACATTGGGTGGGGGGAACTTTTTTCATAAATAATTAGAGTGGCTTTTTTTTTTTTCACTTTTGGCTAAAATTACCCACTCTGTGGCAGCTTCCCAGAAAGGGCGGCGGGAGGGCAGCCGGAGCTGTCCCAAGGCCCAGGACATGGCCCCCCTCCCCTGGGCGAGGAGCTTTCCCCAAGTTGTTTTCCTGGTCTCTTCCTTTTGGATGTTTTTTTGATCATTAATCACATTTTCCATCCACAGGCTCAGTCCAGACCCCCTCCCCCTGGGGTCAGGGCTGGACAGAGGAAGGAAGAACAGACTCCAGAAGGATGAGTTGGGGACAAGATGGGCAATGACCCCTGGTCTTGGCTGACCTGAAAGAGGCTGTCAGTGGTATGTCACGGATCACACCCTCACTATCCTGGTACATAGTAGGACCTTATAGACCCAAGTGGACTGAATGAATGAACAGGTGTCCAGCTCTCAGAGCATCTAGCTGGCACTGGAAGGTAAAGCCTCTACTGTCACTCCCCTTATGCTACAGACAAGGAAACAACTCAGAGAGGGGGAGTCACCTGCCCAGAGTCACACAGCAAGTTAGTGCCTGGGCCAGAGCAGGACCCCAGGAATGCAGATAGCTCCCTCATTCATAAGGCAATCAATAAGTATATATTGAGCATCTACTATGTACCAGACATTGATGTAAGTGATAGAATATAGCAATGAAGCAAACAGACAAAAAGCTCTGCCCTCTCAAGGACGTGGAGCAATTAGAACTCCACATACTACTGGTACGTGTATAAGTTAGTACAGCCACTTTGGAACATTGTTTGGCAGGATCTACTAAGTTGAACATCTATGTACCTTATTACCTCACAAAGAATGTTTATAGCAGTTTTATTCATAATAGTCTCAAGCTGGAAACAACCCAAATAAATGAATAGATTATGATACAGTTACAGAAAACAAAAACAAAAACAAAACAACAGCTATAGCTACACACAACAAAAATGGATAAAGCTCACAGACAAAATGTCAATCAAAGAAAAAAAAAAGAAACAGAAAAGAGTACAGCATATTGAATGATTTCATTTATGCAAAGCTCAAGAACAGGCAAAACTCATTTATGATGATAGAAGTCGGAATCGTACTTACCTTTGTTGGGGGGGGGGCGGTGTTGGGTTCCAAAAGTGTAAACACATATGTCAAAATCTGATCTGTACCCTTAAGGTTTGTGTACTTTACTGTTTACTTTTTGTCTAAAAAAGTTTAAAAATCCCTTGTCCTCATGGGATTCCCATTCTAGTTAAGGAAGATGGATACTAAGCAAAATAGGCAAGTATACAATTTGTCCATGTGAGAGTGCTGTGTCTGAATCCATGGTCCTCTTAGGCAAGAGGTGACAGCCTAAATATCACCTAAAAGAAGCCTAGACTAAGCCCCTTTTTTTTCTCCCATAGTGCCATAGTCTTTTTCCTTATAGTAATTTGTGTGACGTTAAACTACCTAGTTACTTGTGTGGTGCCTGTGAGCTCCATGAGGGCAGCCCTGTGGCAACTAGAGCTGGGTCTGGCATAGAACAGGTACTCCTAACATTTGAACTAGATTTAAATAAATGTTGAATGAATGAATGAATGAATGAATGAATGAATGTGGTAAGCAAGCAGGACAACATTGGCCCAGAGGAGAAAAGTCCCAGGGCACAGGAGAGGGAGGCTATCTGAATGGGTTACATCCTCAAGGGATGGCAAAGAGGATTTGGTGTCCAGTAAGGGATTAAGCAGTGACCCAGAAGGCAAAAGGCAGACTGAGATAGCCTGAGTGGCTCAGAGACCACATCCTGAAGTGCTTTTAGTGCCAAGGCCATGCAAGTCTGGAAAGGCATAAAGTAGGTGAGGAACATAACCAGATCTACATTTTAGTGAGATCACTGAGGCTGCTGTACAGAGTAGTGAGAAAGGCTAAGGCTGAAGGTGGGGCAGCCAGGGAAGAGGTGTCTGCAGTTACCCATGGGAGGGAGACCTCCAATCTAACCCGGGGCAGGGCCCTGGGGCTGAAGAGAGAACAGGGCTTTGTCAGGGGAGGTGGGGGAGGGGAGGGCTCAGATTCATCTCCATCTGCTCCCTTGACAGAGGAACCCCTGTGTTGCCCTATACACAGAGAACAGACCCCTGGACACTTAGTCTAGAGTCTGCTCTTCCAAGGACCCTCCCGCAGTGATCCCAAGGTCTGGGATACGTTTGGAAAGAGTGGTAGATGGTCAGGGAAGGAATAGGGGAATCAGAGTGGATGGTGGGGAGAGAGACAAAAGAGTACAGAGAAGTCAGGATTAGGACACCAAGTGTGTTTGAAGGCTGGAGCAAGGACACAGACTTGCAAAATCACAGATGCCGTTTTTCTTCATGTTGTGTTGCAAAATTTTGCATGAAACTAATTCCCTGCTCAAAAACACAAAGAACTTACCCTTCCTCCCACTCCAGTGGGTCTTGATCCTTTTCTCCCCAATTCTTCATAGAAGGCATATGTCTTCAAAGGATTGTCTCCTTCCAGTGCCAGCCCAGAGTCTGACCTTGATCCTTGCTGCTGTAGAGCTGCTTCCCTATTTCCAAATAGGACTGAGGGCCACATGGCCCAAAGATTGGTTTCCTCCCTTCATCTCCCACAGCTCCATTTCCAGCGAGCCTATGATTCCCTGGGGCAGGGACAGAGGGGAAAAAAGAAGCCCCAGCTTCTCCCTCAGAAACTCAATTGTAGTGATTGAGAAGACAGAGAAAAATTAGAGATTTAAAGATTGAATGCCAGAGACACCAAGTCCCAGGGAAACAGACAGAGGCAGATGGGAGTCCAAGAGAGAAAACTGAATTAAGCTCAGTTCAAGAGACATTTATTAGCACCTACTGTGTGCCAGGCCCAGAGGGAACATTGTGTACAAAAGCACAGATGACTCCCAGGTTTTTGGCTTGAGTAACTGGGAGATGATGGTGCCGTTCACTGAGCTGGAGAGAGTTGGGGCTTGACATATCCATGGAGTTGAAGGTCTGTGGGATGGTGACCAGCAGCGACAAGGATGGGAAGAACACAGAAGGTGAGAAAGAGCCACCTGGTTGGAAGTGTGCAGTCCCTGTTCGGCTTCTAATGCCCCCTGTAACTGGCTCTTGCTGGTTGTACGGGCATTCATCAAAGTCTTGGACTGATCTGGGCACTCTGAACGTGCTAGAAGATAACAAGATAGATCACAGGAGCAGGGAGAAAAAATGATGAGAGGCAGGAGGAGGGGAGGAGAGGATTGAAGCTGAAGCCCTAGGAACCATGATTAATAAACAGAGTGGGCAGAGGGGTGCCTGGGTGGCTCAGTTGGGTAAGCATCTGACTTCAGTTCAGGTCATGATCTCCTGGTTTGTGAGTTCGGGCCCCTCATCAGGCTCTTTGCTGACAGCTCAGAGCCTGGAGCCTGCTTCCAACTCCGTGTGTGTGTAAGTGTGTGTGTCTCTCTCTCTGTCTCTCTGCCCCTCCTCTGCTTGCACTCTGTCTCTCAAAAAATAAAAAAATAAAAATAAAAAAATAAATTTAAAAAACAGAGTGAGCAGGGAAGGTGTGGTTGCCCCAGAGGCAGAAGGAAAGCCAGGAGTCAGGGTTGTCACAAGACCAAAAAGGAGCCTGATGAGGCCAAGAAAGAGCTCTGGGCTTTAGCAGCCAGGATCGGGTTGAGGCCAATGGGACCAAACTGGTGCTAAGGAGCTGGCTGATGTAGACCCTCCATAGAAGCCTGTGAGCAGAGTGTAGGCCCCTCCTTCCCCAGCCTCCCTGCTGTCCCCAGAGTCCTGCTTGGTCTGGCGGCCTCTCTCAGCCAGACACATGGAAGAAGAGGATGGAAATTCTCCCCTGCCCCCAGACTCCTATCCCTGAGCCTCTAGTTTCTGGCATTCCCAGGAGAGTCCTGAGCCTCCCTCAAGCTTGGGAGCCCACAACCGTCAGGGAAGCCTGGGGACCCCGGGGGTAATTGAAACCAGGGTTAAAACATTAGAAACCATAAAGCCAACTCCCTGGCTCCCTCAGGATAGTTCCTGGGTTTTTTTCTCAACCCTATCCTCCCTACTGCTGACAGCTCAGCTCTCTAGGCCCCACCAGCTGGGCCATGACCCTCTTCTCCAAACCAACTAGAAGGGGCCTCCAACCAGAAGGCACCCAAAGCCAGCCCTCAGGGGCCTCTTCTCTGTACTTGGCTAGAATAAGCCTCCATATCGAAGTGTCCCCAAATTCTAATCTTGATCCCTTATTGCAGAACCTATCCTAGGGGATTGAAGTTAGACAATGGGAAAGATTTCTCAATAGTGAAAGAGAAAGAGGTAGGAGATGTGGAGCAGGAGTGCCTCTCTACTAGTAGGTGCTCAATAAATTTGTGTGTGGAGAGGTGCCTGGGTGGCTCAGTTGGTTAAGCATCTGACTCTTGATCTTGGCTCAGATCATGATCTCATGGTTCATGAGTTCAAGCCCTGAGTTGGGCTTTGTGCTGACAGTGTAGAACCTGCTAGGGATTCAATCTCTCTTTCTCTCTCCACCCCCTCCCATGTGCTCTCTCTCAAAATAAATACATTAAATTTAAAATAAATAAATAAATTTGTAGGGAAGAAAAAGTGGATCTCAAAGCCTAGGCCCCACCGAAGCAAGGTGTCTGCTGGGCTAGATCTGACTCAGGGGCAGGACAGGCTGCACACCTGGCAGGAAGGAGGAAAGTCAGATAAGGAATTCTGTGGCACAGAGTTCCCCTTCCATCTCTCTCCCTGCTTTGATGTCTTTGTCTCTCTCTCCCTCTATGTCTCTCTCTGTCACAGTCCTGGACTCTGATAGAAAGGATAGGAAGCTGCATGTTCTTTGGCCTGTGGGAAGGTTTTCCCCTGAACAGCTGCCTGATGATTCCAGGAGTCCCAGATTTGCCATGAGTGGTGGTGTGAGAATTTGTCCCAACCTCTGTCTCTATGTCTGTCTATCTTCTTGGCTCTTCAGTGAGACTGAAACGTTCAAATACCTACTCATCATTTACTGGCTTTGTGACCTCAGGGAAATGACTGAATGTCTCTATGCCTCAATTAACTCAGGAATAAAATGGGATCATAATAGTGCCTATTGCCTATGACTGTTGTGAGGATTCAATTAAATGAGATAATCCAGTCAAGTGTTCAGTGCCAGCCTGGTGGGTACAAGAGCCCCCTTCATCTGCTGGCTTTGGTTTTCTACCCATCAATGTTTATGTCTCCTCTTTCAGTCTTTCTCACTCTCCATCTTTCCCCTAATCCCTTTTTTTCTCTCCATGTGTGGCTTTGCCTAAAGCCCTCCAGATAGCCTTGTTTGACCCTGCTCCAACACCCATTGGCACAACTGGCCCAGGTGGGGTGGGGTAGGGTGTCCAGGGAGGTTTTTAATTCAAACATGGAATTCCTGACAGCATGATCACGCCTGGGCCTGAACATGGGTGAATCACAGTCAATGGGAAGAGTGATTATGTCTGTGTCCTTTCTGGCGAGACAGGAGAGCTGGGGGCTTAGTTTGGCAGTCTCTTGGAGGAGGGGGCTTGCCCTGACTGCTCTGACTGCCCCCACACCTGGGCCCCAGCCAGATCCCCCATGTCTAGTGCCTCCCTAGAAGTTAAGGCATCCTGCCCAGGGCTGAAAGGGGAAGCTTCCACCTCATAGGGTGGCTTACCTGCCCTCAAAATACTCTGGCCCACCCTCACCCTCAGTCCTGCCCTAAATTTCCTATACCCCATCCCAAACCCTGTATGGAGACATATTGCCTCCATAGATCCAGTTACTCTTGTCTCTGTCTCTGTGTCTCTGTTTCTCCTAACCTTGATCCATGACTTTTGCAGCTGCATATGCTTTATACCCACAAATGAGCCCACCAGGGATAGGAAGCTATGGGAGTTGAAGGGTCTGTGTTCTTCCTTCCACCTGGACCAAAGAGACCCTTCTTGGGAGGGAGGGGGAAGATGCAAAAAGCCCAGATGACATTTCTCTATCACTGTGGACCTGTGAAGGCAGAAGCATGGTGTAGAATAGGTGTTCTATAAATGTAAGCGCAATGGCAGAGGGGCAAACAAAGGACCCTGAACACGTAATTGGATGTTTAAGGCTGCAACAGGCAGAAGCATAGATAGACTGTGGATAGGCTGCTGCTTGATTTTGTGGATCAGCAAGAAGTCTTCTCTGGGGGCCAGGATTGGTCTCAACTAGCCCTAGACACCCTCATACCTGGGCCCCAGCCAGACCCTTCACGTCAGCCCTTGGGCAGAGGGCCAGATGGGTGAACCACTAAGACTCACCTCTCACTTCTCTATTCTCTATACCTCATTGCCTCAAGATGCCCACCAGCTTCGAAAGAGATGGGACTACAGATCCAGAGAGAGAAACACTAGGCAGGGTCACACAGTAGGCAAAGGCTAGAACAGGAGCCCTGGTGTACTGGCAGCCAGCATAGGCCTGTCACAGGGGTCCAATGGCAACACTGACAGGGGCCAGACCTGCAACAGGATTTTATGTGGGGAGAGCACCTAGGAATCTTTGAACATGTGGGTGGCTGGGCCATCAGTCAAGAACAGATGTGCAGCTTCCTGTCCTTCCCATCAGAGACAAGCATTGGAATAAGAAGTTCAGAGAGACAGAATCAGAGTGAAAAGAGAAGGGAAAGAACTTGGAAGAAAGACCAAGAAATAGACACAATTAGAGAGAGTCAGACACAAAAATAGAGATGCAGAGAAAAAAAGATGTGAGTCAGAGACATGGAGACAGGGAAATGCAGGAGGGAGAGCCACGGAATTTAAGACACAAAGATAGGGGGAGACCTGAAGTCACAGAGAAACATTGTCTCAGAGTCACAGAGCAACAGTGACATGGAGTCAAAGATATATACACATGGACAGACAGAAGCTCAGAGACTGAGAGACAGAAACAAAAAAAAACAGGAGGGATAAATAGAGATAGAGACAGAAAGATCAAGAGGGGCAAAGAGATGGAAAGAGAGAGCCCGGAGACAAAGAGTGAGGCAAAGAAAAAGATTAAAACAGAAGGAAAGGGAAAAGCAGGCGAGAGGAGATCCTCCTGGTCTCCAGTCTCTTCAGTCTGGTCTCCCCAGGGTTTGGGCCCCCTTTTGCTATTCTTTGGTTTCCATAGCAACAAGAAGGGCAGCAGAAAATTTGCATATACATTTACATCCTTTCGGTCTGCATAATTCAACAGGTTCTGTGCATATTCATGAGACTGAATGAAGGTGACTCTCCCAATCTCTGCTCAAAACCTGGCTGTGGTGCCCCTTGCTTGCAGTACTTGGTCATGGCTCAGGGCCCAACCTTGAAGGCCCTGACCAGTCCCTTCCAGACCCTGCTAACAACATTCCCCTCTGCTCCCCAAACACTCCCTTGTACTTTCCTACCTCCAGACATTTCCTCAGGTGACACTCCTCTGCCTGCCAGGGATACCCTTCCTTCAGCATCAGTCCTGTCAATGATACACGCATATGTGTATGCACACACATATGTTTGTATGAATGCTGGCTGGGGGCGGCGGGGGCGGCAATGGCAGAGAGTGACAGCCCTAGTGGAGGAGGCCCCTCAGTCACATATCTATCTGGTGTTTCTGTCAAAGAAGGATGTGCATGAATGGATCACACTGAGGGAGGCTGGGATGTAGGGCGTGCTGAAGGTTGACAGATCTCCCAAGAGAGTGGGACCTAAGGAAGTTGAGGGCCCCACATGGAAACTGACAGAAACACTGGTTCCAACCAGGATAACCAGGGGAACTAAGGTAGAGCCAAAAGGAACCTCAGAAACAGAAGGGCTGAGGTGGCTTAAATGGCAGGGAAGAGGGTGCCAAGGGCCAAGAATTCTTTCAAAGTGCCAGGCCATGAAAGCTTCTGTGAGCTAGGAGAGGCTTCTCTAAGGCCTGCTCCAGCCATAATTTTGGCTTCACCATCTCCCCCTGGATCCCTACAGCAACCTCCTCACTGACTTTTCTGCCTGTGCCCCCAACCCATTTTCTACACTGTAGCAGCCAGAGCTCTCCCTAAAATACCAATCTGATAATGCCACATCATTTCCTCCTTAAAGGCTTCAGTGACTCTCCATCACCCTCAAGAAAAAGCCCAAGCTCCTTGGCCAGACACTCAGGCCCTTCCAGTCTGGCTCCCACCCACCTTGGAGCTTGATTCCTCACACTCCCCGCCTTGAACTTCATGCTCCAGTGATGACCTCTGTGCTTTTCTCACCTCTATACCTTAGTTCATGCCTGCCCTTTACCAAGAATATCCTTTTCACTTCTTGTGCTTCTTCAAGATTCTACACAAGCATAATGTCTTCTTCTTTGAAGCTTTGACTCTTCCTAAAGACTGGACGGAGGGCTCTGAACTCCTGAAGTCTAATGAACTTCCCTAATCTCTGTACTTATACCAATAGTGAAAATCCCTATATACGTGGCTATAGCTGGGGCTAGAGGTTCTGAAGCCAGTGACTGTATTTGTCACATTATGGGTGATCACTAGCTGTTTGTGGAACAAATGAGAGATCTCTGAGCCCAGTGAGGCCAAATTTCAAGCCTAGACTAGTACCTTGGTCTTGAATCTCCTGGCAACCTCTGTACAAACCCTGCAAGAGGATGGGCTATCCCTTTGTAAATGCTGCCACCTTGTGCCCATATTCAGAAGTGCAACCATACACCACCTTCCTAGTGCAAGGACCAAAGTGGTAGCTGGAGGTACCTTACAGAATCAGGCCTTATCCCAAATTGAGAGGGGTTTGGGAGTGGAGAGATAGGTCCTCAGGAGCAAGCGCTCAGAGTTTATTACTAGTGTCCTTTGAACACTCTTGATGGGTGCCAAGCAGACAAATGGCAAGAGCAAAGGTTCAGAGGCAGAAAATCTCATGCATGTCAGAAGAGTAAGATGTTAGTATGCCCAGAGCCCAGGTCCAAAGGGATTAGGCCAAAGATAGACTAAGCCATGGCAGTGACCAAGCAAGGAGGTCCTTTAAGACCATCCAATGAATTAATTTGGATTTTGTCCTCTAATCTGGACATGGGAAGGTTGAGGGAGAATGACAGGATCTGGGTATGGCCACACACTTGGAGGCTCAATAGCCATTCGTTCTTATATTAACCAGTCATCAATTCATCAAACACCTGCTATATGCCAGTAAGTGTTCAAGATCCTTAGGTTACATTAGTCAACAAAACAAAGATTCCTCACAGTTCTTTCTGCCTATGGGTTCTGTCCCCAAGCTTTAATAAAATCACTTTTTTTTGCACCAAAAAAAAAAAAAAAAAAAAAAAAAGATTCCTACCCTTTCCAAGCTTACATTCTCATCAGGAGGAGACAGACAATAAACTAAACACTATTTTAAAGATGTAAATTATATTTAGAAGGGGGAAAAAAGTGCTTGACTGCAGTCTTAAATGGATTGGTCAGAATAGGCCTTTGCTGAGGTGACATTTGAGTGATGGCTTAAAGGAGGAAGGGAGATGGCCATGCAGGTATCTGTCAGAAGAGCATTCTAAACAAAGGGAAAAGTTAGTGGCTTGGTTTGGAGGAGAGCTCAGAAGGGAGTGAAGCAGGGAAACCAGTAAGGAGAATGTTACAAGATACTGAGAGGCACAAAACAACAGCAGCTGTGGGAATGGAGACACCTAGGAAGTAAAATTGGCAGGATTTGGTGCCTGCTTGCATGTGGCAGGTATATAACCCCTCCAGTCATACTGTGGTCTTAAGTCCCCATTTCGAGGGGAACAAACTCACTATACACACCACCTCTAAGGGAAGCAGTGAGAATGCTCAGCACATTCCACCCTGGATGACCCCATTGCCCACCTTGAAGCCCCCCTCCTGCCCCCAACACACACATCACCACCCTCCCTAGCCTCTTAATTCCTCAACCTTGTCTTCAGTGACTCTCTCTCCAGGCCACTCAGCTATCCACTCCCAGGCCCATAACCAAAACTCTCAAATCCACAACTCCTCCATCTCATCCTTTAACTACTATTGAATTATCTCTTTCCATAAAAGATATGTTTAAGTTCTAACCCCTAGTACCCCAAAAGGTGACTGTTTGTAAATGAGATCTTTACAGATGTAATCAAGTTAAAATGAGGTTATTAGGGTGGGCCCTAATCCAATATGACTGGTGTCCTTATTTATTTATTTGAGTTTTATTTTGAGAGAGAGCACTTGTGCACACATGTGGAGGGGGAAGCAGAGAGAGGAAGAGAATCCCAGGCAGGCTCAGTTAGCCCAGGGCCTGATGTGGGGTATGAGATCATGACCTGAGCCAAAACCAAGAGTCACTTAACTGACTGAGCCACCCAGGTGCCCTGACTGGTGTCCTTATAAAAAGAAAATTGGACATAGAAACAGACATAACGGAAGGAAATGTGAAGATGAATGACGGGAGTGATACATCTAAAAGCCAAGAAGGCCAAAGACTGACAGCAAACTAGAAATTAGGACAAGTCAAGGAAGGATTCTCCTACGAGTTTCAGAAAGGGAAATGGCCCTGCTGACACCTTGACTTCAGACTTCTAGTCTCCCAACACCGTGAGACAGTAAATTTCTGTTGTTCTAAGCCACTCAATCTGTGATACTTTGGTACAACAGCCCTAGAAATGCGTATAGTGACAATGCCCTGTCCTAGTTCACTCAACTACTCCATTTCATCCCATCCCACCCCGACATTTTCATGGGGATGTCCAGGACAGTGACCCCTACCCCTATCTTTACTTCTCTCCTGACCCACTTTGGATTCCTTGATTCTTCACTACATCTTGCTAGTCTCCTCACTATTCTTCTATCGTTTCTGCCTGTCTTAACCTTAGTCTGGAAGGATGCAACAGTGATTCCTGAATCCTCACCTGTACTATGGATGCTTCTGAAGCTCACACACCCTGACTGATAACACTACAAGTTCATGGTCACCAGCCTTACCTGGGCTTTTAGCCCTGCCTGGTCATCCTCCTGTGACCCCCTGGTTATCTCTCCTGCAACAACGATCCCATACTTCCTTCCCACCAGCCTCCTCATTCCATTCTCAGCAGCAGAGCTGGATTCCCACATCAATAGGAACCTTCTGAACTTCCTCATGTCCCACCTTTGCCTCCACACCCACTCGTATGCACACCCATCTTCAACTTCTTCCCTGGGAATTTACAGGGAATCATCTCTCCTCTTCCCTTTGGAAGGCCCATACCTCCATGCTTCTGGATCCCATTCCCTTTTACCCCTTGAAGAGTCTCATTCTATGAGTTATCCAGAGTCTCTTGCCTCTTTAAACTTTTACTATTAGCTTCTTCCATTAACCTACAAATATGTTCAAATCTCTAACTCATTAAAATAGAAAACTGCATCCACATTTCTCTACAACTATTTATCACCTCTCTCCTCCCATTCACAATGCCACTTCTTGAAAGAGCTGTCTCCACTTCCTTACCTTTCATGCCAAGGCATAACCTTTTCTAACAAATTATGGAGGTAGAAGCCATACTGGAGTGAATTAAGGAGGAGATATTGAATGGGAAGACACTGAATCAGCAATTATATACAACTCTTATGCTCCCTCCTAAATTGGGTCAAGCTTTCTGACTCTAAAGGACTATCTTCTCTCGGGTTCCCTTCCTAAAATTCTTCCTGTGGCCTATTTCCTGATTCTCTGAGCTATAGATCCTGTTCCTTCCAAGAGATTTTGACCCCCTCCTCAGTTTCTTTCACACAAGCCCTGCCATCATCCTGGAGTTACTAGGTGGTGCCTTTATGAACTGCCCAAATGGGAACCCTTCCTAGGACCCCCAGAGCTTGTAATACCACCTTTCTGAATCATCCCCTGAGCACAGGTCAGCATGTTTATTCCATGTGATTATTCCACCCTGGCCACAGCAGGCTGGATCAGGATGGGATGCTGAGCCACACATCAACAGTCTGCAATTGGCCTAGCCCCAAAGCTCTGGGGAACAAGGACGCTCAGACAGCTCTTTATGGTAGAAGACACACAAGTGGAGATACTTAGAGAAAAAGCAATACACAGAAGCTGGGAGGGAGCAAAAACCTGAGTTAGCCACAAAGAGAATGGGGAGAAGTCAGGAGTTGCTGGTAGCAAGACACCAGAATCCCTGCCACAGCCTCTAGGGGTGTATTTGATGCTCCTTGACCCTCTGTATTTGAGAGGCCTGACTGGGCAACAGTTCAGAGGGTTCCTGTCTCTAATATCCCCTGAATCTGCATCACCTGCCCTTCCCTCAAGGTCTTTCACATCACTCTGGTCAACCTATCTTGAAAAGCACAGAACATAGTGTTCAAGTTTTGACCATAGCGTTCTGGCCTTCTGGTCCCCTCATCCCTGCCCTAAGCCCTTATTGATGCCTCCAATTGTTGGATTTCTCCCAACAATCCATCCCCTCCTGCCTAGACTCAGCCAAACATCAGTTCAACACTCTCAAATTGACGGGCTCATCCTGCCACAGTGTGAACCCACAACAGCCCCAAGTTTATGCTTTCCTAGTGACTGGACACTCAGTCACTGGAAATATTGGGGAAGACCTCAAAATCCAGTGGGAGACCCAACTGATTCAACTCTTCACTGAGTCTACCACTGCCCACAATCCTGCTCTGATCCCTGCAGACCCCTGGCTACCATTGCAATCTTTACCTCTCTCCTCATGCCCCTGACCTTACCAATGTAAGTCTGAGAGTCTAAGGCCAAGTTGAGACAGAAAAGGAGTAGCCAGGGGTAAAAAAGAAAGGATGAGGCCTGGAAGGGAGATATGAGACTGAGCTGTTTTTTTTTTTTTTTTTTTTTAGTTTATTTATTTAAGTAATCTCTACACACATGGGGCTCAAACTCACAACCCTGAGATCAAGAGCCATATGCTCTTCCAGCTGCACCAGCCAGATGTCCCATGAGCTATGTTTTTAAGATAGGAAAATACATGTTTGTAAATGGAGTCATTAATAATGATAGCAATTAACATTTATATAGTACTATATGCCCAGGTGGTATCTAAGAGTCATATGTGCATATTTCTACATCTAAGCCTCATAGGGGTGCTCTGTCCTGATTGAGGGAGCTCAATCCTCCGGGTGGGTCTGTTAGTTAAGTGTCTGACTCAGTTTTGGCTCAGGTCATGATCTCACAGTATGTGAGATCGAGCCCTGCATCAGGGTCTGAGATGACAGTATGGAGCCTGCTTGGGATTCTCTCTCCCTGCCCCTCCCCTGCTTGTGTGCTCTCTCTCGCTCTCTCTAAATAAATAAATTTTAAAAAATCCTTGGGACGCCTGGGTGGCTAAGTCAGTTGAGCATGACTCTTGATTTCAGCTCAGGTCATGATCCCAGGGTCATGGGGTTCAGACCTGCAATGGGCTCTGAGCTGACTGCATGCAGCCTGCTTGGGATTCTTTCTCCCCCTCTCTGCCCCTTCCCTACTTGCTCTCTCAAAATAAATAAACATTAAAAAAAAAATCCTCATAACAACCCTATGAGGTAAGCACTATATATATATCCTGTTTTATGGATGGGAATACTAAGACTCAGAGCAGTAACTTGCCCAAGGTCACAAAGCAGTAATTTACTAGCAAATGGCAGAGGCAGATTCAAATTCAGGCAGTCTGTTACCTGAGACCATGACCTTAACCACTATACTATAATAAATGCTGCAGAGAAAGAAAAATGTCCCTAAACCAGGGGAAGGGGGGTGCAGGGACTCCCCCTCCCTTAATCCCACTTCTACACAGGTCAAGCAGAGGCTCATCAGACAATTAGGCAGAACCTTTATTTCCTAACCACTCCCTGGATTTCTGTCAGAAGAAAAGACAGAAGCACAGTAGGGAGAAGGCTGAGTAAGCCCTTCTTAAGCAATCCAGAAGCCACCTAAGACTGCACACCTGTCACTGTAGCAGTCCCTTTTCACACACCAGAGAGAAGGGGAAGCAGGACAGGGAGGCTTATTTCTGTAGATTCAAGTCTTGTTGGGGATGTTGAACAGTTACAGAGACTTCTCAGAGAAGGCAAAGCCAACCTAGACATTCACGCCTGGGGAACAGCTTGCTCAGCAGATCTTCAGGACCAAGTGTCTCGAACCCTTCTTCGGGGTCGTGGGCCACAGCTGGAGCTTGATGTGGGGCCCAAGCCAGGGGGTGCTCCTGGAGGCTGGTAGCCACATTCATTAGGGTCCAGGGGGTCCCGGCTGAGCAGTACCCACACTGCAGGTACATGGCGGCGCACCGTGAGGGGATCTAGGCCTGTGTCAGGTGAGACTGGCACCCAGCTGTCCTCGGTCTGCAGGAAGCGCAATTTGGTAAGCTGATGGAGGCCTGGTACCCGCCGCTTGACAATCTCAGCACAGCTGACCGCCTTTCCTGCAGCCCTGCCAGAACCTGAGAACACCACATGCCGTGCACTACCACCCTCCAATCGACCCAGTGCCAGCCCCAGCAGGTTGCGGATTTTGCTGCCATCTCGGACCCGCATCTCCAGGGTATCAGGAGGTAGCTGGGGCATCGGAGAAGGTGCTGGGAGTTCCACAGAGCCAGCTTTCCGGTAGTGCTCCATCCCACTTGCTGTTGTGTCTGAATTTCACGGCCCACTGCAGGGAAGTGTCAGATGAATGCTGGGCAATGTGCCCCAGGACACCCCCCAACCCCAGCTCTCCAGGATATGGTCCTATTCATCCCAGACTTCCCAGGAATAGGACCATATCCCCTCACCCCCAGCTTCTAAGAAAAGGTGCCATGCCTACTTTACCCTGGGAAGGGGCTGTATCCTACATACCCCATTCCTCTGGACAGGGCCATAACCCTCCCTCCACCCTGGAGTCCCTGAGACAGGACCAAATTCATCAAACACTGGGGTCTTTAGGATAGGGCCAAGCCCCCTCATCCCAAGCGCCATAGGACTGGGAATGAGCCTCTCTCATCTTGAGCTCCTTGGGACAGGGCATGAGCCTTAAACAAGGACTTCAAGAACCTCCATTTTTACCTCAATCTATACTTTCTAATTAATAAAGTTCTTTCCAGGGGCACCTGGGTGGCTCAGTTGGTTAAGCACTGACTTCAGCTCAGGTCATGATCTCATGGTTCGTGGGTTCGAGCCCCACATTGGGCTCTGTGCTGACAGCTCAGAGCCTGGAGCCTGTTTCGGATTCTGTGTGTGTGTGTCTCTAGCTCTCTCTCTCTCTCTCTCTCTGCCCCTCCCCCGCTTGCACTCTGTCTCCGCCTCTCTCAAAAGTAAATAAACATTAAAAAAATTAAAAAAAAAAAAGTTCTTTCCAGTTTATATTTTCCTCCCCCATTTTTTTTTTCAAGTAAGCTCTACACCCAATGTGGGGCTCAAACTCACAACCCCAAAGATCAAGAGTTGCATGTTCTACAGACCATCCAGGTGCCCCTCCAGCTTATCTTTTAACTCAGGGAAAAGATCCTGCAGGCAAAGCATCCCTTGATGGGAACCAAAAATAACCCTCAAGCAATAATGGCTGCCCTAATGCCAGCAAGACCCCCTTGACTGGCCCCAAGACAATGATCAATCTGCCCATTACTGCTTCTTGCACCTAAGGACCGACCTTTGTCTCACATTCTCCTTATATAAACCTAGAAGTATTTTCAGCACTTTGAAGACGGTCTTTGAGCCTAGTCTGCTGTCTTCCGGTGTTGGCCTCACTGAAATAAATTATTGTTTCACCACCACTTGGCTCTCTGCCTTCGGATTTTGTCAGCCAGGAGTGGCAGAACCTGGTCTGTTTGGGATCCCAAAGCCAGGTGCTCTTGCACTCCTGGGCCCCGGTTACACCCTTGCCCTAGACTTTCGAAAACCAGACTAAGCGCTCCTCACCTACAGCTCTCCAAGACCGGGACAAGGCCCCCTCACTCCGCTCGCAGAGGCTCCTATACTCCAAGCTCCCTGGAAAGAGCCAAGAACTCGTCCAGATGCTCCTCAAACAGAACTGAACTTCTCTCCCACTCCGGGATCCTTAGGATAGGGCCATGCACCCCTCACCTTGAGATTCCCAGTGTCAATGCCCTCAGCCCAGATCCCTCAGAAACGGCAGCAGAGGCTTGACGCGGAGGGCTGCCTGGGCTACTCATAGAGCGGAGTCTATAACCTGGCCGTCTCCACCGCCACGGGCGGACTCCAGAGCTCAGCAAGCCGCAGAGACCAAGGACCAGCCTCCCCTCTCTTCCCTCTACCTCCAGGGTCCCCCCACCCCACTGCGTTCTCGCTCTCACCGCCCCGGCCGCGAACGCCTCAAATTCGATCAGGAGCCAAGATGGCGCCCAAGCCGGGAGCGCGCCGAAGCCGCGGGGCCGCGCACGCCGTGTAGGGGCGGGACCTAAGGGGCCGTGCCTAGCGGTGCCTAAGCGGGAAAGCTGAGTTTCGCGGGGACGCCTAGGAGTCAGCTGAGCCAGAACATCCCGAGACCATGAACATGTAGACAGTCTCCGATGTTACATCCTGGAGCAAGGGCATCCCTACTGGGGTGGAGAGAGAGCCCTGCGGAGAGGAGCCACCATCAGAGACTCGTGTCCCAAAGTTGGGAAGGATCTGGCCCTGAGAAGATGGTTCCGCTGGCGTCACCAGCTGGGCGCACAGCAAGAACAAAGGCGAAGCATTGGGTTTTACTTTGGACAGAGGCAAGAGGTTCCGTTCGAAGTGACTGCTGCTGCGCGGGGGAGTCCCTTGGTCACCGAGTTCTGACATTGGACTTAATTCTGTGGGCATGGCAAGCCACGGAGGGTTTTCATCAGGGGGCAAACCAATTTGTGAGCAAACCAATTTGTGCTGCCGCCAGAGGGGGTGGGGGTGGGGGAACTGGGCCTCGACCAACGGCCCGCCGGTGAACAGGCCGCGGGGTCCCGGGGGCGTGTCCACTGAGACTCGTATGTTGCCTAGTGTATAATAGGCGCTCAAATAGTTGTTAAATTATTTGTGAGAATTAAGAGAAATGGCAGTGGGAATACAGAAAAGTAGATTAAGTTGGAAGACGTAGGTTTGGTGAAGAGTTGGTGACTGAACTGAGAAGGAAAGAGTCTAGGATGACTCCCAGTTTCAGACTTCTTTTCGACATGCTGAATTTGAGACGCTAGTGAAACCGTTGGGTGGCCAGCAGACTGTTAAAAAGGGATTTGGGACGACAGCACTCCCTGAGACCACAAGGGGGCAGCAAACACTTGGAGTGAAGCACCACTCCTCCACTCTTTATCCTCAGGTTCCCTCCCTCTCCACCCGGCAACAACCACCCCTCCCCCCGCCCCCCACCCCAGCCCAGAGCCCAAAGCCCTGCAACCAAACCTCTTCTGGGCTCCTCTTCCCGCTTAATAGCACCAAGTAAACTCCCATGAGAGAAACCTCAAGGTTCCTCTCTGCTTTGCACATGCTACTCCCTTGCTCTCAAACATCCTACATATCACCCTCCAGGACTGCCTCCCTCATTCCTTTTTGTTTTGTGCCCACTTGGTAGGACTGCTCTTTTCTTTGACTGTCTCCCCAGCTAGTCTGTGCAGAGCAGGGATCAAGTGGACCCTACCTGTGTCCTCCTCACCTACCATGGCACCTGACATTTAGAGGATACTTGGTAAATGTGGGATAAATGGATACACAAATAAATACTCCATTCATATCAATCAAATGAGAGCATTTGTCCTGAGAACTCTACATCTCCCAGAAAGCCAGATCAGGATGAGTATACCTCCTGGTCCAACCACTAGGAAGGTTGACAATTCTGCCTTCTACCACCCCCATCCTCACCACCACTCCCATCCTAGACCAGGAAGTTGGCACACTGCTCCAGTGATTTCTATAGTTTATTGTCACTGGAATAGGACACTGATGTGGGGAGTGGGTGCAAATAGCAAATCTCAAGTAGCCAGACCTCTGATCTCAGAGCCCCTGAATACAGACAAGTAGGCTGTGAATCCAATAAATACAGACCTGCCTCTGCCCTATTACAAAGGCAGGTTAACACAGGGCCCTGGAACCTGGCTGTCCTGGCCCACCCTGGGATGGGGAGCAACCATCACTCCTCTGCTGGCTTCACTTGCTTGGCGGCCTCTAGCTGGCAAAGTAGCTCATCCCACTGCACAAATTGTTTGGAGAGAAGAATTGTCTGGTGGCAGGTCAAGGTGAGAACAGGAGCCTGAGTGAGGGACTGGAGAGATTTTGCATTTGCCAAAGGGTAGGGGAGGAGGGAAACAGGTTGACTGGGATGGGATGAAAGAGACAGAGATGGAGATGGAACAAAAGGACAGGGCTTTGGACAACATTCCTCAGGGGCCTGGCTGAGCAGAAAGGATACAGTTTTGTTGTATTCCTCCAGGAGAGCCTTGGACTCCTCAGTGATCTCCACACACTGGTCCTACGGGGACAACATATGGCAGAGAAAGGGGTTGGATAAAGCCCCCACTTCCCATTAACTTTCCTGCCTCGTCAGGGACCTTCACAGCTCATAAAGCCTAGAAAAGGTAGTGTTTCACCCCAGAGTCAAAAGGAGGAAATTTCTAATGGGGCTCCAGGATGGGTACCCTAACAGCAGTCCTAAGGGGGAGTGAACCACACATTTAAGGAAACACTCCTGCTAGTATGTGTCCTCCTCCCCTGCCCCCTATATTTGAACCCTCTTTAAACTTTGGGGCCTGGGAATGGCAAAACAAAACAAAACAAAACAAAAAACCAAAAAACAGCTCCTCCACCCATAGTCAAGGACACACCATCCCCAGAAATTCTTGGGTACTTCCCATCATCAATCTTCTGGTATCTCAGAATAGTCCTACTCAGAGAGTCAAGAGATCCCGATGTGGCCAAGCAAGTCCCTTTCCCTCTCTAAAGCCGAGGAAGATAAAAGGATAAACCCTCAGGTTTCCCCTGGAGCTGACATCAGGGTAGCCTGAGGCTGCTTGCCCAGGCGGCAGCGGTGGGGACTAGGAGCCTCTCCACGTCTTTCTCTTCCAGTCCTCTCCCCTCCCATACCTGCTGCTGGATGTGGATCTGGGCCAAGCGCTGCAGGCGGGTGGCATGCTCAGGAACGGCTGTAAAACACAACGCATACTGCCCGATGATGCTTGTGCCTTCCCCCGGGACTGTTCAATAGTCTATTAGGTCTTCAGCAGGATTAGAGTATTGAGTGGAGAAGCTAAGCAAACGCCAGGCTTCATCGACCACTGCAGCTAAAGGTGGTGGTGTGGCTCCCTGCCCATCCCAGTCTTACTCTCGGACCCAAGGCAGGGGTGGGGGGTGGGGTGGGGATACAGGGCCCTAGGAGAAAATAAACCTTGGGGTCCCCAGAGTTGCCCCATACCTCCACCCCAATGCTGTAAGCAGGGTGAGGTAAAGACAGCTTTGCCTGTTATGGGATCTGTTCCTTTGCTCTCAGTCCAGTGGGTCCAGGTCTGCCTAGAAGAGGGAGCCTGAAGGTGGGCTGAGGATGAATGCAAGGCTCCTAAGCTGGACACCTAGAATCCAACACCCAGAGCCCTGGCCACCATGCTGAGCCTATAGCTTAAGGTTGTCAAATGCTCAGCAGATAGCTGATCAGGGGTAGGGAGGGGGAACAGGAAAAAATACCTCCAGAGACAGACAAGATGGATATCTGGATTCAATTAAAGTCACTGTCTGTTTGTCAAAACTCAGGCCCAGGGACTGTTCTCAACAGTGCAGCAGGAAGAATTTATACACATTCACACACCGGGCAGGAACTCTTATAGTAAAATCTGGGCTATGTAGCAGCCTAAAGGACAGATGCTGAGGGGTGAGGTAGAAGGTAAAAGGAATACTCAGAGTTGGGAGCTGCTGGACTTACACTAGTGTCCTTAGGCCCAAACTGCCTGAGGTTCTGAAAACGAATTCTCTGCTCTGGCAATTTTCATCCCAATGCAGATGACAGGTATCCCCAGGGTTGAGGTAAAGACAAGGAGCAGACTTAGCTTGAACCCAGGGAACCTGAAGCACAAGGAAGTCCTGTCCATCCACCCACCTCCCTAAGCAGAGTGGTAGAGCTGCAGACCTAAAGAGGTACCTTTGATGTGAGCGCTGTCCAGCATAGGCACCAAAGCCTCCACCTGTTCCAGGAGTGCAATCTGGGATAAGATAAACTGCTCCTCTGAGACATAAACAGACAAGATAGTGGCAGTGAGGCAAACCTGGGCACTGCTACTTCCATGCAAGGGACTGAGGACCTGACAGGGTAGATGGCTGAGTCCTGCAGCATGGGGCAGCTACTCTGCTCACTGCCCCCTTCTCTAGGTGCACAGTCCCCCATTCTGCTCCCACCTCTCCTAGATGCCTCTGGTATGACCCATCTTGAACCCAAGGAGCCTCTAGGTTTCCCCAAATACCACCTTTCTTGAAGTTTTAACTCTAAGGCCTCTTCCTCTAGCCTGCTATAACAAACTCAGTGAATCCAGGCAGACAGTGGCCAGGGAGGGAAGGAAAGGCTGGACTCCAGAGTTAATATAGGAAAAGATCTCCTGAACTTGGCACCTGAGCCGCGGCAATGGTTCAGGGGCATTCTGGTTCACCACTGTATGCCTCACACTGAGGATGGTCTGTATCACAGAAAATGATCATTAAACATCTTCTGAATGAATTAACAAACACAGGTACTTGGCAAACCCTACCTCATGGAGTGATTGACTAAATTGAGCAGCAGACATTGCCAGGTGAATAGTTCCTGCCTAGAACTCTGAAACACCTGTGCCTTCTCACATGAAAGGAAAATGCTGAAACCCGTGCCAATATTCTCACCTCTCCCAAATGCAATGTTCTCTGCTCCCACCCTTTCCTAGAAGCTCCTTTATCTAGTGAGCAGAAATGAGGAAGGTTCTGAAGGAAGATCCTAGAGGCAGACCACTGTTAGAAAACTGAAGTAGTTCCCAGTGTTGCTGGCACCATGGCCTCAGCTGGCTCAGAAGTATACCATACCCAATGTTCACTAGAAGACCACAGGATGACCTCAGGCCTCAGCCAAGAGCCAGGCCAGAATTTTAGACTGCAGCTTCCAGTGCTGTATCCATGAGAAGACTGGCAGGGAAGCCATCTCCATGCCCAACTTCCCCCATAATCCATAATCCCCAGATGCATGTGCACAGATTGGCCAGCACTACCTGCTAAAATAAACTGCAGCTTAGAGGCATCAGGTATGGCAATGCGGTCAATGTACTCAGGATCCAGATATTTGATCAAGTCTTCAACTAGAAAAGAAGCAAAACAGAAAATGGCATAGGGGTGGGGTGTGGGAAATCTGTCTTATGAAGGATATTAGAAGGATATTAGTGATCAACTTTGGGGAGAGCCTTGAGTGAGGAGATGACACCCACAGTATCTATCAGCAGGCTTCCACTGGGCCCCACCTCCCTGTCTCTCCCCTGTGAATACCTCCTGGCCAAACTCAGCCTTTACAGCTGGGAACACAATTGCCTCCACTATCCTGGAACCCTCAGCATTCCCACTGACCTATCTTCACCAAAAGTGGAAGGCCACTTGCTCCTCAGTGCCACCAAGACAAGTGAGAGCCTTTTCTGATTTTTAGGTTGCTGGCTCTGACATAATCAAAAAGGCATGGCTGAGCCAAGCCTGGGTTCTCAGTGCCTAATTTCCTTCCTGCCTCTGAACCTTGCCTGTGGAAATACTATACCTCTCCTCCCTCCTTCACCAGAGGACTTTTGAGGCAGAGCCCTTATCCCATAACTTATGACACTGTCATGGGCTTGGAGTTTAACCACAAAGTAGAAATCACACCCCATGACACCACTTCAGCAGGGAAATATCTTCACATTCTATCCCCATAGAGTGACTCCAATGACCTACTGGGCTGGAAGGCAAGGGCCAGGTCCCAGGAAGCATAGGCATGGGAAGGAGGGAAGGCAGGCACCCTATGGAATCACTTACTCTTTTTGTACAGAATCTTCACCCTCTCCCTCTTGCTGGCAATGTTCCCCAAAGCCACTTGTACCTTGACCAGGCCATCAGCCACCTGCAAGGGGACTGAAAGTTAATTCCAAGGTTCGCTGCTTGACCAAGGCTTGAAAGAGGTAAAGAACCCCCATTCCTTCATCTCCCAAATCTCTTTATCCCAGCAAAATAGGTTCGCCCCTTTCTCTTGTTTTAAAGGAGATGCAACCCCACCTTCTGGGAATCCTCAGTGTGAAGGGGGAGATAGTCATGTAGTCTCTGGGAAGTTTCAAGTCTGATTGGGAAGGTAATTAACTATGTTAGAGTTTATAGGACATTAGCATAACCTGGTTCCTACCTCTCTGGCTGAACCTACCTAGGCTCTAGGGGTAGAAGGTAAGGAATTCCCATATTAAAGGATCAAATAGAGGGAGAGGCTATGAAAGTGAATGATCTTACCCAGGTTTTAGAATATGGGGTGAAGAATGCTAATATTCAAGGGTCAAATATATGGGGAGGCAAATGGGACTAAGCAGCAACAGCCACAGAGGTAGAAGGAAAACAAGGAGGATTTTTGTCATGGATGTCAAAGGGAGAGAATGTTTTGAAAAATCAGTTCTCAAATGGGGCACAATCTGCTAGTGACAATTCCATAAGAAGTATACAAACAGACATCATTATCTCTGATGCATCTAACTCCAGGGTATGCCTGACACTCTACCTTCAGTAAAAGGTCTTCCTATATTAAAAAAGGGGGGGGGGGAGAGGGTAGGAGAACTAAGGTTCACGGTTGTCAAAATTCAGTCACTGGTGTGAAGGAGTGTTCCATCCATATCTAAACACCCGGTATTCTGGCCCCTGGTGGCTCGGTGGGTTAGGTGTGGGACTCTTGGTTTTGGTTCAGGTCATGGTATGACCGTTGGTAGAATCCAGCCACCCCCCACCCCCACGCCTACAGCAGGGAGCCTGCTTGGGATTCTCTCATTCTCTCTCTCTCTGGCCCGCCTCCCCCCCCCCCCCCACTGTCGCCTCTAAATAAATAAACTCAAAAAAAAAAAAAACAAAAAAACAAAAAAACAACCCACCGGGTATCCAATCCCTTCCCTCTAATTCTGGCTCTCTCAGACCTCATCTCTCATTCCGGGAGCCTTCCTTATCCACCTTTGCTCTGCGCCCTCCAGTGTCCCACGGACCTCTTTCTGCACAATATTTAGCAATTGATTACGCAGGGCTCTGTGCCAGCCCTTCCATTGTGGACTTCAGCTCTTACAGAAACTCTCGTTAGTCAGATTTTCAAGTGTGTTAGGTCTCCAGCCCGAGAGGACAGAGGCAGTCTTAGTCACAGTTTACAATGAGCCCATCGCAATCGGTCCTAATAACGCTGAGTGTCCTCCATGGAAATGGAGCCCGTGGGTCCGATAAGCTCCGAAAGGTTCCGAACCTTTGTTATTCCAAAGGTCTGGCTGCGGGCGACGAGGCTGGAGCGGTTGCACCTATCCCGAGGACCATGCCAGTAGGCCGCTCTTGCTCTGCCCCAGAAAGGCAGCACTGGATCCCAGATCACTCACCTTCCGCGAGCCGCGCGGCCCGCCAGACCCGTACACCCAGCGCTCCAGCTCCTCCACCCGGGCCTGTAGCCGCTGCACGTCGCTGACAGCCGCCATAGCTACCTCGCCCCCGCCTCAGCCGAGGAACAGGCAGAGGGCGGGACGTCCGGCCAAATAGAGAAGGCTGGCTAATCAGAGCGCGGGGGCATCCCTCAATACGAGAAGTGACGTTACGACTCAGCCCTCGGGTGCCGGAAGTGACCGGCAGGGCCAGCGAAAGGTGTCAAAAGCTGTCTGGTTACCAAGGCAACGACTACCTATCAGGCTCTGTCCTAGTTTCCAGTTCCTGCTTGTCCAAACTTTTACTTTTCTTCTTCTAATTGAAGGGTACCAGAGACGTTTCCTACCCTATTCCCCGAGGTTGCCGATATAAATACACCTATTATTTCAGGATTGGTCCATTCCCATAGATCAGTAGGAGACTCCGTGAGATACCATGATCTTTAGGAGTCTTCTAAGGTTCAAGCGACTAATGCCTTGCCCAAGGCCACTCCGCACTATAGTAGCAGAATCAGGATTTGAACCCAGGCAGTCTGAATCATGAAACCCAGCCCCTCTACTTTCACGGCCCTTTGCTATTCTGTCTTCCCCTCTTGAGAACCCCTGGCCCAAAAACAACCTGTGTATACCACATAATTCCTCCCAACCCCCAGACCCAAACAAGAAGAGGCACTGGAGAGGGAGGGACTGCAGCTTTATTATTCAGATGTGACCTGAGGGATATCTCCTTCACAACACCCCAACCTAACCCTTCACCTGGCTTCTGAGGAGAAGCAGGTCCGATTTGAAGAGGTGGGGTCCTAGAGATGACACTGACACAGGGAGGCACATGAGGAAATGATGGGGGTTAGGGAGGGCAGAACTCTTTGGTAGATGCTGCTGGAGTTGGCCAGGGAGGAGGTGCTCTCCCTTTACAATGAGGTAGATGTAACATCAAAAGAAAACTCTTTGGCTTCAAGTCCACAGGGCATGGATGGGTGGGGGTGGGGATGTCATCTCCCAGGGCTGGGTCCTAGACTGGGTGCCCTAGAAGAATCAAGGTGAGGGGGACCCCACTCAGCATTGGGGCTGGGACTCTTAAATCTGAGTGGGAGTTCTCAGGGTGAAGTGCTGGAAGGTGGCCCTGTAGGGAGTGGGGGTACAGGGTTGGTTGGGCCCTGGGAAGCTGGCACAGGCTGGCGGCGAGCAAAGAGGACACCTGATAAAGGGGTGAGGAGGTGGTGGAGGGAAAACACAGGCAGGAGGAGGTAGGCACAGAAACAGAAGAGGAAAACAAAAGTCAGTGTCCTGATTATTACAACACCACACACATATCCCTGCCACAAACCAATGTGGACAAGCTCCTTAGGTCAGTTAGAGACTCCTATGGCAATATAGATACCCTCAAACAGGTAAACAAGAAATATTTACACTGATACATAGGTCCATGACAAGGCAGACATCCCATGGTATCCATGCCAGAGAGGTCATGCCTTAGACCCCATGCCATTGTAGACACCCTTTAACCCATGCCATTGTAGCAATCCCATGAACCCCACATTACCCATGCAAGTTTGGATATCCCTGAACCTCATGCTAGCTGAGAAAATCTAAAATCCCCATGCCAGAGCAAATACCCCTGACCTCATGCCAGTGTAGACAGCCTGCAGTA